>NW_021938789.1:49490101-49495723 GCF_001715985.3 Manacus vitellinus | reverse complement strand
CCCTCACCATCCTCCTGGGCCTCCTTTGGACACTCACCAAGAACTTCATCTCTCCCTTCTATTGGCCACCCACAAGCTGAGGCCGCACCAGCTCAGAGGGGAGCAGGACAATCACCTCCCTCCACCTGCTGGCAGCGCTGTGCCTGATGCACAGATATGTCTATTTGATGATAAACCCTTCCCAGCAGTTGAGGGGGAACTGAAATCAAACTATTTAGGCAAATTCCGCTGTCACTTCCACCTCTGAAGCCTTTTTGTCTGTTTTGGTTGGTTGGTTGGTGTTTGTGTTTCTGTTTTGGTTGGTTTGTTTGTTTCTTTGATCGAGTTCCCAACCTGCTTTTCACTTCAGAGTAGCCTGTGAAACAAATGGCCTTCGGACAAGGACCGGGCACAGGAGCTGCGCACAGCCTGGAGCTGGCTCTCCCGCTGGCTCTGCCTGGGCCACCAGGGACCCGGGCCAGGGCAGAAATTCCCGGGATGCCCAAGGCAAGCGACGGCCGCGCACAAGGCAGCGACGGCGGAGGAGGAGGAGACCTTCCTGAAGGAGTCCCGGCTCCCTCGGGCTGGGCCGTCCCAGCCCGGCATCCCGCCCGCTGCCCCGCCGGCCAACACCGTGATCCCAAAAAGCAGTGGACACCGTCAGCATTTAGGCAAGAACACACCTGTAGCACTTGTTTTGGCACAAACCCAGGCTACACCTCAGTGCGCTGACTGAACAGCTTTATTGCCAAGAACGGCAGTTTAAATACAGTATATAATCGTAACACGTGACCTCTCAACCAATGACATTCGAGTACTCCACTGCGCATGTCCAACAGAGTACCAAAGACTACAACTCCCATGATGCCTTGCAGCATCCTTTCTGTAGGATGAATCCCTACAGAAACTCCTTCCCCAGGGATGCTTGCTGCCTTCACACAGAAACACAGAATTTTTAGCGTTATACGGGACCTCGGGAGATTCTCCAGTCCAACCCCTCTGCCAAGACAGGGTCCCCCAGAGCAGACTACACAGGAACGTGTCCTGGTGGGTTTTGATGTCTCCAGAGAGGGAGACTCCATGACCTCCTTGGGCAGCCTGCTCCTGTGCTCTGCCACCCTCAACATAAAGAAGTTCTTCCTCATGTTGAAGTGAAACTTTTGTGGTTTACTTTATGGCCATTGCTTCCTGTCCTGTGCAGAATCACTCACCATCCTCTAGACACCCACCTTTGAGATTTTTATATGCATAAATGAGACCCCTCTCAGTCTTCTCGAGACTAAACAGGCCCAGCTCCCACAGTCTCTCCTCAGAAGAGAGATGTTCCAGACTCATCATCATCTTCATTTCAACTGATGCTGCAGCCTCTGCTTATTCTGAAATATAGCAGGAGACTGCCTGGTTTTATAAGAAGAAAGCAAGAGAAGAAAATTCCAGCTGCATTTCAAAAACATCAAACACTGCTTCTCCTTCTGGTTGGAAGGTGTTGACTGTAATGAATCTGTCTTCAAGAGGGGAAATGACATTTAGTCAGAGCATCAAGAAAATGTAACATGTATATGTAGTCACCTGTCCTTCAGCACGGAAAAAAATCAAATAAAAAGGAATGTATTACAGCATAGAATAAAGCAGTATAGAATAAAGACAGGTCTTGCTGCACAGGGCATCATGTTTCCCAAATAGCACCTTCACGCCTAAGAATACCAGCTCCAAAACAGACTTCTTTTTTGGGCATAGCAATTGCTGAACAGCAATAAATGGCTGCCTGCTCTTTCCACTCAGCCACCCAAGGACCTCGGAAGGCAAGAGATTGTAGCTAGTGTGGTCAACTGGTCCAGCATTTGCACAGTCATTTCAGGTCAGCCTTACCAGGATGCCCTATGATCTTCAGGGGAGAAAGTGCATGCCAAAACAGTACTTGCAGAGTACTTCCTCTGAAGAATTGATGTGCTCCCGTTTTCCCTGTTTTGGGGGCAGTGTTGCTGCACTCCCAGCCTTCAGAAGCCATGCAGCCTTGCTGTTGGAGAATCATCAGCTAAGGCACCAGACAATGAGAGCGGGGACTTTGTCTGGCAAAGGAAACCCCCGTGTTTCCTTTCATTAAGTGTAAACACGCCACTTGCAAGTGCCTTTCTGCAGCTAAGTGCTCAGAAGAGGTGAGGGTTTTAAAGAAAGCTGAAACTTCACAGGTGGGAATTGCGGGAGCAATTCCCAGGAGTGAATGCCTTTTGCTGCATGTGATGATAACTAGCCACCTAACTACTTCTCATAAAAATTAAATGCCAAGTCTCCTGGAGAGGAGAGGGAGCAAATCCATGGTGTTTGTGATAAAACTGTGAGATTTGGCAACATTGCCAACTGCTGTGTTGATAATTGGTAGGTCTTGCTCTGCAGGTGGGATCCAGGCCACAATCCAGGCAGATGTGGCCTGCAAACATGGGCATGCATTGCAGGGAGACTGGAGTGGTGTAACTGCTGTTCTGTTGATGCTGATGTTGCAAAATGCACCTGCTTGGGTGGAAGACTTGCTGTGCTAAGAGATCTGAAGCTGTGCTGTGAAGATGGAGCCTTCAGTCTCTTTTTGTATGCTTTGTGATGCAACTCTTGGGGAAGAAGGTGAAAGACCAACATCACACCTTACACAGCAGTCTGTCACTTCGCTAGCAACACTTGCACTCTCTGGGAAAAATCGTTTTGCTCATCTGTGAGAAATAGAAGATCTTTTGCTTCCAGAAGCAGAGACATGGCCCTGAGGTGCTGAAATCCTGCCTGTGTCAGTTGAAGTGCTACATGCAACTTGACCCCCTGGAAAGGAAAAGGGAAGAGTAAAAGCATGATGGAAATTGTAACTCCAAGACTGTTTTGAAAATGATAGTGAATCACAAGCATCCTTTCTTTGTCAATCCTAGAGTGGGGACTTTAGAAGTTGCATGAATTTTCAAACACAAGGGCCAGATTGCTTCCAGATTCTCCAGAGTCCTTCAGAACTGGCACTTCCACAGGAGCAGAAAAAATACTTGGACACAAAGCCCTCATGCTACAGAAGCCATTGTAGCACCGAGCTTTGTACACTTGTTGTGACAACCTGTTTGCTTTCTCACAGCCATCAATAGAGGGATGAGGCTCCTCACGTGGCTCCTTCAGGAGCACACTGATTAGCAGCACAAAATCCTAACTGTAGAATCCTCTTGCCTAAAACCAGAGGAAAATTCTACACACTGGGAGGACAGCTGCTTCTCTTGTGGCCTCTGTGCTGATGTACAGAGATGTACAGATGGAAAAGTGAGGACAGGCTAACAGGGCATAACACATGTACACACGTATGCAGGTATGTGTACAGTATATATACATATAATAGATGTACATAACACACATGTATACATATAATTGAGTATAACTTATGTACACACATCTGCAGGTTCACAGATGCACAGTAAGGCAGTTCTGTTTCTCTCAACACAGTTCAATCATCACACGCTGCTCGCAAGAACCACGGCACAGAGAACGCAAGCCCTTGCCAAAGCTGATCTCTCTATGCAAGCACAGAAATTCCACAGAATTTAGGCATGGATGTTTATAGCAAAATTTGTCAAAAGCTAATCAAATATCTACAGTGATGCACACTTCAAACTGTACTAAACAGAATCACTCCGGGGGAAACCATGACTTCTAGACTTCTAGGTCAGTAATTTGGCCACCACAAAACAGCCAGCAAGAGCAGAAAATTTGCTGCAGTAAACATACAAATTGCAAAGCACATTCTTCATGAAGTTTGATGAAGCCCTGTGTCAGTTAATTGGCTGGTGGCTTCTAGTGAAAGATTTCTAGTGCATTTATTTCCCAGCTAGTTCACAACAGCAGAAAGATGTCCTACCAGTGCTCATTTGAAAGACTTAGACACGTTCATGCTGTTGGACATGCTTCCTAGTACATATAGGGATGAATTTCCTTTGTGTCTTTAAATTGCACTTATTCTTTGGACAAAAGGGAGGAATATGCTCAAAGCTGTGCCTGTGGGTCCCCTCACCTTGCAGGGTAACTAAGTATGAATGGCATGTCAGTGAGGTTGACCTTCCTACGTTGGATTCCATTTTTTTACACCTTCTCTTTTTTTCTTCTTTTCTACCTTTTCCCACTGCTTTTCCCTCTGCTTGTCCTAACTGTGAGAGGGGCAGAAAATTTTCAGAACTTTTTCTCATGCATTTCATAGGTTGCTCTTTTCTTATCCCATTCCTAATGTTTACCATATATTCTGTATTTACAGGATTTTATTAAGGTCTTGGCAAATTTGACATTTACGAGCTCAAGGACCTGCTTCTAACCTCTACCTTTGCCTGCCTTGTCTTTTAGAAGAAACTAATGTCAGGCTTTCCTCCCTTCACTGTGAGTGTCTTTCAAAATTTAAAATGTGCTGGTTTTGCAAAGACAGAATGTACTGCAAAAGGGATCCTAATTCCCAACTTGTAGATAAGTGCAGCAAAGCAAAACCACACCAAAGGTTCTCGAGGTGTAGAATAAAGCCTCTCTCACTTTTAGAACTCTAGATTGCTGCAGTGAACATTTCAAAAGGCATGTGACTATAAACCTGCTTATTAATTTTAGACTAAATGCAATACAATCTATCATGTAGCCATAATGAACAGGACTAATTTTGTACTTACATTTTTATTTTAAATTAACAAATCTGTAAAGCTTTAGAGATATTGTTTGTGATCTCCAGGTTTCCTTGCTGAATTCAGGTGTATTCTTAAAAATAAATGGACGGGTTCTTTTGTGGGTTTGGTTGTGGAGCTTACATCTGATCACAGAGACACAAGATTTGATCTCTCTGGACAGATTTAGGACAGTTTTGTGAAGAAAAACAGTACCTACTTCCATCTCAATACGTTTCCAATATCGCACCTCAGACCAGAGGTGGCTTAAGGTCTGTGGGGACCAAAGTCTGGGCCCTGGTTTTGCAGTGTTCCTGTGGTGCGATTTGCGCATAAGATCACAAGGTTTGGACCTTATTGTCTCTAAATCCAATCCTCTCTGATCCAGTTTCTGCTACTTCCTATTTTCTCTTTCCTTCAGCTTTTTCTCTCTTCTTCATTTCTTGAGCATCTGAACTTCTTAATCTTTTTCTCCTTCTTTTTCCATCAGGCACTCCACTGATGGAAACATATGACAACTTTTATTCTTCCACAAAAGATGGAGGAACAGTCTGAGCAAGTTACGGTCTGTTTCACATGGGGAAAGGAATGAAGCCACCCCAGGCAGTGCTCCAAGAAAGACTGGAGCCAACAAATATGTGAGAACTTTTCAAAGCACAAAGGCAGAACGAGGGAAGGCACCCATTGGACCTGTTGTTTGTGAACAGAGAAGGACTGGTGGGTGCTGTGATGGTTGGAGGCCATCGGGCTCAGCCATCATGAAATCATCATTTGGGATTCTCAGAGAAGGAAGGATTGGGAGCAGCAGAACTCTGGGCTTTGAGGTTTGAGAGTTCTGGGGATTTTTCATTCCAGCTGGAAGTCCTGACTGGGTACACTTGTCTGTGGGGAGGATGATTCTACAGTCTGTTGTAAGAGTAGAAAGTGGCACACTCCCTGCAAGTAAATTTTTTCTTTTTTAATTTATTTTGATTGAGTTTCAAGAACAGGC
>NW_021938789.1:49486745-49489802 GCF_001715985.3 Manacus vitellinus | reverse complement strand
CATTAGCTGTAGAAAACATTCAGGGGCTCTGCACACATCTGCAAGCAAAGCTAGAGCAGCTGCTGTTGTGATGTCACTGGAACCGTTGTCCTGGTGCACGGACCGTTGTCCTGGTGCATGGAATGTTGTCCTGGTGCACGGACCGTTGTCCTCGTGCACGGAGTGTTGTGCTGGTGCACAGACCGTTGTCCTCGTGCATGGAGTGTTGTCCTGGTGCACGGACCGTTGTCCTCGTGCACGGGAGCCTCCGTGTGCACAGTGTGCTTGGCGTGCTCGTTGCGGGAGGGTGCTCCTCGTCGAGGCACTCACCTCCAGCAGGCTGCACGTGGACACCAGGGGTGTCCTTTTCTTCCTTGGCGTGCACAGGCTGCGGAACTCTTGCCCAGCATGGCTAAAGTGTTCCATCGAATCTGTGCCGCCTTTCGCCGGGTTTTTCCTATGGCTTATGCCTTTTGTTCCCACCCAGACAAACCCGGGCTGCTGACCCATCTAGCAAGTAAGTAGAGGTTTTCTCCAGGTGCAGCCAACCTGGCTTTTGGATCGATGTGTTGTTTATGCTGCCCCTTAGTGACTGCGTTGCCTTTGAAACCAAAATGCCCCACAGATACCATGATTTTGGTAAAGCTCATGTCAAGAGCTTCTGCTCCAAAGGGGGTGTCTCCAGCCATTCACGGGGGTGTGGGCAGCATTGGCAATTGAACCCACAGGGTTCTGTGCCCTACACGGGTTAGTCTGTGGCAGTGGAGTCTGTAATTTCCTCAGTTGCTGCTTCAGCCAATCCAACTTCCCAAATGCAGATTGGCAGAGCTCCTCAGAAGTCCCTCTAAAGACTGTGCAGTTCTCTCCAGTTTTTCCCTAAATTCCATCATTCATAGGTTGGACAGTGTGACCTGCCACAATGTTTGCTCAAATAGCTCTTGCTTTGGTGATGAAATGCAAAGTTGAAGCAGTGTGTGGTCCCAAACTTGGGAGCTGTTTGTGTGCTGTGTCAGAAGAGAAGTGTCATGGCTAAGGGGAAGTTGGGGGCAGCTTTATTGGGGAAAAGAAAAGAAGAGAAAGGAAGAGAAAAAGGAAAAGAAAAAGGAAAAGAAGAAAGGGAGGGGGAGGGGGAGGAGAAGGNGTTTGAGAGTTCTGGGGATTTTTCATTCCAGCTGGAAGTCCTGACTGGGTACACTTGTCTGTGGGGAGGATGATTCTACAGTCTGTTGTAAGAGTAGAAAGTGGCACACTCCCTGCAAGTAAATTTTTTCTTTTTTAATTTATTTTGATTGAGTTTCAAGAACAGGCCGGACAGGGCACTGGTAGGGTCACCTCCCTTGGAGGGATTTAAAAGACATGTAGATGAGGCACTTGGGGATATGGTGGGCTTGGCAGCACCAGGTTAAAATGGGGCAGATCTGTGAGGCTGCGGTTTTTGGCTCTTCTAAACCCACAGTCTTGGGCTTTCCTTGTACAGGGCATTCCAGTGCAGTGGGACAGGTTTCCAGTGACAGAGGAGAATTTTCCAGTATTTTTTTGACATTAGCTGTAGAAAACATTCAGGGGCTCTGCACACATCTGCAAGCAAAGCTAGAGCAGCTGCTGTTGTGATGTCACTGGAACCGTTGTCCTGGTGCACGGACCGTTGTCCTGGTGCATGGAATGTTGTCCTGGTGCACGGACCGTTGTCCTCGTGCACGGAGTGTTGTGCTGGTGCACAGACCGTTGTCCTCGTGCATGGAGTGTTGTCCTGGTGCACGGACCGTTGTCCTCGTGCACGGGAGCCTCCGTGTGCACAGTGTGCTTGGCGTGCTCGTTGCGGGAGGGTGCTCCTCGTCGAGGCAATCACCTCCAGCAGGCTGCACGTGGACACCAGGGGTGTCCTTTTCTTCCTTGGCGTGCACAGGCTGCGGAACTCTTGCCCAGCATGGCTAAAGTGTTCCAGCGAGTCTGTGCCGCCTTTTGCCAGGTTTTTCCTATGGCCTATGCTTTTTATTGTGACCCAGACAAACCCTGGCTGCTGACCCATCTAGCAAGTAAGTAGAGGTTTTCTCCAGGTGCAGCCAACCTGGCTTTTGGATCGATGTGTTGTTTATGCTGCCCCTTAGTGACTGCGTTGCCTTTGAAACCAAAATGCCCCACAGATACCATGATTTTGGTAAAGCTCATGTCAAGAGCTTCTGCTCCAAAGGGGGTGTCTCCAGCCATTCACGGGGGTGTGGGCAGCATTGGCAATTGAACCCACAGGGTTCTGTGCCCTACACGGTTAATCCGTGGCAGTGGAGTCTGTAATTTCCTCAGTTGCTGCTTCAGCCAATCCAACTTCCCAAATGCAGATTGGCAGAGTTCCTCAGAAGTCCCTCTAAAGACTGTGCAGTTCTCTCCAGTTTTTCCCTAAATTCCATCATTCATAGGTTGGACAGTGTGACCTGCCACAATGTTTGCTAAAATAGCTCTTGCTTTGGTGATGAAATGCAAACTTCTAGAGAGTGTGGGGGAGAATAGTGGAGCGTAGGAGGAGAGGACAGCTGCTTTAGCTCTTGGGCAGAAGAAATCAATGACTGTCAAAGGACAATGTGCCTTTTCTTGACTGAGTTTCTCTTTATTTGATTTAGAATAAGAAAAATAGAAACTGCCCTGGCAAAAAAGGGCAGAAAACTCGGCCCAAGAAGTTGTTGCAAAACAACATCCTGCTATATTGTGCTCTTCTCTTGCTCCCTGTGTGAAAGAACTGTGCTACTGAAGGGATGTTGTGAAAGAAAAATGCTCTCCATTTGGGTTGACTTTTTCCATGGGATTCCCCACAACAGACAGTTTTCTAACATCTGCTTCATTTTCCTTTCCCCATTGCAGGTAAATATGTGTTTAAAAACAGAAGAGGCCGTCCTTCGGTGAGCGGCAAACTAATCCTGACATTCCTAGCCTTTCAGGATTGTGACTGTGACCTTTGCCTGTTGCAATCGAGTGCCAGCCCTCAAGGCTGAAATAAAGTCTTCTTCAGTGTCTTTGCATCAGCAGAAAAGGCTTCCATGGCTGTTTTTTATTTTTCTCTTGGAGGCCTTTTAAGTAGATGACAGT
>NW_021938789.1:49468565-49483728 GCF_001715985.3 Manacus vitellinus | reverse complement strand
AGTTGCAAAATCAAATTTTGGTCTGATCTTGTGCAAGAGACTTCCCAAGTTAATGGTTTTCAATGTCATTTTAGGTGGCCATAAAGCAAGTGTGTCTCCAAAAACAGCTCAAAAAGGAACAAATTGTCGATGAGCTCCTTGTCATGAGGGACAACAAGCATCCAAATATTGTTAACTATTTAGACAGGCAAGTAGTTTGGGTATGATCATGTGACTGTTCCTTTACAGACTGCAAGCCAAAGGTTAAAAGAACCCCCTTTGGTCTCTGGCAGAGAAGTCAGCTTTCTAGTATTATTTTTTATCTATTCCTATACAATGTATGGGAGGAGAGTGCATTTTGTCTGCATTCATCTTTTCTGGCATGCATTGTTTCAAGTCATCCCTATCTTCCTAAAACAACAGCCTGGAAGTTCATTACTACCAGGTTGGTTTTGCTGTTTGTTTGGGGAGTCTTTTTAAGTTGATCATATTTTCTGTCTCTTATGACAACTGCTGATTAATCGTCATAGAAATTATTTCCCTGCATTTTTCACTCCCTTGCCATCTGAGACATCTCAGTTTTCATGGATGTGCCTTTCTCACTTAGACTACACAGGTTCCAAGGAGTGTATAGCCTAGGAGGAATGTCTCTGCATTTTATTCCGTGTTCATTCCCGACTCTTCCAAGAACAGAAATCAACTTCAGTATTTAGGTAGGGTAATTTAGCTATGCCCATTCTCCATGCCATTGTTTTCTTCTTTCAGCTACCTGGTTAGAGATAAACTGTGGATAGTGATGGAATACCTAGACGGAGGCTCCTTAAGCGATGTTGTTAAGGAAATAAGCATGAGTGAAGGAATGATGGCAGCTGTCTCTCGAGAGGTAAGGGATGCCACTGGGGCTTCCATTGTTTGGGCAGGCTGGGACTTCTAAACAAGCAGCAAGAACAGGAGTGATTTCATGGTTAGAGCTTTGTTTCCGTGTTGCTTTTCCAATACGGAGAAGAAAGAGCATCTTCAGTGAATGGCCTGCCAGTACAACACTTGCTGTACCCTCTCTCTTTTTTCTTATTTTATTTACTATTCGCAACTTTGCCAAATCATTTGCCTGGAGCCTGTCTCTACTGCATTCCCTGCCTGTAAGTGCAAACATGCTGGTGGCAGAATTTTATACTAACAGCAGAGAAAAACAGAAACTCATTTGTCACAGTCCTCAGCTGAAAGGCAGAGCATTCCACCCAAAACAGTGTTTGCATCTGCAAAATTACTAAAATGCTACTTCCAAGTCTGCTCTTCCAGCTAGCAATAAGATCTTGGTCCTGCAGCCTCGCACCCAAAAGCAATCCACTTGATCCCCTCAGGAGAGGGAGTTTCTCTGTTTTCGCAAACCATGATTTACCCTCTGCATGGAGAGAGCCCACGCACTGCAGCAGCAGTCATTTTGTCTGTGTCTGCAGGGGTGCAGCATGACAACACTTGCCATTTCTCTTTCCAAACCTCCAAAGGGAATGTGCCTTCCCTTAGAAAGTTAGGGGTTTACTAGTGCGGAGGCAGCAGCAAGCTCTTCCTCTTGACACCACCATGGTCTGCCAGTCCTCACCGTTCACCTAGAACTGAAAACTTTAAAGCCATTGCCCTTCTTGGCTGAGGAAATTGGGTCATTCATTTTTACTCTCCTGTTTCTTTTTTCTCTCTCAGTGCCTGCAAGCACTGGCCTTCCTCCATTGCCACCAAGTGATCCACAGGGATCTCAAAGGCGATAACATTCTTCTTGGAATGGACGGATCCGTCAAGTTGGGTAGGTGTTCTTGCTCAGCCGTGCTGTTCCTGGGATGCGGCACGTGGGGCTGCTGGAGACTGCCTGCCAGTTCCCAAAAAGCAGTGCCTCTGAGAGTGCAGGGAGCACTGCTACAAGCTGAGAGCACACTTGCAACGTGCAGAGAGGAACAAGGTGTCCTTGGCTACAGCCCTGAGGAAACAGAGCATGGCCGCTTTTCCTGCTGGGTTCAGCCTCCTCAGGCTTCTAGTGGGCAATTCTTGCACTTGGCTTCATGATTCAGGCTGGCTTTCATGATACTGGCTTTTGTCCTCAGCTGATTTTGGTCTCGCTGCTCGCATCACACCTGAGCAGAGCAAACGAAGCTCAGTCGTCGGCACAGCTCACTGGATGGCCCCCGAATATCTAACTAAAGAAGAATACGGACCCAAAGTGGATATTTGGGCACTGGGCATCACAGTGATAGAAATGCTGGAAGGAGAACCTCCTTATTTTTGGGAGCTTCCTCACAGGGTAAGGTGCAAATACTACCAGATAACCACTGTCCTTCTCATCTGTCCCATGTTTTGCCTCCATTGAGAAAAATACCGTTCCCACCAGATTGAACTAGTTCAACCAAGGCCAAGGCAACAAAAAAAAGGCCCCAGAGCACATCCACATCCTCTATAGCTTTAGTTGCATCACTCTTGAAAATAACCTGTAAAGCCTGTAAAGTCCATCCTCAGAGAAGCAAAAGGGGCTTTTGCTGATGGAGTTCCTCCTCACTTGGTCAGCCAATGAAATCAGCTGTCAAGGCAAGATCATTTGGATGTTGGAAGACCTGTGGCTGCACTGGGGCCTTTTTCTTGGTATCGAAAAATCATTTTGAACCCTCTGCCCGGGAAGAAACTGCCACTGGAGGATGGAGCGTCAAAAATGGGGTCTGTGGGAGCAGTTAGGGAGATGAAAGAAAGAGGTAAAGTCCCGTGTTTCCTTTTCCTCCAGGCCATGCAGCTCATCATTTCAAAGGGGATACCGGAGCTGCAAAGCCGCGAGAAACTGTCCCCTGCATTGCAGGACTTTCTGAACTGCTGCTTGCAGGCAGACGAGGACAGTCGATGGTCTGCTGAGAAACTTCTGCAGGTAAAATGCAAAGTGGCTGCCAGTCACACAACTGTCCCATGCATCGGTGTTCTCGTCTGCTAAACTCCAAGGCATCAGGTGCCCCCGCCTCGTATTAATCCCCAGAAGTTCTCTGTCCTCTGATCATTTTGGTGGCCCTGATTTGGATCTAAGGGAGCCTGTTCAGTTTTGTCTGGTTCCTAATGCCAGGAACGGAGCCCTGAAATGGTGCTGGTGGTAGAGGAACCCAATAAAATCAGTGCCTGCCAAGTGGTCTGAGAACTTGGCTGTGGGAAGGACGGGGCTGGGGGGAGCTCTCCGTGAGCCCAAATCCTACTGGGATAAACATTTCTTGGTGACCTTGAGTTTCCTGAGGAGCAGCTTATGCTCCTCATCTTTTCTGACGACTAGAATAGCCCATGTCTTTAGGAAAGAAGAACCTAAGTAAGTATTTTGAGTTTCCTGAAAGGACCAAAGCCCTGGGACAGCAAGCAGCATTCCCACAGCCCTGGCAGGGCAAATATTCCACTGAGCTTGAGAAAGGGGTTAATAGGATCATGGGCAACATCTGCCTGTCATAACAAGGTCCTGGACATGAAGACAGAGGTGCGGATGGTCCCCTCAGTCCTGTTTCTGCACATTTCTGGTAACCCAAGGAATACTGCTTGAGCTCGTGAGGAACTGAGTTTGGAAAGTAATGGTTCATTTCTTTTCTTTTCCTTTGGGCAGCATCCATTTTTACTCTCAGCCTTGCCCCTCTCCGGCCTGACGACTGTGATCAATGCAGCAAACCAGCTGTGGGAGGCCAGAAGACAGAGGAAGGGTTTTGGCATGCCTTCCTCCAGTTCCATCGATGGGTGGAACTCAGAACAAAACTGAAGGAGCCTCATCCCCAGTGTATACCCTGGGGGAGTCACACAGAGGAGGGGGCGCTTAGGAGTCGATTAGGGCACAGGGCATCACCACCAGCAGGTGGTGAGCAACTGCATTGTACATTGCTTGTTTTGCTTGGGTTTCATCTCTTTCTTCGTTTTACTACTGTTACAATTAGGATTTGCATTAGTATTACTATTAGTGTTTGTATTAGTATTAGTATTAGTGTTAGTATTACTATTTGTATTCATATTGGATTTTACTCTGTTTCAATTATTAAACTGTTCTTATCTCAACATACGAGTTCTACTTCTGATTTTCCTCCCTGTTCCACTGGGGATGGGGATGGGGATGGGGGGGAGCAAGCGGCTGTGTGGTGCTTACTTACCAGCCCAGCTGGTAACTTAAACCACAACACTTCACCAGCACATGATTCTTCAATGAGTCCAACTACTCTGTCACCTTTTCTTCAAATGAGATTTACAATCTTGGTATCATAAAAATCACCATCAACACACCTGTGATTCATGTAATTCAGTATCCTCTCTTTCAGTTAGACATGTTAGACATAGCAGAGAGTTCAGAATAAGGTCCAGAAGTCTTTAAACACACATGATATATGTGCAGATAAAGGAAACATCTTCATTGTCTAGGTAATCAAAGCCAATTTATGCCATAAATTCTAAGGGGTTAGAATATTTTTTTAGTTTTCCTGAATGAAAACGTAGATGTTTTCCACCCACAAAACTTGTTTTCTTTCCCAACGTTCTTTACCCTGGTCTCTCAAAGGCTTGTGTTTCCATGGTTATGCACACACTGCACTGAGAAGTCCACTTACTATTTTTAAACTTGGTCCTTCTTAATTTCACTGTGGCCTCTAGCTGAAAACATGAAAGAGGTTAGAATAAATACTGGCATTCCATCCATGCTTTATTATTTAATCTATATACTTACCTCAACATTGAGTAGTACTGACTGCTGCGTGGTCAGTGGAATTTTTTTTTTCCGAGCCTTAGTAAGAAAAAAGACTGAGTAATAATTTTTTACTATGTAAATTTTTTTAAGTCTTTCTTGACTTTCATTGACCATTTCTTTTGCAAATTAGAGCTGATAGGCACTTTCACCAAGCCTGTCATGGAGTACCTAGTAATACAATATTATACAGGTACCTAGTGATACAATATTCTACTTCTGGATTTTCCATCCCATGTCCTAGCAACAGTATTGTTTTTTCCCAGTGTAGTCCTAAAGCTGGACTCACTCCACAAAGAAAACCACACCCTTTTTTGATGCTCCAGAGGCTGTAGACATGTGAATAAGTGCTACTTGACTGAAAAAACCAACCAACCAACCAACCAAAAAAAACCAGCCAAAACACTCATGCCCACTTCTGACACTGAACAGGGTCTTACACTTTCTGTGCATGAGTTTAGATCTTATTTTGAAGCTGAGTTCCTACAGCTGTTGTTTTCAGATTGGGACTGTGTCTCAATGATGCATTTCATTACCTTTTCATCAGTGGCACCTCCCAAGTAGGGGTTGATTCATCAATTACCAAGTGATCACATGGATTTTTTCTGGTTTTCTTTCTATTCATGAACATCAGTGAGATACACACACGAACTGAAACTACAGAAATTACATCATTCTGCCCACTGAAACAATTTACGCAATGTCAAAAGCAACAGTAGCTTTATTCCAGGACTAATTTCTAAACTCAGTATTGGCTTTTCTAACTGAAGACGATGTCAATCAGGACTATAACTATTATATGAAAACGTGAATTTATCTTGCAATCCTCTAAAAGACACACTTCCTGGAAAGAAAATACCTTCAAGTGTGATTCAGTTCCAAAAGAAGATTCACAGGTGGTAGACAAAAAGCTTTCCTAACTGGAAGAACTGTAAAGTTAGACTAGGCTCGCAGCCAAGATAGACACTTTCCATCTCAGGAATTACAATAAATAATAACATCTGTTACCTATGCAGCTACAGAAACAAAACTCACTCAGATCTGTTGCATCAAAAATTTATATGCCAAGCTTTAGGATCACTACCAAATACAATTGAGGTGTTTGATCACCCAGAAAGAGCCAGGATTGCTCCATAGATTAAAATACTAGAGTTTTTTTTAAAAGAGAACTTTACTGAAAGTAGTGTTATTACTATTTTTCTTCCAAAACATTAATTCTTCTTTTTTTGTGCAATATAAATGCATTATTACTAGTGATTTAAGCTATGGAAATGAAGAAGAAACAAGAGTTCCTCCATGCAGCCATAATTTCATTTTACAAAGTATAAGACAGGAGAGAAAAGAAGGAGCATCCTATCTTCTCCTACTACCTTCTTTGATGCTTTTTCTTTTCCCATTTTCTCCCTAGTACAACAGCAACTTCAACAGCAACATTAGCAAATGTTCTTTCAACCTTGGAGGTAGCATATCATCCACTGTTTAGTCAGTTCCCTAACTTCTTGTGTCAGGACACAACTAATCAGGATTTTACTCATTTTTAGCAGACCACATTGCTGTCTCATTTGTCTTCTCAACTAACCTCATTTGCCTACACTTTAATTCATTCTCTCTTTAGTATTGCAGCCTATTTCATATCCCATCTCCTCCAATCTCTCCCTAAACTCATCAAGGGGGACACCATTAGCATATCAAGACCTTAAGGAAGCACATTTTCTGTTGGTGCTTCCTGTCAGTAACAAGTGACCTTTGTTCCTGCTTTCAGTCTTTCTCCTATCTCTCCTTATGCCATACCACCCAAATTTTTAAGCCTTCCAAGTGCACAGTGTGGTGATCCCACCACTCAGTACTTTTCTGCGCAAAGAAGCTGCCTTTGGCACATCACTCCTCTAAATTTCAGTTGAATACCATTTTATTTAATTTTTCACTGACTTTTATTATTAGGGTGCTGAAAATACACCTTATTTCCTTTTTAAAGCATGCAGCCATAACCAAGTTGAACCACATACCCATGGCAAGTACAAAAGAGAAGACTTTTCCACTGGAGGCATTTGGGGACCTTCTCATCCTTCTCAAATGGTGGGGCCCAGCCCCTGACACCCCTGAAGCACCTGCACGGCCACCACCCACAGCTCTCTAAAATATCCAATGGCAGAGTCAGAGGAGGGAAAAGATCGTTTTATTCTGGACACCAGCTGGGGAGGCACAGGAGCCACAGCACTTCCAGCAGCAAACATGAAGCAGCATCTGGAACAACAGAGAAGTTGCGGTTCTGCAGAGGAGTCTGCAGAAAACCCACCACCACCTTCACCTGCACACATGCAGGTGAAGCCCAGACCAGCTGCCTTCTGAAAACACACTCAGCAGCCTTTCCCATCAGGCCTAAGCCTGCTCTTCCAGGCAGCCACCCCACCAGCATTTACTCGAGGCATGAGCCATCCAGAGACCGCTGAGCAGCCACACTTGGGTGGGACAGGAAGGCTGCAGCCAGCACGCCGAGACAGTGGACCTTTGCTGTCACCTCCTGCAGGAGCAGCTCCTCATCAGCTGTGCTAGGCAGGTTGGGCACCATACTCTTGTGGGAGTTGAGAACTTACTGAAGTGTACTGTAAGAAATTAAGGGCTTGTTAGCCACCATTCTGAGAAGTGTACTGTAAAAAATGTAAGGGTTTCTTGGCCAAGACCTTTTGAGTCTAACTCCTGGCCTGGTTGCCAGAGTTATGGTGATGGTACCATAAAGCACAGGAGCTCCCTGGCACAGGCCTGGTGTCTTTGTTCAGCCTGATGAGAATTTACAACATGTACTGTGTCCCTGATTGATGGGTTGTGACATCAGTAGTTTGGGTGGGTAAAACAGAACAGGGAAAAGTGAGAGTATTGGTAAGGAGAGATTAGAAAATACTCTTTTTTGCCTCTTCTTCAGCAAACTGGCTGGTTATGTCTCTCTCGCACTCTGCAGATTTAGCACAGGTATTATCGCGTTGGAGCTTTCATGTATTTGTCAAGATGCTCATGCCCACACAAGAGTGCTTTGTCAACTATTTGAAAAGGTTACAAAAGAATGTATTTGAAAAGTTTTATTTTACACCCTCAGTTTCAAAAACCTTTACACAATCTGCAGAAACCAAATCAAAGCAGTGAGTTGTAAGTTTCCTCTTCACGCACATCTGCAGACCTGTTTTTCATTGATTCACCTCTCCTGTGTCCAAAAGCAGGGCACTGCACATCCTCATCTGCCTCAGATTCTGAAGGAGTGAAAGGTCGATGTTGAATCAGTATCAGCCACTACAATGAGGAGAGTCACAACCATGACAGGGCATTCCCCGTTCTTTCCAATTCCCTCCACCTCGGTAACTGTGGAAACACTTTAAAGCCTCCAAGAACAAGGTGACAATTTCTGACCTGAAGGAGCGTGTCTGCAACAAGCTGTCTACTCTAGGAGCAGTGGAGCCAGCCCAGGTCAGGCAGGTGAGTTTCCATCCCGTATTTCAAGAGGGGACAGGTAAAGGGATTTGCTCATAGATACTGGTAGATCCCAGGGAGAAGCTGTTTCACCTCTCACAGCAAGGTACCAGCCACTCAGCTCATTCAAAATGGCTGCAGTTCAGCAACTGCATCAGGTATGAACTTATGGAGCTCCCCCTACACCTGCTTTCCAAAGCGTGTCTGCCTTTTAAAAGGAGTCCAAGGTCTTCTGAATATCAATAAGCAACAAGGTTCTCCAGAGGATCTTCTGCCTTGTTCAGATGACAAGAAGTGCTATCTGTTCCCCGTGGTTTTCAGGTTTTCCACAAGGGAGGGAGGCTTTTTGGTCCTGTAGGCAGCGGTGCCTGCGATCCGGGACCCTCGGATGGAACTGATGTAAGGCAAAAGGGGAGGCTCCCGCACCACCAACGCGGTGCCCTTGGGAGTATAAGCTCGGAGTAGCAATTCCTCTTCTGCATGAGCTGTCACTGCCACCCATCCTGCACAGCCAAAAGGAATACAGACAGTGAGACAAGTCCCCAGGATCAGAATGAGGGTTCTGACACAAACTACTGCCTCCCATAGTGGCTGAGAACCTGAGCTTACCTACGTGTGATTTCTTTGAGAAACCAAGCTCAAAGGTCATATCCAGCTCTTTCCGAATAGAAGGCAGCACCTAAAGCCACATCTTACTCGCCCTAGACATAGCTCTTTCCTGGTAAACTGAAGAAGGATGGTTGGAACTACCAAAAATGCAATAAAGCTTTCCTATCAATGGCCCTGGACAGCCAACAGTGTCACAGCCATTCCTAATGCTGTGGAACCTGTATGGCAGCCAGAACATAAAGCACTCCATTGTAGCTGTCCTGTACAAACATGGCTGTCAATCTCCATTCCTGGAGGTTGCCAAGCCTCAGCTGGACAAAGCCATGGCTGCTGTGATTTTGTGTTGTTGACAGTCCTGCTCTGAGCAGGAAATATAGCTTCACCTCTTCAGAGGTCTCTTCCCATCAATGTTTCTAGGATGTAGACTCTGCAAAGCAAACTAATGAAGAAATATTAAATTACCTGCAGAGGAAAGCTTGATATCTGCAACTGCCTCAGTGGTACCAATTCCTTTCAGTGTAATGTCCTGAGGGACAAGTGGGGGGAACTCTTTCATTCGCTCTTCCCCACCCATGGGAACCTAACATCAAAATACGGAGAAAAGATTTCATACTCAAGAAATCCTTCAGCACTCCTACCTTAAACTGGCAAGCAAGGCACAAGAGGGAATAAACATATGAGACATTTGTTAGCCAATTAAGAGCTGGCTTCAATAATCTACAGGAGCTATTTCAGGTTTGCCAGAACAGAATCAGGATCACATTCAGAGGAACCGCGTGGGAGGTGAGCAAAGATGGAGCGCCCACTGCAGGACACAGCTGGTGGCTCAGGCCAGCCACCTTGATGTGAGTGACAGCACTTGTTCTCCATGTGCACAAGAATGGGAATGCCAGGACAGGGACAGTTCACCCCATCTCCCAACAATCTGCAAGTGCTACACAGTACGTTGTCATACCAAGGAAGAAGTCAGACCACCGAAAGATGAAGAGGTGTGCAGAGGATCCAGCAGGGAAAGAATAAGAAAGGTACATTTTTCAACTGCAATCTGTGCTGAAACCCCAGTCTGAAGGTTTGCCATGGAAAATATCCCTATTGCTGCCTGCACTTAAAGCCAGTTCAAGAAGAGCCAAGTATCAGAGAGCAGACCACTGCACATCTTATCAGCCTGAATGCCAGAAACAGAAGCTCTCCTGAAAACACACCATCTCAAGTGCTCTCTCCTATCACACCTGCAGCCACGCAGTCTTTGCAAGTGCAGTGCTCCACACTGCACGTTTCCATTGCAGAAGTCCCAAACTCCTGATATGTGTGGATTTTCCCTGTCAGTTGTGCCCCAGACAGGACAGCTGCTTGCCTGCAGCCAAGAGCCCCCCACAGCATCTCCTCTCACCTTTAGTAACTCTCGGCCAGCGTGCTTCTCGTAGATGGCATCTGCGTTACTCAGGGTAGTGACGTGGACTGGCAACAGGTTAGAAGCCACGACAGAAAACCAGGCAGACTTTTCTCCCTGAAATAAATAAGCATCATGGCTGGGCTTCGCGAACGAAGATTTGGGGAGGGCTCTACCCACATTTGCTACAAGCGCGCTGGTGGCTAAAGAGGACAATACGAGATAGACAAGACCGGTTACAAAAGGCACAGCAGAAAGACTCCTAAGGTGGTAGAAATAAATAACAAGAGGATGTTAATTATGGTAACAGAAAAGCAGTCCTGAATTTCTCTCTCCTGCCCCGTTTCTTTCCTGCGTGTTAAAAACCTGTTTGCCTGATGTCCCCTCCCTGTCCGAGGGGTCCTTGCCTCTGCCACTGTGGAGCAGCCAGGGTTTATATCAACTGGGGAGTTGAGCTTTCAGGACAGAAGCACCCACAGCTTCACCATCCTGCCTCAAAGCACGCCCAATGCCCCATCTCCCACCATCACAGCTGCTCAGCTCAGGCAAATCATCCCAGAGAGATCTTTGCCTCTGAGCAGGGCATTACTATCTGTCCTGCCAAGCTGGTTTTTGGAACAGGGCTCTGGATTTTCACCTTAATTATGATGGAGCTATCCTGCCATACCAGTACATTATTACTTACAGAATCCTGCTCCCTCCACCTTTCTGGTTTTCTTTCAGCAGGTCAAGAATGTCCTTAGCAAAGTACCAATTCAACATTTCTATGGTGATCTTGGAAAGCTCACTGAAACACAGGAATAGCCATACACACCCCCAGAACAGGGCAAACTACTGAGAAAAGGTTCTAGCACTTATGATAACGCCTATGTAGAAGAAATATCATTGGAGGTCAGCTCCACACAGTTCAGTAAAGGTGTATGGTAGGGGATTTATAATAAATGGAAGAAATTATTGGCAGTGGGGATACACAGTACCTTTTAAAAATATCTTCATAGAAACTAAAATACATATGCAATTAATTACTTCCTCAGGCAAATTCTTCAGAAGTCTGTGTCAGGAAAGAAAAATGTCCATGCTTTTCTCTCCTGGTAGCCAGCTTTCACAAAACACAGAAATGAGGAAACCCGCTTATTTTCCCAGTTAATTCTGGCATTCCCAAGGCATTCTGATCTTATGCACTGATTTATTAACAGAGTCATCATCTCAAAGCAGCAAAAAAGGGTCTGGGAAAGTTACCCAAAAAGCCTTTCATGTCTAGTACTACAGTAAGAAATGAAGCAGCTGCTCCCAAAATCCTTTCTTCCCTTACCTGTAAGTAGTCTATACGTCCCAAGGCTGCTAAAAACAAGGTCGTTCCTGGCTTGAGAATGAAGGTCCGTGGAACAATGGCAACTGTTGGCAAAACCAGCTTTACTTCTTTCTCTGTTAGGAGATTCAAAACCTGCAAAATAAATTGTACTGCCACAATTCATTCCAGATGTTTCAATGGGGACAATGAAATTAGTTTTGGCACTATATTGATAGAGGAAAAGGACCAAGTAAAGCAGTGTAAAGAACGTCTGACAGAACAGTTCAATTCTTCCACATAGTAAGTGAGAAATAGAAGAGGTAAGGCTATCACCATTCTCCATGGCAATGCAGGGTCCATGTCAAAATGTAACAGCTGTAAGCAGCCTGCTGGGCATGAATGTGAGAATCCAGGGTTTGGCTGAAACAAGGTTACCCAAGATTTACTGTGTTTTAGCACAACTGCAGTCATGTGCAGAACTGGAGACCACCTTCAGCTATGACATTTGAGTAACCCCACTTAGATAGTGACACAAAGTGCCAAATCAATACTACTAGCAAAGCTAATCTCAAAGTATCTCACTAGAGAAAAAGTCCTGGATCACAGTGTGGAACGACTCAAACTGCAGGATGACCAGCCTAACTCACAGCATGGATCTGTACCCTGAGCACAGTGAAACAAGCTTTCCCATCTGTGAGGGTTCCCAAATGCTCCTGCTGCCCTGTCTTCCTCTCCTCCTCCTTTCTTTCCATCTCCTGGCTCACCTAGAGAGCTAAGTGCCACTGTAGAGTAAATTATGGTCTGGCACACAGCAGTCAAAAATCAGTAATTTTCTAGTCTTCATGAAAGCAGTACAGTTCTAGCACTTTGTTATCTTCAGAACTTTTCCATCTCCCTGTACTTTTTAATCTTCCCCAAAAGATGACCTGCAGCCCTGCATGGGCATCAAAGCAATCAAAAATCCAAAACTGTTTTGGACATGTGCACTCTATCAGCACTGACTTCAGTAGAGCCATTGCTCTACTGAAACGCTGATGTAAGCCAGACCTACTGGAGCCATTAACAGGAACAACATAGATTCTGTTAGCTTCAGGAGAATGCTTTCTCTAAGATTTGGTTCAGTCATACAACTCTGGTTATCATCCCAAGCTCCATCTTTTCAGTAGACTGGAAGAGCTCAAAAAATGCCAGCTTCATTGGATGATGCTGGTATAAACTTGCTTAGAGTGCTCTTGCTCATTTCCCCTCATTCAGAGATTACAGAAGATTGATGACACAGTCCTACAGCTCTTTGCAAAGCTGGCAGTATATACAATTCAGAAACGCAACATTACCACATGAAACCTTCTCAAGTAAGTGCAAACCATATCTTAACACAATTCCCAAACCAAAAGAATCCTAATCCCAGGACTGCAGCATAAATACTCTTCCACAGGCACAGCTAAAGAAGAACAGTCCTACCGAACCCTGTCATCCCGAAACAGCACCACAGAGTACCTACACAGTCTTCCTTTACAATTCCTGGAGTGTCGAAACACCACCGAGCATCCTTCACTTCATTGTGTGTGAACTCCTCCCTTTTCTCACGCTTCTTAGGGGAATGTTTGGGATCTTCATCCATGCTGTAGGAGAGCATGTCAGGATCAAATTCAACCACAGGGCTAGCTTTCTGCCGTTGAAATGTTCTTCCAACTCTTCCTGGATTAAAATGAAAGGTTTCCTGGTAATTATATTTATTAACTTGGCTTTCCCTCAATTGAACATCTGCCCCTTTCCTGGCTTAAAAGATGCATATCAGTAACATAAAGGTGATAAAGACACTATGTGACTAGAAATTTGTGCATTCAGAAGCCAAAATGATAAGAAATCCTTTCTATAATTCTTGTCTAGGATTCCTCAAGCCCCAAAATCTCAGCAGGGACCAGATCACAGACACTCCATTATTTCCGATTAACGGTAAAGCAAGCTGCCTTCTTTTTTCAGTGCCTCAGACTTCCAAACACAAAATTATTGCAAAAACAGAGCTATCTTCTGTAAACTCCCTCTTTTGGGCACATACTGAAGTGATGTAGAACCACCATGTCCTGCACCCCAAAACGTGACTATTTAAAAATTAAACTTGTTTTCTTCCTTTAGGAATGAGAGATGGCCCATAGTGCGATGTCCTTGTAAACTACTAAGTTGTCGGAATTTGCCAGCTCAGTTCATTGCATTGCAATGAGTGCATTGCACAGAGGAAACTTCTGCAAGGCTACTACAGCAGTTAACAAGTAAGTACCCAAATGAAGTGCTAATGATGCTGCTTTATGGAGGAGATACAGGTCTTGCTCCCATTACTCTAGGAGCAAACAGCAGCCAAAATAAATTAAAAGCAAGCTTGGAAATTTTTAACTACTTCTACAGATAACATGTTCTTCCAGTAATTAAACAGAAATGAGTTCTTATCAGTGTGGGAAGGAATTACTTGCAAACAGCTGGATTCTACAGCAAACTAAGGAGTTAACAATCCTTTGTGTAATGCAATATTACACAAAGAGTGTAATATTGAGTGGCAATACTGTTACTCAGGCAATACTCACCCACTAGGTAGCCTTGCTTTTTAAGGTGATTAAGGTGCTTTTTTTCTTCACTGCTTAACTCATCTTCTGTTTTTGTTGCCTCCTCTTTCAGCCTCTCCTGCCTTCGGAATATTCTGTCACACGTAGGATTAATAATAGGAAATTTCAACAGGTTCAGGGTTGTTCCTGGAAAAAAAAACCCAGAAGGTACCTTTGGGTCTCTTGACTAACTGGTACATTTAAGCTCTGACGAACAAGAAAAAAAAATTGCTTCTCCAACTTTTTGGTGAAACACAGGAACACAAAGTCAGAGGTTGAACTACAGCTGCTCCCATAAACTACCAGCTTCTAAAGTCAGGGCAGCAAAAAGGAGCCATCCACCGGCTTGAGACCTGCTCTCACCTTTAGTTTGGTGAAGGATCTCAAAGCCAAGTGGTGCTAAGACTGACAATACATCTCAGGTAAGTCTCACCTCCAGGCAGCTTGGTTTGGCCTATAGATGCTCACCAGTCCACCCCCTGGATTCTCTGAACTGGAGGACACCCCTAACTGATAGGAACAGGACAAGGCGTGTGGATCAGGCACCATCCCCACTGGCAAGGGAGCATGCAGGCCAGCTCTGGTTTACTGGGCCCCTTAGTGCTCCAGGATGTGCAGCACTCTCAGCACATGCCTCCCGCACCTGCTGCCCCAAGGAATGACAGAATCAACGAGGTTGGACAAAACCTCTGAGATTATCAAGTCCAATCTATGACTGAAAACCAACAAGTAACTAGTCCGTGGCTCTGAGTGCCACGTCCAGTCTTTCCTTGAACACCTCCAGGAACGGTGCCTCCACCACCACCCTGCGCAGCCCATTCTAATGTCTAATCACCCCTTCTGTGAAGAAATTCGTCCTGATGTCCAACCTAAACCTCCCCTGGCACAGCTTAATACTATGTCCTCTTGTCCCGTCACTGCTTGCCTGGGAGAAGAGACCAAGCCCCACCTGCCTACAACCTCTGTTCAGGTAGTTGTAGAGAGCGAGAAGGTCTCCCCCAAGCCTCCTCTTCTCCAAGTTAAGCAGCCCCAGCTCCCTCAGCCACTTCCCAGAGGTGACAATCTAAAGCACGGTGCAGCTCAGGAGCTCGCTGCCCACCACAGGGGTGCTCGGG
>NW_021938789.1:49430910-49467105 GCF_001715985.3 Manacus vitellinus | reverse complement strand
CGGGGCCCGCAGGAGCCGGAGGGATGCTACGGGCGCGCTGGGATCTTCCGTAGGAGCTGGGAGTGGGAGGATGGGCCGGTCGCGGTGGGCTCTTCGGCGGGAGCCGGACGGCCACAGAATCACGGAATCAATTAGGTTGGAAAAGACCTCTGAGATCATCGTGTCCAACCTTTGACCTAACACCACCTTGCCTACTAGACCATAGCACTAAGTGCCACATCCAGTCTCTTCTTAAAAACCCCCAGGGACGGTGACTCCACCACCTCCCTGGGGAGCCCATTCCAGTGCCCGATCACTCTCTCTGTAAAGAACTTCTTCATGTCCAACCTAAACCTCCCCTGGCGCAGCTTAAGACCATGCCCTCTTGCTTGGGAGAAGAGACCGACCCCCACCCGGCTACAACCTCCTTTCAGATAGTTGTAGAGAGTGATGAGGTCTCCCCTGAGTCCCCTCTTCTCCAGGCTGAACAGCCCCAGCTCCTTCAGCTGCTCCTCATAGGGCCTGTGCTCCAGTCTCTTCACCAGCCTCGTTACCCTTCTCTGGACCTGCTCCAGCACCTCGATGTCCTTCCTAAACTGAGGGGCCCAGAACTGGACACCATACTCCAGATATGGCCTCACCAGTGCCAAGTAGAGGGAAAGAATCACTTTGCTGGTCCTACTGGGTTCAGTATTCCTGATACAGGCCAGGATGCCATTGGCCTTCTTGGCCACGTGGGCACACTGCTGGCTCATGTTCAGCTTCCTGTTAATCAGAAAATGAGCTGTGGGTGCTGCTGGGGTGCCAGAGGGTCTCTCAGCTGGCCAGGAGGGACACTGAGGTGGTGATGGGAGCCTGGCTCACATGCTGTGCTTCTTTCCCCGCAGATATGCAGTATGATGAGGACGATGATGAAATCACACCTGACCTGTGGCAAGAAGCCTGCTGGATTGTCATTAGGTGACTGACTAAAACTCACTGTTCTTTAACCCTTTGATGCGTGTGCTCTCAGCCTCACAGGTGGCGTCTGCTTTGCTGGGAACACATCCTGAGACCTGCAGGCTTGATTGTGCTGAACTGTGTGTTGTAGCACATTCAGAGCAGAAGGGCTTTAAGCAAAAACAGAAAGGTTGTCATGAGGGATGAAGAACCCCCACTGATCCCTTGGCGGGGGGGGACACTGTTTTCAATTAAGTAAGAGGTGGTTTTGGTTCCATATCAAGCACATGATTTTGTCCACTAATGGACACACAATTGTGATGGGACAGAAGCTGAGGTAATGTAGGTTCCCTGGCTCACTTCAGTAATACCTCACTGAAGTAGAGGAGTTTACTGGCAGGAGCTGATGCAGCAGACATGTTCAGTTAATCCCATCAAAAGTCAGGATGCGGGGCTTCAAATTTAGGCTTTGATTTTTACAGTTAGGTTTTGCTGGGTTGGAGTTAGGTGACCCAAAGGCTAAGGGAAATCTGGAGAAGGAGTGAAGCTGGCACAGGGGAGATCCAAGCCAAGAGGAGTTCTGAGAACTATTACTTGGACTTAGGGGCATGCTCTCAGTTTACTGCAGCTTGGAAAACTAGTTAAAGCAAAATAATTTACAGACGTGGTTGGTAAAACTTTACCTGAAGCCGCTTTCACTACTGTGCGTGCAGTCATGGCCTAGCCAGGAGGTGGCAGCACATCTGTCACTTTGTAGTGTCTGTGTCTTCAAGCAGTAAGAGAATTGTTAAACGTTTTTGAACATCTGTGTTTGAAACTCATGCCTTGGGATAAGTGAATGTGTTTGATTCTCTGCTGCATTTCATGGCTTTTTTAGGTTTTGTTATAAATCTTAAGCTTGTTGATGTGTGAAATACTTGAATTAAATTAAGATTTCTTGTTCATTAATGTACTTTTTTTGATTTTAGCTCCTACTTTGATGAAAAGGGTTTAGTCAGGCAACAGTTGGATTCTTTTGATGAGTTTATTCAGATGTCTGTGCAAAGAATTGTTGAAGATGCCCCACCAATTGATTTACAAGCTGAAGCCCAGCATGCCTCGGGAGAAGTGGAAGAGCCGGTAAGTGGAGAACCCCGGCAGAGATGATGTGTTTTTACAGTCAAAATCATTTTACATCGGATTTATTCAGGCCCTGTCTCAAGAGATGGAAGTACATCTGAATTATGCTGCTCATGCAGTCAATAGACAGAAGGATGAACTCTTTGGAGTATGAGATATGTGGCTAAGTTGTCAAACAATCAGTTATTTGACTGAGAAACATGTGCAAGAGCTTTGTTATCTGTGGAATTGAACTTCCTTGTTGTATAGAGTTACTATGTCCTGCTGGTTGAGAAGTGACCAAGAACAATTGGCTTCTGATATTGTCAATTACTGTGCCAAACTGCATGGACAGAGACGTGGTAGAGCAAGTCAGGTAGCCAAAAGCAAGTTTTGGTGGGATTTTGATTTTCAGTAGCTTTAGCATGGCAAGAAAAGTTTATGGCTGAAATATTCTGTTGGCTTTCTTCAGCTGAAGTTAGGTCAGGGTTTTCAAAGGTTGCTACTAAGGGCCTCTCTTGAACAACCAAAGTGGGTGTTTCTTCCATTACAAATAAGTGTATTCTTGTTTTCCAGCCCCGGTATCTTCTGAAGTTTGAACAAATCTATCTCTCCAAACCTACACATTGGGAAAGAGATGGAGCACCCTCACCAATGATGCCAAATGAAGCCAGACTGAGAAACCTTACGTAAGAACCAACTCTGGAGTGGATAAACACAAGAGAGAACTGCCTCTGCATTATTAATTGATAGTCTTTTTCAATATAGTAGTGCCTTGAAAATGTAATAATTACTCCTCTATTTAAAATTCCATGCCTAGTTTTTAAGTCCAGATGATGATTATGATGTGGTAATAACGTGTAATACAGCAGTGAGCACTTGAATAGCTACATTTACTATTCAAGGTTGTACAGAACGGTAATAACTGACAGATAACGCAGTGTTGTTTTTATTCTGTAGGTATTCAGCCCCCTTGTATGTGGATATAACTAAAACAGTCATTAAAGAAGGGGAGGATCAATTACAGACACAACATCAGAAAACCTTTATAGGAAAAATTCCTATTATGTTACGTTCGACGTACTGTTTGTTGAATGGCTTAACTGACCGTGATCTTTGTGAACTGAATGAATGCCCGCTCGATCCTGGTGGCTACTTTATCATCAATGGATCAGAAAAGGTAAGGGGTTATACCTTGCATAGATATCTTTACAGACACTGGAAGTTCTGTTGCTTGATTCCATATGATTTGCCAGGAGCAGAAGCACTCTTGTTCCAGTGTATCAGAGTTATGTGGGTGTTCCTGATCTTGCAGAAAGATGGGCTTTTCATCCTCTGTTAAGACTTTCTCAAACTACCTTTTCTTCTTCCCTGAGGCACATTTCACATCTTCAGTTCTTCCCTTCTTCAGCTGCATGAACTGTTTTGCATTGAAGGCCACTAAGTACTCTAGATATTTTCCTTTCCATTTCCAGCATTGCAGAGCAGCATGGACCTAAAATGAGGCACTTCTTCACTCTGAGTGTCCTGCAGGTTGTTCACAGCTATTATAAAATTAGATTCTTCCCTCCATTGCTGTGGATGCAGCTTCAGCAAATCATATCCTCTTCATGCTAGTGCCTCACCTGTGAAACTTTCCATATTTTGTACCTGATACCTGAGTAAACACAGCAAAAGTATTAGAATTTTATTTTTCTTCTTGGGGAAGAAAAAGAAATCAGTCTTTGATTGTTGTAGCTGGCATTTAAATTTAAATGCCTGTGTAGTACCTTGGCCTTGGAAAAACAGACAGTGAAATGCTTTATCAGTGTTGTGCCTAAAGGTAACAGAAATGTCTCAGCACAACCAACAGTTACGGTAAGTATATCACAGAGAACAGTGTTCCCTGAGTCTCTTGGTTTGGTTATTCTGTCCTAACTAGCTGTATGTTTTGCTTAAATCTGAATTTTATAAAGTGTAGAGTATAACCCAAACAAATCTGGCAGATTGACTTCATGCTGTGCAATGCTTTTACAGTTAAGACACCTGAAGGAATAGTAGAAACACTGTGCTTGTTACTTTGAGCGTGCTCTTTTGTCAGTTATTTACTAGTGTTTTTCTTTCTCACACAGGTTCTGATTGCTCAAGAGAAAATGGCTACAAACACAGTGTATGTGTTTGCAAAGAAAGATTCAAAGTATGCCTACACAGGAGAGTGTAGATCTTGTCTGGAAAATTCCTCTCGACCAACAAGTACTATATGGGTTAGCATGCTGGCCAGAGGTGGGCAGGTATGTCTGAGCAGTAATAACCCCCGCCCTGGGGCTTACCAGAGAGATTGCTTTAGGAGTTTTGTTACTGTCCTGTCTCTTTGTGTCATTTGCTTTTGGGATTCTGAGAAGAAATTTCTCCTGATGCTAAGTTGTAAAGAAGGTAAATTAAATGAAAGTGTATTCTGTTTGTCATACGTTATGCTTGTCTTTATGGTAAATTATTTGAGGATTGGAATGAGGACTCAATTTCTGGCAGGCTTTAGGGCAAGGCTAAAAATAGTTTTATAATTACTGTACATGAGTTTTTAGAAAATCTAAACAAGCTGTGTCCTGTTTTTTGACAAAGGACAAAAATGGGAGCAGGGACCCTTTCTTCGCTGATAACCAATCTAGTATTTAGATGTATTTTTCAGCCCACATATAAATTCATATTTAACGTCTAATTGTGCAGTCTGTGAGGGGAAATAAGTGCTACTTGTAAATTCTAAAGCAGAAGGTGTCTGTACTCATCAGTACTGTTGCACTGATGATGTGAAACTTTTCAAGAGTAGCTTTAATAGAAGCTTTACACTACTCTCACTCTTGGTGTCTGGAGCACTCTTGAGTGCCTCTGCATCCCACAGTGTTTCTTTCTGGAAATAGAGATCAGCTTCTTGAACGATCACTTGAACAGTGGGTTAGAAAAGCCGGGTTTAAGCTGACAGAAGGAACACTGAAGATGGATAGGATTGCTCTTGGCAAATACACAGAGAGAGAGAAATGATGTGTATGGGTGAACAAGTAGAATTTACATTCCTTTGTATCAGCAAAAACCTTACAAGTTTTTGCAGACTTCTAAAGCTCTAAATATTTTAAAATACCAAGTCATAGCCAAGAGTAAGGTTTCAGAATAGCTCATCAGTTGACCTACTGAGAAGTCACGTTTTCCTGTGAAAATTGAATAAATACACTTACAAGGGATTGTTCAAATCCAGAGAGATGTTTTTACTTAAAGGCATGTTCTTTTCCCCATCTTTCCAGGGTGCAAAGAAGAGTGCTATTGGCCAGCGCATTGTAGCAACTTTGCCATATATCAAACAAGAAGTCCCCATCATTATTGTCTTTCGTGCACTAGGCTTTGTGTCCGACAGGGACATTTTAGAGCACATCATATACGATTTTGAAGATCCAGAAATGATGGAAATGGTAATATATGTTAAATTATTTCTTGTCTTGATGACTGGTGATGTGTAGGCGTGGCTGATCATCACTTATAGCATTGTCCTTTTTCCATTTGTAGTTTGTTTCTTCATTATTTCTGTGGGTTGTCTATTAGAATTGTTATAAATTCTCTACCTAAACCTATTCTAATGAGTACTTTAAGTGAACAGAGTGCAATAGAAATTTCAAAGAGCTAATATGTATTCGGAGAGATAGGATCTTCTCCTGTGCCATTAACTTTAATTGTAAAATCTTGATTATACCTGAAACAGCAAGAGGCCTAGTATGTAGTCAAATGAGAACTGTTTTCTGATGTCTAAACTAGTTTTTATGTTCTTCCATTGTGCTTCATTACTGTTGCCAGAAAGACCTGGATCAGCAATTAGCAGATCCAGGAAAAAATCATTAGCAAACTACTGTTGTAGTTTCCTTCAACCCCAACAGACATTGGATGCTACAGGATTTTGCTGTAATTTTGTGCCTTAGGTCAAACCTTCTCTGGATGAAGCATTTGTCATTCAGGAGCAGAATGTTGCTCTTAACTTCATTGGCTCGAGAGGTGCAAAGCCAGGCGTCACCAAAGAGAAGAGAATCAAGTATGCTAAAGAAGTCCTGCAGAAAGAAATGCTCCCGCATGTTGGTGTCAGTGACTTCTGTGAAACCAAAAAGGCTTATTTCCTAGGGTATGTCAGAACTCTGTCTCATATCTGCAAATGGACCCTGAATACGTATTTTATTCTCATATATGTATATGATTGAAAGAACACACTGAATGGAAGTTTGCTTTTAAGCTTGGTCTTCTGGATACTTGGTGACAAACTTTGGGGCACTGGTATATTTTTGAAGCTGAGAAAATGCAAGTTCTGATAAAATAGGGGGGGAAAAAGGAAACAAAATGAGCCTTCAACACATTCTAGATCTTAAGTTAGATGTGATGATAGTGATAAATGACTTTTTGTGTAGACAAAATATAGAAATTGATAACTAATATGTAGATAACTACCGATAAGGTGATTGTAATGTAAAGTATTAGCACATCATCTTGATCACTGCTTATTGGTATGCAGAGGAACTGTAGCATGAGGAGACTTGCCATTTTACACCTGATTGCAACTGCTTAAACAAAACCCATATTAAAGAACAAGACAGACTGCAGCAGAAGAGGCATTTTAATCGTGATTTAAATATTGAGTTCTCTCTGTCCTCAGCTTGAACTTTCAGCAAGTGATGTGCTGAAGAGGGCTATTTTAGGACATCAGTATCCTAAAATTCTGGAATAGACAGTCTTTAAGAAAGAATTCACTGATTTATCTGTGAAAGCTTGTAATCTTTTTTTGAATGCCTACTATCAGTTTAAAACATAAACTATCTTATTTGCTTAGGTATATGGTTCATAGATTGTTGCTGGCAGCACTGGGGAGAAGAGAGCTGGATGACAGAGATCATTATGGCAACAAAAGACTGGATCTTGCTGGGCCACTGTTGGCTTTCCTGTTCAGAGGGTAAGTATCACGTTTTCTTTGGACACAATGAATGATAGAGGCATTGCCAACTCTGTGCTTCTAAATCAATCAGACTAATTCTATTGTGTCCAAGAGCTGGTCTTAGACAACAAAGCCTGTATCTGACTATGACTTTTTCAGGGAGTGGTTGTTTCCTATCATAGTTGGTGGCTAGCATTGACTTGTTTTGGAGCATATTTTGTTTATATTCACAAATAGGTTCATTTGTTTTATTCCCTTCTGCCCCCTTGCTAGTTACAAATTGCCTCTTTTCAAGAGATCAACGACTTTTTTTTCCAAGTAGCACTGAGTAGAGTGAATTGCTACAGCACTGTTTAATCATGTTTTTTGGTGTGTCTCTTCTACAGAATGTTTAAGAATTTGCTGAAGGAAGTGAGAATATATGCGCAAAAGTTTATTGACAGAGGGAAAGATTTCAACTTGGAATTGGCAATTAAAACAAGAATTATTTCAGATGGTTTGAAGTATTCATTGGCAACTGGAAACTGGGGTGACCAGAAGAAAGCTCATCAGGCCAGAGCAGGAGTATCTCAGGTACAGTAGCTTTGTCAGGTTGATGTAAGAGAAAAACTATATCATGGAAGGGTTTAACATGGCTTGGCATCCATGCATGTTGTATGTTAAATAGAAACATTTTTGAAAGGAAACTTCCTTAGATGACACAGATGAAGATCCAAATAGTTGGTTCAGATGTGTGGTTTAGGGGTTTTTTTTGTCATAGTTTGTTTTTTTTATTCACTGCTAAACAGTTGGTATAACTCTTCTAAAGACTTTTTTTTTGTGTGTTAGAGCATATGCTTGTGTGTCTGGTAAATTCCTAGATCCTAGAGGATCTTTTGGGAGGATGGATTTCTTTCCTGTAATTACTTCCAGTCCTTCACAGGTGATTAAAGAAAATTGAGTGTCATAGAAAAGTTACATATTCCACAGCAAATGATGAGGAGCACTGACTTTATTGGCAGTGTAGCGCTTAGTTGAGTCCCTTTCTCCTAAGGAAGAAAGCAGGAAAGAGGTGTCCATTTTTAAATGCCAGCACATTTTGTTGTCTAGAGCCCTGGTGGGATCATAATTTGGGGAAAGCAAAGTAAGGAAAGGGGCAAAGATGGCAGGTGTCTCTGGATGGAGTGTTGTTATTGTATGTGTATGAGGGCTTGTTTGCATTTTAAATATACTCTCACATTTCAGGCTGTAAAAATAGATTTTCTTACATTTTTGAGAAGCTTTGAGCAGACTCAGAAGAATGTAAATGCTGATTTGCTCCTAATAACAAAGTGACCCTAGCTTTTTAAAATTTGAAAAGGTGTCTGTGTTACTGTACTGGCAATCCCCCCTGATGAAAATGCAGCTTCGAGAGTATTACTCGTTCAGTTACCTGAACAGAGTAAGCTATCAACAAAAAGCAGCTCTCTGCTTGGATATAACTGTGTTCCTGCTGGGCCTTGCCATGGTGCTCTGGAAACTTTTTTTTTTTAAAATTACAACACTGGTTAGGAGCTTGAGATCCTAAGGATAAGTCTAAGATTAGTGGAAGTGAACTAAAAAGTGTAGCTAACAGAGCTATTTTAGTTCTTTTTAAGTACATTCTTTCTAGGGGGCACTGACTCTTTGTGCTTATGTACTGCCTGTCAACAACATACTTAAGAAGCTTTGGCTAACTGCATTCCTTGCTATGTGCAGGTGTTAAACCGCCTGACTTTTGCATCTACACTTTCCCACCTGAGACGCCTGAATTCTCCGATTGGGAGAGATGGGAAACTGGCAAAGCCTCGGCAGCTGCACAATACGCTGTGGGGAATGGTTTGCCCTGCTGAGACCCCAGAGGTAAGGAAAGCAGTATTTATGTCAGTACTGCCTTTTTCTGCTGGTCATTTTGTAGCCATGGCACTTGTGATGATCGCTTGCACTTTTTTTTAAAAGTGCTGACATGAATATTTAGCTTTATAGCTAACTCTGTGGCTGAATGGCAGAAATTAATGAAGTAACTGGCATGCTTTGTGTCCAGTTCCTTGAGGAGTTGAAGTTTAAGATCTTGGATCTTTTGGGGGAAATCCGTTGATTTCAAAACACAAGTTAACTTTGTGTTTCTGCTAGGGTCATGCAGTAGGACTTGTGAAGAACTTAGCCCTGATGGCTTACATTTCTGTGGGATCTCAGCCATCCCCAATTTTGGAATTCTTGGAAGAGTGGAGCATGGAAAACCTGGAAGAAATCTCTCCAGCGGCAATAGCTGAGTGCGTGCAAATGAAACTGTTTAAATAGACTTAAGCTTTTTGTCCTGCACAACACTTCAAAGGTGTGGGGGGTTTTGGTGTGTTTTTTTTAATTATTCTTTGTTTGATTTTCCCTCCTTCTAGTGCTACCAAGATCTTTGTTAATGGCTGCTGGGTAGGAATACACAAAGATCCAGAGCAGCTCATGAATACTCTAAGGAAGCTCCGTCGTCAGATGGACATCATTGTGTCAGAGGTATAAATTTTACAACTGGAGTTTAGGTGTCCTTTTAGACAAGAGAGAATAACGACTTGAAACTAGTTTGCAAGCTCCAAATAGCTTGCCAAATTATTTGCCAGTGTCTTTCTGAATATACTTCACATTGAGTTTTTGTTTTGATTTTGTTTTGGTTTGTGTTTTGTTTGGGGAGTTTTTTGTGTTTAGTTCCTTTTGTTTGTTTGTTTTACTTTATGTTGTATGTGATTTGTTTGTTTGTTGGGGTTTGGGGTTTTTTGGCGGGGGAGTTGGTTGGTTGCTTTTAAAGAGAATCCAGTTTAAAATAAAACAGTAGAAAATAGTCTTCTGAAATGCTACTGTTGTAGGAGTGTTAACATTTGTTCTGTGCTGATGATAGTGCCTGTAAAGCCTTTGCTTTAGGGAATTTAGTTACCCTATTTTGTGTTCTGTGATTCTGATTCCAAGCTGAGGCTTTGTACTCATGGGGTGCTGCTTTCTTGTACAGGTCTCGATGATCAGAGATATCCGTGAGCGAGAAATCCGCATCTATACCGATGCAGGCAGAATTTGTCGGCCCCTTTTAATCGTGGAGAAACAGAAGTTGCTGTTGAAGAAAAGGCATATTGACCAACTGAAGGAACGAGAGTATAACAATTACAGGTGAGATCCGTTCCTGAAATTCAACTGAATGTGTCATTTTCCATCTTGGAAGCTGCATGTTCCCTCAGGTTGGAGAGAGAAATGTTTAAAGCTTTGTGCAGCACAAAGATGCTTTCTCTGCCTGGTAGTTTAATTTTTTTTTAATTGCATTGAGGCAGTGGTAGTAATAATAAGCCAGGGAAGTCCTTGTTCTTGTTACTGCTGAAGAGACCCATTTTATCTGGTAGCTGAGTTATTGGTTATTCAGTTGGCAGGATCTTGTGGCCAGTGGTGTGGTAGAGTACATTGACACACTGGAAGAAGAGACTGTGATGCTGGCAATGACTCCAGATGACTTGCAAGAGAAAGGTGTGGCATATTGTTCAACATACACACACTGTGAGATTCACCCGTCCATGATCCTGGGAGTGTGTGCATCTATTATCCCTTTCCCTGATCACAACCAGGTCAGTGCACCTCTTCCAACATCCTGGTTTTTTAAATCTGACAGAAAACCCACAGGTGTGTGTAAAGAGCTTTGTGTACATAATTGCTGGTCTTCTCTTGTCTGTCTAGTCTCCCAGGAACACGTACCAGTCTGCTATGGGTAAACAGGCTATGGGAGTTTACATTACAAACTTCCATGTCCGTATGGATACGCTGGCACATGTGTTGTATTATCCCCAGAAGCCCCTTGTAACAACACGCTCCATGGAGTACTTGCGATTTAGAGAGTTACCAGCAGGTATGTTGTCAGTTAATGTTTGTTGAACAAAAATACTACTGTTCGTTTAGATGATGTCACAAGTGTTATGTAGAATACCTGAGTATTTAGCAAATGTATGCGATTTAAAAAGTGTTAGCTTGTAGCTGGATACCTAGACTGCAGAAAACACATTGGTAGTGCTGCAGCTGAAACTACTTTTCCTCTATAGTCTGCTAAAATCTAACTGGAAAAAAAAGCATTTTCTCTATTGGTGTTTGCTAGGTTTTTCACAAGGGGTCACTCTTGACTCTCTTTTCTACCCAAAGCTGGATTTGCTGATACTACGTGTTTTTGTGTGTGGGACATGGAGATTTTTATCTCAGAAAGCTGTAGAGAATACAGCTTATTTTGAGTTACAAATAATGTCTGAGTGGCATGTGTGGATCCTTTCAAAGTATTTGCTCTGCATATTATAGGTATCAACTCGATTGTAGCCATTGCATCATACACGGGCTATAACCAGGAAGACTCTGTCATTATGAACCGTTCTGCTGTTGACAGAGGCTTTTTCAGGTAAGCCTTAGTAAATTTTTTAACTGCCTGGAATTAAAAAAAAAAAAGTATACTGAGTTGTCCAAAGGCTCATGAAAAGTTCATCTTTATGCTGGAAGACACCGTTCTCCAAATCTTTCCAACCTGAGAAGCTTTGTAATTTTTTTTTAATGAGGATGGAGGGAGCAGCACAATGAAAACAGTGAATGTGTATCTTAGCAAACAAAACACAGTAAGGAATGGTTCATCTTTTGTGCAACGTCCCAGCTATTCCATTTTGGTATTTATTGTTTACTGCCCCAAAAAGAAGCCTTTATAAATTGAACGTTTCCTACTGCAGCTCCAGTTGTACTGCGAGTGGCACTGCAAGGTAGCAGTAGAAGCCTAAAAAAACCTTGCAAAATGGCATGTATAAGGAAGAAAGTAATATGAGAATGATGTGCTGAAGATGTGAATAATAGGAATAATAACTACTTCTGAGATGTCAAGCAGGTCTGAAAGTCTCTGCAGTTCATCAAAAATTACCATGTTATCTAGAGATGCAGTATCTTAAAAGTAACCATCATAATACCATCAGAAGCTTTTGTTAGTTCATTGGGCGGGGTGTTCTGTTTTTGTTTTCCCCTCTTCATTGATGATCAGGTTAACAGGAAATTAGAGGAAAGCTTTGTGGCACATGCTCATTATTTGATGTGATTAAAACGTAATCATAGCGAAATTCAGATTTACAGATATGGGGAAATGATGCTGGCTTCACTGGAGAAGACTTTGTAACTTTGTTTCAGATCTGTGTTCTATCGCTCATACAAAGAGCAGGAGTCTAAAAAAGGGTATGACCAAGAGGAAGTTTTTGAAAAGCCTACACGTGAAACTTGCCAAGGTAAGATACAGGAGTTTGCGAAGACTGAGCTTTTAAATTTAAGTTTTTGTGGGCAAGGCTGTTAATGTTGTTGAACTGATTCAGTCTTCATTTTGGGACATAACAGATAGCAGAGAAGTCTGTATTAATTGTTATTAATACACCAGTTGAGATATTTGTGTAAAATTAGATCTTTTTGCTGTTGTCTGAAGTTGCAAGCAGACTTTTTGAATTTCTACAGAACAACAGAGTCAATATATTGAAAAATTTGGGAGTCTACTTTCTTTTTTAATTTTTTACCTCAAGGTATGAGACACGCAATCTATGACAAACTTGATGATGACGGTTTGATAGCACCTGGGGTACGTGTGTCTGGGGATGATGTCATCATTGGCAAAACAGTAACGCTGCCAGAGAACGAAGATGAACTGGAAAGCACAAACAGACGCTTCACAAAGAGAGACTGCAGCACTTTCCTGCGAACTAGTGAGACTGGCATTGTAGATCAGGTCATGGTAACCCTTAACCAGGAAGGATACAAGTTCTGCAAGATTCGGGTGAGCATTAATTAATGTGTGTGCTTTCTACTTTTAATAATCTCTGTTGTATATTTAAGTTACCAGTTGAATGTTTCCCTCTGGCTTACAGGTGCGCTCTGTAAGAATTCCACAAATTGGAGATAAGTTTGCTAGCAGACATGGTCAGAAGGGAACCTGTGGTATCCAGTATAGGCAAGAGGTAGTAATTTTTTTTTCCTTCTTAACATTTTACCTGTGCCATTCTTAGCATTTGAACTGCCTTAAGTGAATTGTCTGTGGAATATCTACTCATATCTGTGTTGACTTAAATTTAGCTAAAATATTTTTAGAAGGGGACACAGCTCCTTCTTACATGATATTTAAATGCCTTTGAAACACTTGCAAAGATTTAATTTGGATCCAGGCATCTACTTTTCCTAAACATGATATTCTGGGAAGAATTGACTGTCTCTTTCCCTGCTCTAGGATATGCCCTTCACCTGTGAAGGCATCACACCTGATATCATTATCAACCCCCATGCCATCCCTTCCCGTATGACCATTGGTCACTTGATTGAGTGTCTTCAGGGCAAGGTAAGAAAAATCTTCTATACTGAATGTATGAGCAATATGAATTAAAATTTTGGGGAGGGGCTTTTGTTTGTTTGGGGGTTTTTTTGTAAAGATAAGTACTGCCTAGTAGGTGTTACTTCACTGAAAAATAAGGATTGTTCTGCAGTTACTTGATAGCAAAAGCAGGTTTCTTGAGGAAGACCTACAGTCCTGTAAATTTTGTCCATCAAGTCAGACACCACAGTGTGCTCTCTCATCTGTTACTTTTGTTCAGACATTTCCCTGACCTAGAAAAAGGAGTAGCAAATTTGTAGATACTGTGTATTAAGTTGTGTAGCTGATAAACAAAGCAAGGTAGGTTACTATGTTGGGCATGGAGCCTCAAATTCAAGCATTAAGTGTTGAACTGTTTGAAACAGCTTAATATGGTATAACCAGTCCTTCAGAAACGTGACAAACTTTTGCAAATCTCTTCTCTGTAGGTGTCTGCAAACAAGGGAGAAATTGGTGATGCTACACCTTTTAATGATGCTGTCAATGTGCAGAAGATTTCCAATCTTTTATCAGATTATGGCTATCATCTAAGAGGAAACGAGGTATAACCAAAATATCAGTTCATTGTAATCTTTTTAATACACATTTGATGGATAGTAAGGCTTATGATTCAATGACTGCATTGACTTCTTCAGGTCCTCTACAATGGCTTCACTGGTCGAAAAATCACATCACAGATCTTTATTGGTCCTACTTATTACCAGCGACTGAAGCACATGGTGGATGACAAAATCCATTCTCGTGCAAGAGGGCCCATCCAGATACTGAACAGACAGCCCATGGAAGGTAGATCTCGGTAAGGATGTGTGTTAGTTTCTATATGGGGTTTTCTTTTTCTGTCGAGTTTTTAGCCCTGAACTAAAGTTGCTTAAGCTTTGCAGCTAGAACTTCATTAGCTCACCCCAATTAGCCACCCATTTTTCATGTGTTTGGCTTAAGATCAAGTGTTGGGTGCAGCATCAAGGCTTTGGTAGCAGGAGGTGCTGCTGGGCTGGCCTCTCTGAGAAAGGACCAGGGTTTGCCCTGTGCTGGCCACAGCCACTTCCAGCTGGCTCTGACCAGCCAAAGCCTGTCAGCGGTGCTGGTGGCACTTCTGTGGGAATGTATTTAAGAAAGGGTAAAAAATGCTGTGCAGCAGCTGTGAGAGAGAGAAGGGAAAAAAGGAACTGCCCTGCAGCCCATGGAAAGCCCACACTGGAGCAGGCTCCTGGCAGGAGGTATGATCCGTGGGGGATCCATACTGCAGCAATCTGTTCCTGAAAGATTGTACCCTGTGGGACAGGCCCATGCTGGAACAATGTGTGAAGGACTATCCCATGGGAGGGACCACATGCTGTGGCAGGGAAAAAGCGTGAGGAGGAAGGAGCAGCTGAGAGGAACTGTTATGCACTGACTGCAGCCCCCATTCTCCCTGCGGCCATGGGGAGGGGAGGAAGGAGTTTGGAATGAAGAAATGAAGTTGAGCCTGGGAAGAAGGCTGGGGAGATGAATTTTTTAGTTTTGTCTTCATTTCTCATCATGCTACTCCATTCTTAATGGGCGATAAATTAATTTTCCCCATGCTGAGTCTGTTTTGCCTGTGACAGTAATTGATCTGCTGTATCCCTGGGTTTATCTCCACTCATGAGCTTTTCCGTCTTATTTTCTCCCCATGTCCTCTCGACCTGGGGGGGAGTCAGAGAGGTGCTTGGCGGGCATCTAGCAGACAGCCAAAGTTAAACTCACCACAGATAAGAAGAGGATGACTTAATTGTATACTTCATTTTGCTGTGTGGTTGTGCTGTGGCTGTCAGACACCTGCTGTAGAAATGCTCAGCAGCAGTTAAAAATTATTGTGTTCACATTCTCCCTAACAGTTTATTCTGAGGTGTTAGAGGAAAATTAATGCACAGCTTTCCTCCTGCCTTGCAATACTGCTGTTGTGTTTCTGGTAAGATACTTCTTCTGCCAACAAAAAATGATTATTTTGCCGATGAGCAGAAAAGTTAAGTGGGTTTTTTTTTTATTCTTTTCAGTGATGGTGGCCTTCGCTTTGGAGAAATGGAACGGGATTGCCAGATTGCTCATGGAGCGGCCCAGTTCTTGAGAGAAAGACTGTTTGAAGCTTCAGACCCATACCAAGTCCATGTGTGTAACCTCTGTGGAATCATGGCGATTGCAAACACCAGGACTCACACCTATGAGTGCCGGGGATGCCGCAATAAAACTCAGGTACGTGCAGTTTTCATCAGCCAGTGTTTCTCTTTGTGGGCAAGAGGAAATGCCACTCCAGTGAACAGGAGGATAGGGAAGTAAATATTTAAAGAAGCACCAGAACAATTGCTATTTTAGTTTCATAACTGTTTTAAGTGTTTATAGTGACCTAGTTAATTTGGATGCTTCCTTATTAACTTCAGAGTGTTGGCTTGGCAGGAAATGCTGCTCAAGTATTGTACAGTGCAGAGTTTTCAGAAACTTTAAACGCTTGAGAGCTTATTTTTAGAAGTAAAACTCAGAATCACAGGAATTTAAGAGCCATCACCCTTGTGACTGTCCCATGAAGATATTTATGCTTGCAGAGCTGGGTCCCCATGGGAGGCCTTTTGTGTTGCACTTTGGTGGGTTTTTTTTAATTAATAAAAGCCCTGCAGTGTGTGTGCTTGGTTACAGCACCATGTCAAGGAAGGGTGGTGGCAGAGATAAAAAGAGTTGCCTTGAACAGGCTTGTTGTTGTGCCAGGGACTGACTGCTGCCCCTCCAGCAGTGGCACCGGAGTTAGAAATCGATGTGTGCTGGAAATCTTAACTGCACTTACTGCACATCAGGCACACTTGGCTGTGCACACGTTCCTGTGTTAAATGGCTCTTGTTTAGGATCAGATCCCTTGGTTGCAGGTTTTATGTTAAAAATGTGCTCTGCATAGCTGCTGTTGTAGCCTCTACAGACAGTCTCAGGCTTCCTTCTTGCTTTGGTACTGTCTGTGAGGAATTCTTGTTAAATGCTCTCATGCACAACTTCAGACTCGCTTTTGAGCCAAAAACTTGATGAGTTATTTGTTTAGAGGATGGTGGAAGTTGATGCTTTAGGAGTGCTTATCACAAGACTTTTGAAATCTCTTTCCAGATATCTTTGGTTCGAATGCCCTATGCCTGCAAACTCCTCTTCCAAGAACTGATGTCTATGAGTATTGCACCTCGTATGATGAGTGTTTAGCCTTTCAAAGGGCTTTCTTTTTTTTTTTAATTATGAGACTGAAGTTCTCGAGTTTAGTTTCATTTTATGTACGTTGCATTCAAAATACAGTTTTACTCATCTGCTGTGTGCTGTTCAAAAGTATGTTTATTTCCTGTAAATAGAATTAAAATTTGTAATCAAACTTGTGAATCTCTTTATTTGTGCATCTGTGAAAGAAGTGTGCAAGCAAATTGGGAGTCAAAGAATAAGGGAGTTAAGAGGGAATGATTAGTCAGCTAGAAAAAGCCAGAGCTTGCAGCTTTCCAAAATACTAATTTAAAACTGTGCGTAAGTGAAAGTCCTCACATCACAGCTCTGCACCATCATCTGTGGAAAAACAGAAACATGTTACAGTCTGTACTGTTCCAAGAGGGAATATTGCAACTTTGGCAGTAGCTTTGTGATCTTTTAGCTGAGGGTGGGACCTGATCCCTTCTTCCTTCCTTCTTTCCTTCCCTCCCTGCTGCAGGGGGATGATAATAAATGCATTTTTCTGTGCTGAGATCACCTGGACATGGGACACAGACTCTCAGTGTGTAGCTATGACGTCTGACAGTCTGTTCCATTAACCTTATCAATTTCCTTTAAGCTGGCAGCCTGCACGCACTTATCGCCTGGCTACAGCGTGCTGACTAGAGAGCTTTCCTACAGCTGAAAAGAAACAGCTGTAACACATGAGTGTTGTGTGTAAGAAATAAACTATGAGGCAATATGCATGGTACTGCAGCCTCACAGTGGTTATTGTGAGAGGGGGAGTGAACATTTTCTGTTCTGGGGTATAAGCGTGCTGTTTGTGGCTCAGTTTCATTCACATCCATAACTAAAGTGCTTGAAAAGGGATTAGAGACTAGCTAAAAACCATTAGCAGAGTTCTTATGCATGATATTTGGATTCATTTTAAGCTCTTAATTCAATGGCAAGTGCTGTTAATATTCTCCTAAGGGCAGTATTTCAGCTGTTCACAGACACAAGGATACAGAAAGTCACGACTGTATAGTTTGGATAAAGCTGCTGGGATTAAAGCTAAGGATTATGTCCAAAACTGGATTTGGGCAGCACAGTATTCTCTACATGGATGTTTGGTTCCCAGTGCCTCTGCTTCTAGCATGGTTGCAGTTACTGTCCCAGCTATCCAGATTTATTCCTAAGCGTATGTGGATGTGATAGTGATCCATCCTCTCTGCAGCTGGAATGAGGGTGGTTGTTTTGCCATCAGCTTTGCACACAGCCTGGCAAAGAGGACCTGCTGTGGCATATCTTTACCGTCCAAGGTTTGACACCCCAGAATGCAAAGAATATGGCAGGTGTTGGGGTGTTTCCAGGATGGTGGAGGTGCAGGGACTTGGCAGGAATTTAAGTGCTTGAAGTTCTCCCTCTGCTTTAGGGCTGCTTGTGCCAATACTGCTTCCAGGAGAAATGGGCAGGTTTGGAAGTGTCCAGAGAACACAGACAATATAAATAGGGCTGGAAAACCACTGAAAGTGGCTCTGCAAGAAACCCAGAAGGTATTTTTTAATTTTAATTTGGTATGTTTAATCTCCAGTACTTTACTGCACTTGGCAGCGTTCTCTCCCTTGAGAGCTCTAGGAGCTAAGATTTGCTGGGAATGTTTGTCCAAACACAAAAAACTGTGTGTTAAAACTGCTATTCTTAGGGGGGGGTTGGGTTTGTTTGTTTGGGTTTCTTTAGAAAGCATTAAACAGAGGTGGTCCTTTTGTATCAAGTAACGGTAAACTGTTTGGGGAGAGAGCTGCTGAGTATTCAGCCACACTTACCAACCTTTGGTCAGAGCTATTTCATGCAGAGTTTCCACAACGTGGATTTTTGCAGAAGCTGTTGCCTCTCCTTTGGCATTTGACGCATGGCACTCATATTCCCCAGCATCCTCTTTGCTCAGAGGGGATATCTAGGGGAAGAAACACACCCCCGGCCCTCCAATGAGCATCCCATGCATGGGTAGAGGTGATTTTGTTTTAAGGTATCTTATGTAACTTGCTAATTGCTTGAGACATGATGAGATGAACAGAGTGCATGAAGGGGTTCACCCTTAGCAACCATGCTGACTGCTTGCATTCTGTCAGCTCTAAACAGTCTGGTTCAGACCTCTGTACTAGTTCCTTCCTAGTCATGGAGAGGGTCTCCTTCCCACTAACAGCAGCAGGAAAGTAATGAGATGTTTTTTTCAGTCTGTCTTTTTCTGATCACAGAATGCACCCTTCTGCTGCATGCTGGACAGAGGTAGGATGCATGCAGCAGGTAAGACTGGAGCAAGCAGCCACCCTTACCCTTCACCCCTAATTCACACGGGTTGTTTTCCTCCAAAGGCCCTATGTGTTGCCATTTGTCTTCTGTACTGTTGTTTGTTCATATTCGCAAACTGCCCTGTACTGTTTGTGCAGCTCGTTGCATACACAAAATACTTACGAGCACCCAGCCAGTCACTTCGTGTTTCTCAGGGCCCCCTCGGGTCTGGATAGCCAAGTTCTCCCGGTCCCCAGGCAGGAGCTCCATCCTCTGGACACCATACTGTCCTCGAATTATCTAAACAGAAGGGCAGAAACAGGTAAGAATTGCGGGCTTATTTATGCTGGAACTGCTAGAACCACACCCGCACACAGACAAGATCAATGCTAGTTTTACATGAATGTGTTTTTCCTAGTGTCAGCATTTCACCTTACTGTCCACATGGTACTGCCCCAGTGCCTCAGCATCTGCACTGAGGCTGTGTTCCCCTGGCCTCAGCAGGAACAGATAGAGTGGCATGGTTTTCTGATACGGATGGTGCTGGGCAGTGGGGTGTGCAAACATACCCTGCACTGACTGCACTGACTTGGCCTCACAGAACTTATGTGCGTGTTCCCAAGGGTGTGTTTAGCCCATCAGTGCAGCAGCCTGCAGCTGCTGGCAGCTGTACATCAATCCAGTTCAGCAGGCTGGAGCAGCTGCCTTCTGGCTTGGGACTGGGAGACCACCAGGAGCTGACTGTTGGCCTTGTTTGGAGAGACTCCCCCATAACTTCCTGCTGATCAGGCTTTTTAATTTGGCAGCAGTAGAGAACTGAGTGTCCACCTGCGTGACCTATCCTCTTCTCAACAGACCAGCAACAGCCCTGCATGTTTCTGCTGCAGCAAAACAGGCTGTCCCTCCTGGTGGCCACAGCATCGAGGAGAAAACAGCAGTGCAGTCTCTCCCCAGTGCTGTGTATCTGAGCCCCGAGCCAAGCACGGGGTAAGTGGTACTCAGCCCTTGTTATCACCATGTCAAGCAGTCTCTTGGCCATGAGGTAGAGGCACAAAAAGCAGAGTAGCATTAACAGTCAGTGTAAACTCAGCATCTACTCATAAACAAGCAGTAAACACTACCTGAGTCAGCATGCCCACACTGCTCACCCAAGAGTCTGCTCTGACACCCCTATGAATAAAGCTTACTGTCTTAGAGCAAATTTTGGGCCAATCTAGCTTTTTTAGTCCATACTAGCCTTAAGCTAGTATTGTTTCAGCTTAATTTTAAGGCCCTTCACAAGCGTCCACAAACCTGTGGCACTTGAGGAGGCTACAGGGGCTGTGCTGTGGCTCTCAACCCTACAGCTACGATTTTCTCTGCTCAACACTGGCCCCTGTCCAAAGCCAGATGTTACCAGTGCTGCCAAGATCAACAACATGCTGCTGGCTACTGGAGACAACTGCCCCATGTGGTTCCTGTTCCCGACGATGTGGGCGATGTCTAGCCACCTCAGTCACTGCTGCCAGCAGGGTGACAGCAGGTCAGGGGACATTCCCCGCATGCTCCAAATATCAGGCACTACCAAGAGAAACATATTCTGCCTCGGGATCAACAAGAGTTTAGAAAAAGCAATGACTAAAGACTAAGCAAAACCAAATGTTTGGGGGTGTACAGGACTGCACAGATGAGAGAACTCATCAAAGAGGTGTGTTTCTACAGAGGGATCTGCTACGGTCCTTATGCTCACCATGCAGTTTCAGCTGCGTCAGGTTTGCTGTGCTCTCTGAGCTCCTAGCAGGACCCTTACCTTGTTCCAGATGAGGACAGGAGTTGGGATGCCAATGACTTCACAGCTCAGGTAGATCTGTGCTCCTGTCACATTCCAGATATCCTTAGGAGGAGTCACAATGGAGGGTCCTGCAAAAAGGGAGAAATGCTTTTAAGCTTGGGGTGACTACAAGCTGTCTCCTTGCTGAACTTTTAAGTGGGCCAATCTGATGGGTTTTGAGGATGGGGTGAAGGAGATCCCTGCTTGGAGCAAAGCTTGCAGGATTGATCCCACATCAAAGCACTTCCCTCTCTCAAGCAACACATGCGTCCAGCCTTAAGCTGTTCAGACTGAAACCAGACAGAAACTCAAGTGTTGAGCAGTTCAGATCAGTCCATCTACTTGCAAGACTGAGGTTAGAGGTAAGATAGTGTTTGTATTCTGTTATCTCAGGGACTGAACAGGCCTGTACAAACTGGCCTGGATGTGCTTACCATGCAGTCACCAAGCCAGCTGGCAGGGAGGAAAGGACCCCCAGGAGACAGGGTGCATCCCATCACTTTCTCATGCCATGGAGAGCTTGGCCAACTTGGCAGCATCTTTCTCCCTAGTATGATTTCAATCCCATGGCAGCTGGCTAGCACAATTCAATGTTACGCTGCTCCTGTTTTACCTGTATGCAATACTCAGCCACAGGAGGCTGGCTGGAGGGTGGCAGAGCTCTCCCTGGCAGGGATCTGGGAAAGGACTAGGTAAATGCAGAGCTTCTTTTCCCCTGAGAGCTGCAATTCCTGGTTAAACAGAGAATTCCTTCCAAAGCAAGATGAGAACAGAGTTGTTTTGCAGATCTGGCTCGAGATGTTTACCCCTCAGGCTGAGAAATGTTGGAGATGTAACCCATATCCCAGAAAGGGAAGAATGGCCTTTTTTATTCAATCCCTCTTTAGTTAGGCTGTTTTACAAAATGCAGCTATTAATTCCCCATAATAGGAAGTGCAGACCAAAGGAGCACACAGTGTTTATTTCCAGTTATTGAGAGCTTTAAGAACACAACAAACAGCTTTCCCGCTTCTGCTCTGAAGATGCAGGCAGTAACAGGAAACTAAAGCTCCCATTACACTGCATCAGGAGAAGGCATTTCCTATATGCCTAACTGAAGCCCTTGGGTATGCTGGCTCACAGACCATGGCTTATCCTCAGCCCCATAAAAAAGGGGCATATTTGGGTCCTGATGCTCCTTATGGGAGTCCTGAACGTGCATTGATTTCAGCCTTGCATGTGCACTCCCCCCTACAGCCATCACAGGCAGTGGGGAGCAGGTTTCCAGGTGCATCCCACCACACTAACATCTTCCAGCAGAAAGCTGGTGTCTTTTTCCTCCTCAGGATCTGGGGTCAGATCCACACTGGTATCACCAGCCAAAGGGTATCAGCCATACTTCTATTCTAAACCAAGAGATGCTGAGGTGGCTCCCCACTCCTGAGCAGCTGGTGTGATCCCAGAGAAGTGTGTGCTCTTCTCTTTTGAGACTTCCCTGTTCAGGAATGACTGTACATGGCCTGCTGGTGGGAAGCTGCTAAGAGACCGGAGTGGCTGCCTTCAATATTCTCTGTTACAGAAGTTTTCCAGTTCTGGTTTTGACAGGAGGCAGCTGCAGAGAAGCAGAGAAGTTTTATGTGTAGCCCTGGGCGATGGTTGAAACCACTCCTAATGGTCAGCACGGGTGGTTTCCTGGCAGACACCACAACCCAGGTGCTCCTCATCTGCACAGGGCTGAGTCAAAAATTTAAGCAGCATTTCGTTACATGCTTATCCATTTGTTGCTTGTGCTGCTTCATGAATTGATTCCTGTGCACCCGTCAAAAGAGGGGTGTGTCAAGAGTCACAGCACCCTTTCCCTTATGGAAAAGTGCTGGAGTTATCCTTGCCCCAGGTGGCCCAGAGCAGATCTGTACCACAGCAGCCCATGCCCAGCTCTGCACTCTCAGCAACACCCTGCTGAAGGTGTTCCCCTCGAATGCACCCCCAGCCACAGCCTGGCCCCTGCACAGCAGTGAGGCTGTGGCCCAGCCCAGGGCATTGAATCCCCATGACGGGGCCACCTCAGGTCACACACTCTGCTCCCCTTACCCAGCACGAGGCGGTTTCCTGCACAGCCCAGCTGTTCTTTTTCCTGTGTCCCTTAAACAATAGGGACAATAGTGCACTTGGAAGCTCCGATGGGACCCTATGTTCCCAGGCGGCTTAGCTTGCACTTCGCTCTCTGAGGGCCTCCAGCTGATGTGCACCCAGCAGAGCCTGCTACAGCTGCTGCCTTCTGCTCCAAACATGCACAACCCTCCATGTGCCCAGTGCCCTTCCTAGGGCAGAGCTCAGGGCCTGTCCCCAACAGGCAGGGCTATGTCTGCCCCTGCACGACACCATCCTCTTTATCACTGGGGTTCTCCATGAGGCAGGAAACACAGCTGCCCCCAAATGACCACCATCTCCCACCACAGAAAAGGAGAGATCCTGACTTATGTTAAAAGCCAGGTAGATTTTAAGGCACTGTTATGCTCTTCCAGGATCTGGCTCAAGTCTTCCCTGGCTGGGAACTGGCAGCATTCAGTCCACCACTAAACTCACTGCCTGAGGTCTCTCAGTCTTGGCTGCTGCTGAGTTTCCCTCTTGCCCACAGGTGTTTGCTTACCCTGCCAGGAGCATATCACACAAGGATTTTTCAGCAGCAACTGCTGGCAGGGGTAAAGAGAGAAAGAATGTCTACCCATCTCCCAGGCAAGGAGAAATTGTTTATCTTCTTGGAAAGGAGAAGTGCCTGCACAGCTTCACAGCAAAGCTCTGGCTGGCTTGGCACAGCAGCCACAGCAGAGCAAGAGCCTGACTTTTAAAAAGCAGTCCTGAGCTCAAGCTCGGGATGTACATCCTGATCTACCCAGGCAGAACATGACGTTCTGCATTTGGCTGCAAAATGAATTGGAAGCATCCACAGGCCTCCACCTCTATCCAGCACAGCTCTGAGGCCAGGAGGGAATACACATCCTGAGAGATGCAACAAGTGTCATGGGAAGAGTCACTGTGGACTCTCCGGACGTTTGACTTTAATCCATACAGCCAAAATTCTAGAGTTGTGTTTCTTCTGCCACTAAAAATAAATGAGAAAGGCCAAGAAGTCAGTAGATTTAAAGTCAAATCACAACAGGCCACAGCAGTAGCTAGACTCCTACTACAGTGGGCTGACACTCTTGTGCATGGCCCTCACCCTGCTTATTGCCTGTGCTGGTCCCACTCGCTCTCTCCCACAATCCCCCAGAGCAGACAGAGCTGGACAGATGACACAGCAACAAGAGATGCAGAGGATGGCAGAGCCTTGCAAGCACTTCCGAAGATATGAAGACATTCCCCCCTCCAAGTCACCCTCTTGCTTTGGGAATTCTTGTGAAGGAAGCAAGGCCACCATGTGTTCAGCAGGGCTGGAAACGAGCCCACCCTGTACAGAGCAGATGTCTTGATTCCTGCCAGCAAGGAGACCCTCAGCCATCATCTTACAGCCTGCACCTGAGAGGCCTTGTTGCTCTACTTGCAGCACTGCCCCCAAGGGGGAATGTTTCTCCATCTGCCTCCTTCGGGCTGAGGACCTGAGGGCTGCACCTGCTGATGGAAATGGTCATGGTCATCATGATCAAGGTGGCCAAGTGGTCTCCACTCCCCCCAAGGCCTGCACCATGGGCACTGCTGATGTGCAGATGCTCCCTGCAGGACTTGCCCTGACTGAGCAGAAGCTCCTTGGCCAGGAGGACAGCCCCGGCTCTTGATGGAAATCAGCTGCTCTCCACAGGCACTTCAGGCATTTCCTCAGTGCTCTTCCCATTGTTTGTTAAACAAATAGCTCTCCCCAGCTCAGGATGGGGCTTTTTACAGAGCCCCAGATCTCATTCACCCCGGGAGAGAGCCTGACCATTTGTGCAGGGACTATTTTTTTCTCCAGATGGCAGGGAGCTGACAGCCTGCATTATGTCAAAAGCAGCAGCTGGAGAGGAGTTCCCATTGCTGTTATGTAGTTGCTTTTCTGCTGCAGCAGCATGTGGCAGAGCCTGACTTCCTCGATGAGAATGTCATTTGGCATCTGTTCCTGAGACCCCTCCCCACGCCAGGCACCTCTTCTCTGCTCAGCCACCTCTTCTCTGCTCAGCCACAGCAGGCAGAGACCTGGCATCTCCCAGCCCACCCATCTGCCTCTCACTGGTACCTGGACGGTCTGTCACAGCTCAGGGTTACCTCGTCCTCACCGATCTTCCTTTGCTGTCCACACACACAAATAAAAACTGCACAGCAAGCAGAGCAGTAACTTTTCTGCTAAAATCAAGGTATGTCACTAAAGGCAAAAATAAGCTGGACACTAAGCACTGTGGGTATGCCCTGGTGCTTGGGTGTGTGCGGGAAGTCCAGAACATGAACACACGAAGCCAAGCACCACACGCTGAAGCTCACACGAAGCCATGCACCACACGCTGAAGCTCACGTGGGTGTCAGCTTGGTTCCCAGCCAGCCCTCACGAGCACTGCTGTGCCACAGCCCCAGGTCAAACACAGGCTGGGAACACTCCCTGTGAGACGGCTAACCAAAGCAAAAACTAAACATTGTTCACTCTAACAAGCTATTGCAAGTCTGAAAATAGACTCCAGTCTCCTAAGTTGCTGGCAAAGTATTTTCCCTTCAAAATTACTTTATATGGAAAAGGGGAAACCTTCCATAAGCAGCATCTACTCATTTTAGCTGGCATGGCCTCAGCTGCTCCCTCCCAGGTCAGTGCTCTGTGAGAGGCAGCAACATATAGGAAGTGCTTTTGGCCTTCCCCACTCCCAAAGCTGCCTGCTGCTTTCTGGCAGACTTACAGGCCTTGTTCTTTACCCATTTCTGAAGGAATTTTTCATCTTCCTTTAACCTGTCTTTGAAGAGACTAAGAAGTTACAGAAGGAAGCTCCAAGACATCCGCACCAAAGTAGATGTCGGATGCTACGTCTGTTTGGATGCTCCACCTCAGACTTCAGCAGCCCAGTGACCCCGGAAAGGCTGAAAACACAAATGCAGCTTTGCCCCAAGTCCTGGAGGCTTGAGACTGAGTCAGCGTGAGGAAGGGCCCTGGGCCACCATCCATCTGCCATGGAGCAACTCCTGCTTTCCACACCACTAGGCTCAGCAGGGAGCAGACCAGTACCACTGGAAATCCCACCCCTGCTGATTTACCATGGTTTGGGAACGCTGCCTTCAGAGACCTTGTGCATGACCTTTATATCACAGAATCATAGAGTGGTTTGGGTTGATCATCCAGTTCCATGAGCTAAAGCCTGGAAAGAATGTGAAAAGCTTGCAGTGGGAGACACAGAAACAAGGCATGGCAGCATTTATGCATGGAAAAGCAAGCAGGGCTTGCAAAAATCCAACCTGATTAGACTTGTTACGTAGTAATCTCCTATTTAGTTGTAACCTCGATCAACCTCAGCCCAACAAAGGATTAAACACATTTTTTTAAACACAGCATGCCTTTCCAGCATTAGAAAAAACAAACATGGGGTGGAATTTGCTGATCAGTAATCAGCAAATCCTAGTGAATTTGGACATGCTATGATGACTGAGAATGAAGACACAGGTGAAATATGGGATCCTCCTGGGCAGTGAAGGTTTTGCATAGTCCCCAGAATACTGCTGCTCTCCAGGACTCTGCCAAGTAATATATTAAACAACTTCCATAGTAGATTTTAGCATAGTAACCATTAAAACTCAAGCTCCAGTGAACCAAAACTTTTTCATCTAACTAAATGCCTTTTAAGGAGGAATTTATGGCCTATGCTACAACTGTGGAAAACCCCAGTTACACATGAATTTTAAAAACACTAGCAGTGTTTTTAAACACTGAAAAGCAGCGAACAACAGTGCTCAGGAGTCAGTCCTGAAGGGCAGTGGAGTCCAGGAAGGCTGGATGTGCTTTAAAAAGGAATTTTTAAATATTCAGGAGCAGGCTGTTCCAGTGTGTAGAAAGACAGGTCACTGGGGGAAAAGACCAGTGTGGTTAAACAGTGAACTTAGGAAAAAAAGTGAATCTACCATCTCTGGAAGGAGGGTCAGGTAACTTGGGAGAACTATAAGGATGTTTTGAGGTCATGTAGGGAGAAGATTAGAAGGGCCAATGCCCAACTAGAACTGTTTAACCTCTTTATTGATGATCTGTATTGAGTGCACCCTCAGTAAATTTGGATGACACTAAGCTGAGTGGGAGTTTTGATCTGCTCAGGGATGGGAAGGCTCTTCAGAGAGACCTGGACAGACTCAGTCAATGGGTCGAGGACAAACTCGGACAAACTCACTGGACACGAGGTCCAATAAGGTGAAGTGCCAGTCCTGCACTTGGATCGCAGCAACCCCATGCAGTGCTACAGGCTGGGGGAGGAGTGGCTTGAGAGCTGTTCAGCAGAAAGGGACTCAGGGTTGATGATTTACAGATGGCCCAATAAGAGCCAGCAGTGTGCTCAGGTGGCCAAGAAGGCCACAGTGTAGCCAGCAGGAGCAAGGAAGTGATCATCCCCCGTACTTGGCATTGGTGAGGCCACACCTCAAGTACTGCATTCAGTTCTGGGCCCCTGACTTTTAAAAGGACATTGAGGTGGTGTAGCGTGTCCAGTGAAGGGCAACAAGGCTCTAAAAATGTCTAGAAAACAAACCCTGTGAGAAATGGCTGAGGGAGCTGGATTTGTTTAGTCTTGAGAAGAGGAGGCTCGGGGGGACCTCATCGCTCTGTATAACAACCTGAAAGGAGGTTTTAGTGAGGAGGGGCTGGTCTCTTCTACCGTACCTTCAGTGAGAGGACCAGAGGAAATGGCCTTAAGTTTAGACAGGGGAGATCCAGATTAGATATTAGAAAAAAAATTTTCACTATTAGGGTGGTCAGGCATTGCAATAGGTTGCCCAGGGAGGTGGTGGAGTGACCATCCCTGGAGGTGTTTAAGGGGTGTCTGGATCTGGTGCTGGTTGAAATGGTTTAGTGGTTTAGGGGTTACCAGTGGTAGTGCTGGGTGGATGGTTGGACTTGATGATCTTAAAGGTCTCCTCCAACCTTGATGATTCTATGATTAAACCTGAGCCCTATAAACTCTCTCACAAAATCCCAAAGTGCTGTGTGCTGGGAAATCAAGCACCACACTGAAAAATATCACGTCCCCACATCACCCTCCATGTGAAAGGACCCCGTGGTACCAAACAAAAGGTGTAACCCCACCACGCACCTGCACAGCTCTGCTCTGCCACGGACTCTCTGCATGCAGCACAAAAATGCTGGCAAGATCCACCTGCAAGCACAACGCTGTCCTTTGTGGTAGAAGACAGCAGGTAGAAGGCCACTGCTGCACTGCCTACTCCCATCTGATGCAGAAACCCAGACCAGCTTCTCAGGAAAGTTAGGGAATTTGATTCATTTCCAATTACAGATGACTTAGAAAAAAACTTGTCTTTCACCAGCAAAGACAAAACCATTTATAAAATGTGGAGATTCTTTTAAGTCCCTTAAAATCCAGGAAAGGATGAACAGGAGGAAAGAACTAGGGCAATCTAAGCCATTTGTTAACAAATCTGGAAGAGTTTCTTGCAAAATGTGATTAGGTATGAACTATGCTTTGTGGTGTCTAAAAGAGTTAAGAGCCTTTGATTTTAAGGCAGGTGTATCAGGAGAAGATGAGCCAATGTCAGTGATAACAGCAGTCTGCCATCTCCCACAAGGTTTTTTCCCAAACCCCTGTTTTTGCTCTACCCTGTTAGTGGATTAAAAAAATAAAACAAACCACCCTCAAAACTAAGATATTTCTGGCAAAACCTCAACAGCTGAATTTAGATGGAATGACCCAACAGATGTGATCTATGTTTCTTGTTTTGAAGTTGACCTGTGGGAACTTGGCACCTCTTTGCTTGCAGTGCAGATGTAGCTTTATAATACACTGGAGCATCAGCAAAGTAAAACCACTGATGGGGTAAAGTGACAGGAATTTGGGGGCAGGGTGTTGGTGTTACTTGTCCCTGGGGCAGTCAGTCTCCATGAGAGCCTGGCAGTCACAATCCTACATCCATCAATCTGTTTTTAAGCCTTGTGGACAGCCAAGAACCTCACACCCAGATTTTCCTGAGCCCCAGAGCTGGTGGGTGGCATCTTAGCAAAAAAAAACCTTCCAGAAGAGATGCTGTCTGGGCTTCTGAGAAGCCAAAATGATACCTCTCTGGAGGGAGCGCACAGCTACAGTGACTATCTCCTTGCTGGTGAGATTTAGGCAAGTTTAGTCCTGGTTACAGTCAGCTTTAAAAGAATCTCTCCTGGTTCTGCTGTTCATAAGCTCTGCAGCCTGTGGGATGGATGCTGCAAGGTGCTGAGCCCTCATCTCCATAAGAAAAACCACTGCACATTCCCAGTGCTGGGAAAAGACTTTCATGAAGCCATGGAGCTTTAAACCACATTCAGATCAACAGAAATAAAGCAGACTGCTTGGCAAGCCAGCAAATTTACCCTTCACAGAGAGAGGCCCTCAGTTTCCACCTCCAGGAGGTCTTTGTAGGTAGGTACAAAGCAGCACCAGTTCCCTGGAGAGTGAAACACTGCCTCTGATGTCTGCTGAGAGCCGCTTTGTGGTACGCTGACTGGGCAAGGACGGGCACTTGGCTTCCACCAGGAGAGAAGTGAGCACAATACACAGACAAATCCTTGACCGACAACAGCAAAACCACCAGAAGACCTCGACCCTGCTGGAACCAGTATCTGGGACTTCAAATCATTAGGCCTTTGCCTGTAATGAGGCAACTTCACCAGTATTTCCAGCAGTTACGACACGTCTCTCAAAGCAGGTATTTGCTGGTAGCTAATGATAACAGAGACTCGGGGGTATTTGTCCCTTCTTGCACTGGTTAGGCAACAAGTTCGTGCCTGGTATTTTTCAGCTCAGAGAGATCGTCGTGCCAGAAATCCGGATAGCTTTTTTGATGGGGGTTGATGCTTTGAGGTTGTTTTTCTGCCTGGCTTGAGCTGAGCCATGCAACCCTAATTCTTTTTGCCAGCTGGCTTTGGAGGGCAGTGGGTACCACAGTCCTCCTGCCCCAGGTCCTAGCTGGCAGTAAACAGCCTCAGTGTGTGCACTGTGTGCAAAATGAATTTCAGCCTGCATTCCTGAAGCCACCAACTCCATAAAGAGGCTCTTCTGAACATCTGTGCACAGCTGTGTGACAACAGCGACAGAGGGCAGCTCCCCAGCTGTCAGAGCAGCCTCCCATCCTGCCAAGGGTCCACCAGAGGAGGCATCCCTGTACCAGGCTCTGCATCTGGACCTACCCTACCTGCAGGACCTGGCAGCAGACTTAAGTGTGGCTGCATTTTCACAGGCAGAGAGCAAAGGGACAATCCATTTAAAGGCAATGTTGGAAAACAGATGGAAAACTTCACAGCATCCATCTCCTGCATCCTCAGCCCTGGGATTAGCTACAAAGAGGCTGCTGGGGCACACGGGTAGAGACAGGATGCAGGTAGTGGCTCCCTAACAGGGAGCAGGGCAAACCCAGAGCCAGCTGTGAGTGCAAGTGTGAGAGCAAAGTAGGAGCTCAGCCAGGAGAGAGCACCCTGGCATCACTGCTTGCTCCCCCAGAGCAAAAAAGCAGGCAGCTTTGCTGTACCCTGCTGGCACAGCACTATGGCAGCCAGGCAGCTTCAAGGAGTTGGCAATCAAGTAGGATGCCTTTTTCCAGACATCCCCAACAGCCCTGCCCACATGCAACCCACTCCATAAAGGACTGACTGGATCCCTGCACCTGCCAAGTGCACATATATTAAGGGTTATTTCCGTCCTTTCAAATTCTTCTCAACTGTGTCTTCCTTTGCCCTCCAGCAGGAAGTTTTGGCTGCAGCGGAAATACCTTTTTCTGCATGGCTTCACGATTTTTGTACAAAGAACACAGACATCACATCTGAGAAGTCTGGGAAACAACCAAGGACAAGGTCAAGGCGAATTATGCAGGGCCAAGAATGGGCTCATTCCTTTTGCTATTTAAAAACAAAAGAAACATCCAATCGGATGTGCAAAACAAGCCCTCCCTCTCCAGGAACAACAAAAAAAAAACCCCAAAACCACTCCCCCCCGCCAAAAAGGGCAATCAAACACAGTTATGATCCACTGCTGGAAACATATTTTTCTGGATCTCTTCTCAGAGATTCTCTTGAAAGGCTGCTCACTCTTGGACCCAAAGGATGTGGTCCTTATAGTCCAATGAGGGAAAGTAGACACTTCAGAGCCAATCTGCCATAAGCAGGAAGCCCAAGTGCCCTGTCACCCAAGAACTTCTTTCTGTGCAAAAGATTTCACACAAATGACTGATGCAAGCAGGATCCTGCCTGTTTGTGGTCTCCCTGTGCAGGATTCCAGCTTAGATAGTGCCTTAAGGAGATCATATCCATTTGTGGTGGGAAATGGCAAAAGCTAGAACTTCCACTCTTTGACTCCCACAGCATCCAGGTTCTTCTAGAAACCCAAAAAACTGCTGTCTCCTATCTGGAAAGATACTGGAAAAGGCTCTACACCCTGCGGGGATGATTGGATGGATGTTCTCTCCTGTCATTGTTTCAAAATCTGTATAGAGATTACAACTTCCCACCCCTTCCCACCCAACAGTCCTAACTGCCAGGAGGCCCTTAGGGCTACAGAAATACTTCCAGATGTCTACCACGTGTGTGGGATGAGTCCTTGCTTCTGTTGCAAGTCACAGAGCAACACATATCACCAGAAGGTGGTCCATGGCACAAGAAAGGTTCATGCAGCCAAGGGAAATCTCAGAAGAATCGGTTGCATCACCAGTGCTGAGCAGCCCACATCCATCCTGTTCCCTTCCCCAAAATGCTGGGTCAGAGCTCTCCCAGCAGCAGGAGCCAAAAGAAGAGCAGCTCCCCAGAGTGATGGAGGAGGGTACATTTTGCCAGTGGCTCAGCACCACATACTCCAGTGACGTTCTTAAACAACAGCCTGTTTGAGGCTGGCATGTCAGTGGCCTCCCACCATCCTCTGCCCAGCAGCTCATGTTTGCACTGACCTAATCAAACTCTATCTCCAAGCCCCACCAAGTTAATGCAGATGCAGTATGAGATGAACACAGGGAAGTGAAGCCAAGGGTTGGGACAGTATCTTAAGAATACCCATACCTGTTCTACAACAAACTCCCAGGTGACTTTGGGCAAGACAAGTGAGAACACAGCCTTCTTCTCAAGTATACACCTGAAGCATGACCTCAGAATCTTTCAAACCCAACTGCTCACTTGTCTGGGCCAGCAGGACCAAGTAGCAAAGATCTTTAGGACTGCTTTTTAGGACTGCTGTGACCATCTCCTGAGTCTGCTGGGCAGGAAAGGCTCCTTCCAAATAGCAGACAGAGGCATGGACTGAGACCTTTCTCATCTCACCCCACATTACCCTGAGGGCTGAAACTCCTTCCCTTCAGGAGTTAACACTATAACACAGTGTTTCTGGCTAATATATAAGCCTGATGTTTTGCACAAGGTTTGTGAAAAGCCACACAGGCCATTTAATGGGCAACATCAAAGCACATAACCTAATCCTTACCCAGCCTTTCATGCCTTCCTTAGGAGTTTCGGAAACATTTTTTTGCAAACATACTTGGCCTCAGTTATGGGAAGAAAGCAAAGGAGGAGGTGGAGGTTGTGACCTGCACATACTGTGTTTATGAAAACACTCCTCCACCAAAACAGCACTGGCGCTGCAATACTGTCCTTGAGACGTTCAGTATATGGTTTGCCTGATATGTCCCATCCCTCCTTCCCTCCCTCACTCCCTCCCTCCCAGCCAAATGCACTCTCAGAAGCCAGAATTTCTAGTAGAGGCTTTGCAGCAGAACAATTTCTTCCTTGAGCACCATCCCTAAGAAAAAGCTTAGGATGAATCAAGCTCCGGGCTGGAAATGTTTCAAGTGCAAACCACTGCATGCAGCTCACAGGAAAGTCACTGCTTGTTTTCATTTTGAACCAACACAAGCCAGTGAATTTCTGTTGCTTTCGCATCCATTTTATCATTTCCTTTCCTCGCAGGTTGCAACCTTCCTGGTCAGAACTCTCCCCTGGATAAGCTCGACCCTTTTGTCCCATCTCACAGGAGCGCAAATTGCAACCTTCAAGGCAAAGTACGAAAAGCGGGGCCGCGTAGTTCCAGCGCCGCTGGAAGCCAACAGCGAGTGCCCAAGTTCCTTTGCACTTCTGTGGCTGGTCTGAAGTGTCACTCCAAGTTTAGGCAGCGCCACCCGACTGGGACTCTCCGGTCCATTTAAGGTGGGTCTGAACTCAACTTCGCTCTACAAAAGAGCACCCCGATGGGACCAAACAGCAAGGAGGAACACTCGGGAGGCGCAGCTTTTTCCCCGTGCAGCCGGGCGGCGGAGCGGACATCCCCCCCTCCCACACCCCGCTCCCTTCCCCGCACCTTGCTCGCAGGCTCCCTTGCTGCGCTGGCTGATGGCGGGCTCCCCGCGGCTCTGTGCGCGCAGGCTGGCGGCGCCGGAGCTGGCAGCCGCGTTGCCGTAGGTGAGCCCGGCTCGCGTCCGCTGCCGCACACCGGGTAGCGGCTCTTGCAGAGCAACACCGCCGGGCGGGGCCGGCAGGCGCGGGAGCCCGGGGCCGCCTCTTCGGCCTGCGGCGCCTGCGGCTCTTCACGCACTTCGCAGTCCCGGAGCCGCAGCGCTCCTCCCGCGGCGCCGCCGCCGGCCCGCACGCCTCGCCCTCGCCGCCGCCCCACTGCCAGCAGCACCCGCAGGCGCGTCCCGCCACCCGGCGCCCAGCGGGCACCCCCGCGCCCGGCAGCGCCGGCATCGCCGCCGGATCGCAGGGCCGCAGCCCCCGCCGCCACCCCCGCCGGGCGGGCACCGCCAGCGCCGCCAGCAGGGCAGCGGCAGCACAGCAGCCAAGCATCGCGGACGGGCGCATGGCGCCACGGGCGCCGCCCGCACCCCCCGGCACCCGCTTTTAGCCGGCGCCGCATAGGGGAAAACCCCTTCCCCGCGCGGCGCCGCCCCGGCCACGGCCACGGCCCCGGCAGCGGGGCGCCGCCCGCCCTCCCGCGGCCGCAGGACCCTCCGCGCCGCCGGCCCGGCCCCCCTTGCGCTGACCCCTCCCGGCTGCCCCGCACTCGGCTCTGGCGTCGCGTCTGTCCCCTCGCTTCTTCTTTCCGCAGAAAGGGACTCGGGGGTGATGGCTGACAGCCGGCCCAATGTGAGCCACCAGTGTGCCCAGGTGGCCAAGAAGGCCGATGGCATCCTGGCTTATATCAGCAATGGTGTGGCCAGCAGGACCACGGAAATGATCATCCTCCTGTACTCGGCATTGGTGAGACCGCACCTCAAGTATTGCATTCAGTTCTGGGCCCCTGATTTCAAAAAGGACATTGAGGTGCTGGAACACGTCCAGCAAAGGGCAACAAGGCTCGTGAAAGGTCTAGAAAATGTGTCTTATGAAGAACAGCTGAGGGAGCTGGGTTTGTTTACTCTTGAGGAGACACAGGGGGGACCCTGTTGCTCTCTACAACTACCTGAAAAGAGGTTGTAGTGAGGTGGGGGCCGGTCTCTTTTACCATAGCTGCAGTGATAGGACCAGAGGAAATACCCTTAAGCTGAGACAGGGGAGATTCCGATGGGATAGTAGGAAAAAATTTTTCACTGTTAGAGTGGTCAGGCATTGGAATAAGTTGCCCAGGGAGGTGGTGGAGTCACCATCCCTGGAGGTGTTTAAGAGGTGTCTGGATCTTGCTGGTTGAAATGGTTTAGTGGTTTAGGGGTTACCAGTGGTAGTGCTGGGTGGATGGTTGGATTTAATGATCTTAAAGGTCTCTTTCAACCTTGATGATTCTATGATTCTTGCCACCCACCTGTGCTTGGCTCACAGCCATCAGCTGCGGGGGGGTGGAGAGGCCCTGGTGAACCCATTGGGTTCCTGCAGGAGATGAAGAAAGAGAGCTGTCTGGTTTCTCTTGTACATACTGGGGACAACATTGTTGCCTGCTGCTGCTTGCCTTAAGCTTACCTTAGCTTGTGGCTCCTGCCCCAGGATGGCTGCTGAAGGGTCCCTGAGGGCAGGGCGCTGTTGCCACTGGGAATATTCCTCAAACAGTGCTGGGCAATGCTCTGTCAAAACAGTGCCCTCAAAGTGCCAAACCAAAAGTGCTTCCTGCTGATAAACCCCTCATGCGGGGGCAGCAAGGCAGCACAGGGTGCTCTCTCTGCCCTTGCACTCATTCCCCGCCCTCGGGCCTGCCTGTGACTGTAGGAGCTGCATCTCCTGCAGGACGGTCCAGGACGAGACAATGCTCAGCCTTGGTTCTGCCAGGGCCTGTGTGACAGGTGCTGCTTTGGCACTCCAGGGTGGAGAAGGACAGAGGTAGTTGGTGTCCCTCGCTGTGAAACTGAGGGATGCAGCACTGCCCTGTATGGGTTGCCAGCGGCTGAGCCCTGCTGGGTGGCCCCCAGGTCAACGTGTCCCTTCCCATGCAGACGGCAGCTGGAGCTGTGACTCTAGCCGGCTGAGAGGGGCTGCAAGTTCCCTGTGTTCCCAAATTTGCTCTGGAGGGATTGACCCACTCATGCCTGTTCAGCTGCTGACACTGTGGGAACAGGCTCCCACTTCGTGCTTCCTTGGCTCCCTGGGGGCCCAGCATGAGACATTCCTCTGTTTCTCCAGGGACCATGGTATCTGCATACATGTTCTTGGATTTCTCCATTCCTCTCTGAAAGTGCTCCACGCTGTTCTCCTGGGAGAAGGGCTGCCCTCACAAGCAAGCAGTACACCAAACTCGAGGAGTTTGACACATTTTGTTGTTGTTGTGCTGTGTTGTGTTTTGCTTCAGTTTGGTTTTTATGGGCAATTCACTAGAGAAGTGATGAAAAGGGGGTGAAATGTACAGAGGGACACATCCGCTCAATCCAGTTCTAGCAAAAAACATTTTGCACAGTTCACCTCTTTCCTCTGTCTCCTGCCACTTGCCAGGCATCTCCCTCATGGACCCCCAGATTCCTGTTGGTTAGAGTATCACAAGCCCTGATACTCTTGAGCAGAGAATGGCAGGGTGTTTAATTAATCTGCAGTAGTTTACCAGAGCAAGCTTTCTGACATTGTGCTGTCAGCATTCCACTCAGTAGGAGGAAAAATGTACCTCCGAAAGGAGGAAGGACGTCGACACATTCCCTTTACTCTCCTCCCCTCGAACCTCTTCCTTTCCATGTAGGCAATGCCCTTGCCTCTGCTTGGAGCAGTTTTTCTTCCCGGGGAGGAGGCCTTAGTTCATACTTTGGTGCAGAAGGACCTCTAGTGTCCCTTCGGAGTTCGTGCTTTGGCATCACCGCTCTAAGCTCGGTATTTCTCTGTCTCAAGACCTTCGTATGTACTGTGGAAGGAGATAAGATGCACATACTGCCTGTACGGAAGAGGCTGGGAGAAACAAGGCTGGGTTGCTCCTGCCTGGGCAGAAGTCAATTACTGTGAGCAAAGCTCACCTTGCTTTGCTTCTACGGCTCCTCTGCAGCTCTTCCACATCCCTTTTTCTTCACCCCAGGGACCTCCGTGTGCCTTTTTGTGCACCACAGGCT
>NW_021938789.1:49161252-49429863 GCF_001715985.3 Manacus vitellinus | reverse complement strand
GCGCTGAAGTTGGAATAATCTGCTGTGCGGCCCCTTGGGAAGAAGGAGCCTCTGCGTAAGGGGCTTAAACATTTCCCAGTGCGCAGCACTCAGAGCGGGGGGGCTGGAAGGAGGAACACCATGCCCGGGAATAGACAGGAATTTTCCTCTCTAGTTCCATGTTGGAAGTGTGAGGAGGGTGAGCATTGAGTCTCCAGAGGTGTTAGGGAAATCAGGACAGGCTTTGCCAGTGACCACCTTTCACGCTTGGACATCCTGAGTCTCAGACACTTATGCTGCTGCAGGGCTACATGCAAGTAACGGAGTAGAACAGGTGCCTCGGGGTCAGGAAAGCATCCGCAGCCCCTCAGCTGTAGACAAGGAGGGACTTCCTTCTGCTCTAAATAGGCAATGTGTGAATTTTTTGTCGTTGCTTCTCCAATGTCATGTAAAACGTTTGACTTGAGGCATCCCATCCCCAAGGAGGTGACAAATCTGGGGTGGTCAGATGCCTCAGGAAGTGTTTTGTTTCCCCCCAGACACTTTCAATAGATGTGCAAAAATAACAGACTCCGCTTGTGCTGACTGATTTCACTGGTTGTCTTGGGAGCTGGTGGCACAGCAGCCTGAGAGATGGGGAAAGGTCTTTTAGTGGTAGCCAGGAGAGTCATCCAGCATGAAACCAAGCAGTGGGTAGGTAGGACACTGAAACCTTAAGGAGCCTGAGAAAATAAGTCATACACACTTGTTTGACTTTTTCCTGAGAAGCAGAAGCTGTTGCTGAAAACAGTAACACACAGAGGTCTTGGGGAGGGGGCCGAGGTGGTTAAGATGCCTGCTGCCTTAGCATGACCGCCATGTCTGTCTGTCTGTGTTCTGCAGAGCACACACAGTTGCAGAGGAATGAGGTGCGGTGCTCAAACCACGATGCAACACATAGGCTCATTCTCTCCCATGACGGGAAGGTTTCTGAACACTGGGCTAAAGCTCCAGCAAACTGCTCTAAAAAAACAAGGTAAGCAGCTGTCATGGGGTGGAGGTATGGATGGCAGTGGTCTGAAAAATGCAGCCTGCTTTTCCTAAAGGTAACATCCAAGAGAATGAGTCATGTTTCTGTTGTAGAGAGGGAACTGGAACACACACATTCCTAATTACCAAATCTTTATCTTCTTTTTTAAAACAGCGAGAAGTGCACAGATTTTGAGGTTGATACCAAGGTCTGAGCTGCATGGGATGCACATGAGACAGGTTTCTCTCAAACTTAGTGAGGATCAGTAGTACATACCAGAATAACGCAGATAACTTGCAAACCACACATGGCTTGGGAAAACTGCGTGTGAAAGACACAAACATATCTGAACCTTACCACCTTCTGATTAAGCTATGAGGGTAACCATCATGTACAAATGGCCCAGCAGTTTGCTGTGTGATTTTCTGTTAGCTTGCCCAGGCCTGAGCCTGATTCTTTTCCAGCTTCCCAAGGAGTAAACCACAGTCAAATCAGTTAGCCCTGCTGCAGCAGGCCAGCATAAGAGCAAGGTGAATCAACTTAGAGGTGACCTATATTCTTCCACGTATTTCCTGCTAAAAGTGATAGGGCTTGGTGAGCAGAGGATCTTTGTTCTTTACTTTGTCTTACGGCACAGCATCTATCTATTTTGACCTTTTCTTTTTCCTTATTTTTATAGGCTGGTGAAAGAACTAGGAAGCCTAAATATTGTTCAAGTAGCGTGTGGAGGCCAGCATGCCATGGCACTATCCAGAGGTATCCTCTTTCAAGAACTCTTTTCCTCCAAACGGGAGTCACATTATGGCAGGCTTGCTCTGAGAAGGCAGTGTTTGTACTACTTCCAGTAGTTGGTGACACCATTATAGAGTAATGAATGGTGGGTAGGGGACACAAAGTGCACTGGCTATCAGTGCTGCCCTTTCCTCCTAGCACCAAGGGACCTGCATCTCTCTCTGTCTCTCTCCAGTTCCTGAGCAACACCCCTCCACAAAGGTGTGTTGTGGAGAGCAGACGTGGCTGCCCTACTCTGCAGTCACCGGGTCTGCCCGTTCTTAAGCTGCAACACCTTTCTGGTTGGGAACTTCTTGCAAGTATGACTTTAGAGGTGGAAACACCTGGCCTTTATCCTTACTGTGCTGAGTCACATGGACAATGTGGGACTGCTCCAAAGAGGTCAGAAGCAAATGGAAATTTGGCTATCTATACATAATGGTCTTGCTTTGGAGCTAGTTCCCTGAAAAGAGCACAGAGTTTTGCTACTACTTCCAAAGTGCAAATACTCCAAGGAAGCATTGAGACTGAGCTGGTTTTTTTGTTCTGTGTGTGAAGGAGGTGAACTCTTCACCTGGGGCCGGAACACCCATGGACAGCTAGGACTGGGGAGCCAAGCCACGTTTATTCCCCAAGCACAGCTGGTGGAAAGACTAAAGGGCATCCCGCTTGCTCAAATTGCTGCTGGAGGAGCTCACAGCACCACCGTGTCGCTCTCTGGAGCTGTGTACTCCTGGGGAAAGAATGATTTTGGACAGCTGGGACTCGGAGACACAGAAGGTAAGGAAGGACAGCACTAGGAAGATGTTTTCCTGGTGAGTGAGCTCACCAAGTCGCTCCTCAGTATTGTGAAGCCCCTTTGGTGTAGCAGCAAACAGTAAAGTCTTTTGAAGAAAATATTTCTGGATAAGTTCTCTGTTTCCTGACCAGGGAAGGCATGCAGGAACAAGGGATTTAAGGGTTGTATTTCCATAGAGAACTTGCAATCATTTTATGTGGCTAACTGGATAGTGTGGGCTTTTAAAACCTCTGGGGATTTAGAGATCTATTTCCACTCCCATCCTCTCTCTGGGAAGTCTTGCATAAAAGAAATTATTTTATATTTTTTTGTCTTCTTTAATTCTTCATAAACACAAGGTGAGAGAAGAATTAAAATCACCCATTGTCTTCAAACCAAGAAGACTACAGAGTTGCCCTAGCCAGATAGAACCTGAAGTCAGCAGAATCTAATCTGAATGAGTCCACACCCTTGAGAATCAGATATTTTGAAGCAAAGTACTGTTTGGCAAGGAAACAAAACATTGAATTTTGTTTCAAACTGAATGTAAATAAAAATAAAATACTATGAAAAAGACAAAACATTATGAGAAAGAGTATGTTATAGTGGAGGGTAGAAAAACAACCCAAACCCAAGTTGTAATTACATAAATTGCTGTAAGAGAGGGACTGAAAAGTGCTTAAGCCCTCTGTTTTCTAAGTTTTTCTATCAATGAGACCCCACAGTACTCTTACACTTCAGCAGTGCTATCTTCTTTCCAGACAGGGACTGCCCATCATATGTTGGAGCTTTAGAGCACTGGAAGACTATATTTATCTCATGTGGGGCAGATCACACTGCAGTTCTCTCCAAGGTGAGTCTTAAATGGAAAGTCAGCATCTGAGACCTCACTCTGTGAGAAAAGATACACAGCTAAAAGTCAGAGCTTGGAGTGGTAATGCCTGCTTCCATCTGAGTCTGAGGTGATCCCCAAGGGATGTTGACTAAGCTATTGGGAAAACTTTTCTCAGATTACCATCACCTGCTTACAAACTTTTGCAGGGATACGATGAACTGGAATCCTGGAGCAAAGGTATACAGTTCAACTCTCAGTACTTTTAAAAAGTGTTTTTTATAGCATATTGGGGACTGGAGAAAATGACAACAATAGCTAATTCACTAGGGTTTATTTATACACTAGGGTTTATTTATCAAATTCTTAAGTGATGGGGAGTTATCCTCAGGAGTTAAATTGCTTTTCTCAGAAGTTGAATGATTTGAACATGACAGTGCATGATTAGGCTTGCTGCAAAGTGAACCCTACCCATGTTTGAATCAAGTCCCATATAACATACTGTGTCTTGCTGGCTCTCACTCTCAGTGGCGACCATTTGAATGTCGTTAATAATGCAGTGATCCTGTTGTTTGTTTCTTCATTTCAAGGAGGGATTGGTGTGCACCTTTGGAGCAGGAGGGGCTGGCCAGCTTGGTCACAACTCCACCCGGAATGAACTCATGCCTCGTGTGGTGGCCGAGCTGTGGGGAGCAAGGGTTTCGCAGGTTGCCTGTGGCAGGTGGGAAAGTGCCAATAACATGTCTTCTAAGGGCAATATCTTAGGGAAATCACTGAAGAATAGTAGAGGAAGAGTCACCAAGATGTTCAAATCCCTGTACCCCAGTAGGTCAGCACTGTCAGAATATTGTCCACTCGTCAATGTAAGCCAGTCTCCTGCCAGAGCCCCAGAGAGAGCAGAACCTTCAGCCTATGATGAGCAGAGGGAGAGGGCTGCAAAACCACCAGAAGCCCTTAGTCTTTTGCTCTTCTAATAAACAAAGGGTATACTGGGTTCCAAATGCCAAAAGACTGTCAAACATCTGCATTGGGAAAGCCACTGAATTCCCATCTGCATTGGGAAAGCCACTGAATTCCCATCCTCACTGACAAACTGGTGGCTCCTTAGTAAGAATTGAGGAGCTGTGATAATTATGCAGTTTCATTCTGCCTTTCTGTAACTGGGCCAGAAAAAGTCTCCTGTCAATTTACCTGGGCTTGGTATCAGGCTCAGCAGCACAGCAGTTGTGCTTTTAAAAATGGAAGGGTGTAAAGCTAGCAAGGTGTAACATTATTTTTGTCTGTGGGAACCAACGTAAATCACAAACATTAGAGGCTAATACAGGAAATCTGAGTCTGTATATTTCTTTACTGCTGAATGCAATGGAGAATTCCAACACTTTTGTTAAAGGGATTCTTTATCTGGACTGTCAGGACTTCTAAATACAAGCCTTAGGTCTCCACTCTGAAAATGTATCTGTAAATTTTATTCTGTCTTGCCTGGTCATTTTTGCTTATTATGAGAATTGTTTGTTGGTTTGTTTTTTTTTTCCTGAACAGACAGCACACTCTGGTCTATGTCCCTTCTTTGGACAAATTCTATTTCTTTGGTTCTGATGATGAAGGACAGCCAGAAGATGAGAGGAAGCCTAATCAGTTGATACCACTTCCCGTCAGTTCACCAGTGAATACTGGAAACTCCTGCCAAAGTAATAACCATTGCAGATGTAATCGATCTATATTTGTTTCTTCCAGGGAGGTGTTTGCTTTCTTGATTTCATGTTTAAACTGAGAGGCAAATATTATGTCTCATGCTTACTTGGCCTTCCCAACAAATTCTATGACAAATTATTCCATTCGCTGCTTGATTTATCATCATAGGTAATGGCCACATAGGATCAACTTTTAGACAGATAACTACTATCTGAGGGGTTTTTTTAATGTTCCACTTTTGAGCACTGAACTCTCTGAAGATAATGACTCTCTTCAAATGTTCATATGAAAATATTTTTATTCTTTCACAGAAAATAACACGTCACAAAAGGGGATTAAAATTACGGCAGGAGTAAACCGAAGTTTTGTCCTCTGCAAGGAGAACCAGGTATGTGCACATTTGATCACAGCTTCCCACTGTTCACAATACTGCTGGAAACATTTGGATTTTCCATTGTGCTTTTAGCACTCCAATTTCATATATGTCTATTGCAGTTTTTTCTATACTTACCTCGAAACTACTTTGTATGGCAATTATGTATGTTCTGTGGCTAATGCATCTGGATGATGCTCGATGACCATTAATTTGTTCATGCTTAGGCTGAACTCTTCTTGCAAAGATTGGCTTAAAAAATAAGAATTCCATCTTCTAGACCTTTTATCTTGTTGATGTTTTCATGAATTTCACACAGAATTCCTATTTGAATGGAATTGCCACTCTGGAGAATAAAAAAGTGGATGACTGGATTTCTAATTCCAGTTCAAAAGTCCAGTTCAAGAGGATAAAAAAGTAAGTCAGAAACCTGTTTTTGGGTTTGGTTGGGGTTTTTTCCCTGATACATGATTTTTTCTAAAAGTCATTATTTTTTGGAGACTATTATAGGAACTGTTGTTCAAGAATTTAGCCAAGACACAATCTTGTACCAGCAATTCTCACCTAGTTTTTGCACAGGAAAAAGAGATGTTGACAAGCAACATCTTTTCAATAACCTTTTTGCAGGGACAGAGGAGATGTACTGCCTGGCTTCAGAAGCCTCTCCTCTTCTTGCACAGAGTGGTCAAGTTGATGAAGAGCCAACAAATTAAATCAGTGAAAGATTCTGCCTGTAGACCAAGGCCTTGTGCAAAAATCACAATCCAGAGTACCCAAACTGGATTGTTTTGTCTGTGTCAGCATTTAAAAATCAGTGATACTTTCTTTAATTATCCATTTTCAAAAGCAGTTAGTATATACTACTGTGGGATGCCTTACACCTATGTTTGAGAATTATGATTGTGTTAGTCTTTTTTCAAGTCTTACATGGGAGGTTATTTTCTTTGGGAAAGTCTGACTCCAGCTGCTGACTTTGAGCATTTCAAAATCCTGGCTAATCTTGAACTAAATGTTTCCCTCACCACTTTTAGAACAGTTTGGATCATATGGAAAGTGGTTGTTGAGAGGGTGAGAAAGGGAGGGTTCTTTCCAGATCTCAATAGGAAGGGCTTGACAGCAAATTGCTTGATAAAAGAGCTGCTTCAATAAGAAGATAACCAAGAATACAGGTAGTGAGTAAATCTAACATCCTTCAGATGCTGGGAACCCAGCTTTTGTGCGGCGGTAAATTGATAGCCTGATGGATTTTCCCTCCACATTCTACAAAGATCCTGTCAATGGAGGGGATCCTCCTCCCTCCAATGCCTTTATATATAACAGATAATGTTCAGACCTGTCAGGAGAAGATATCTCCATGATAACATCCACCTGCATGCAATTAGCTGGCATGAGGCACTTGAGCAGGTTCCCTTACAAGGCCTAGGAGAGCAACAAAGTGGTAATAAGACATTTGTACAGTCAGGTGCAGAGACACTTGTACACATGTTTTCTGTTCTCTCGGAATTAAAAACCTGAAGTTGAAAGGATTGACTTTGGTTTGTCTTTTACTATCAGGAATATCAGACTGATCTTCTCATCTGAGGCTTGCATCAACGGAAGCTTCCTGCAGAAAAGGTAGCGTGCCCTGAGTTAGACATAACAGAACATATTGGCTGCATGTAAACTGACCAGAAAGTGTTATTTTAGACCACATGTGTAGAAAAGATTAGTCTTATCTGAATTTGCAAGAAGCGAGTCTGTTATTTTTCAAAGCCAAGCTAAAATTTTTTTACACCCCCCAGTCCAATTGAATTTGCTAGAGAAGCTCACATTCTAGAAGATTATCCTGTTGTGATATTTGACAGAATAATCCCTTTAGGCAATATTAAATCTTTCAAAGGATCCATAATACCTCCTCCCAGCACTGAAGTGGAAGTGATTTCAAGGTGAAATACAGGAAGTCTACCATTAATAGTTCACAGCCACATGAGACAGGAAAGACAGGATATTAATCAGGTCGCAAAACAGTGACCTGTGTTGTCTATCTTCTTAGAACACATGAAATTATACCCATTGGAGCTAGGGCTGAACTTTCCAAGTATTTTCTCATGTTAAAATGCTTCACCATTCAGTCGCTAACAAAAAACAGCTTCTTACATAATTTGGTGTTCTCTTTTTTTCCTTTGTGATAGAGACAAACATTTCAAAACCTCCAAAGAATTCTCAGGTGTAGACATGTCCGAAGTGAAACATTTTTATAAGAAGATCAGCGAGATGCCAAAGCTCTTCCAGGAGGTAAGGATTTGATATAAGGATTCTCACTACACAGATACTGAGGAGCTCTGGATTTGTGCATAAAACTTAAGAATTTCATGCCAACCCAATTACTTTGGCAAAACAAAATTGCATTTTAACCCTTGTCTCTCTTTTTTTTTTTTTTTGCCTCTGAAGGTGCAAAAGGAGGTTGATAATTTACTGCCATCACTGTCTTCGTCTCCCATCTCACCTGAAAATTTCAGAGTCTACTTGATCTTGCCTTTCATTCTGCAGGGGAAGGATAAAAGCTGTTACCATTCACTGAGGCTTCTAGCACAAGCCATCATGAAGCTCCAGCCAGAGGACCTGCAAACTCTTGGTAGGGTTTTATGATAATAGAACTGAATGATTTAAATGCTTGGTCATTTTCTGCTGCAGAACAAGAGTTAGCATCGCTGATGTAGCATGTTGCAGAACTTGAAATAATTGCTGCTGATAGATGCAGAAACATGGGGACTATGCAGCAAGACACAAGAATGAAAAAATTCTGAAGTTTACTAATTTTGGTAGTCCAAAATTAAGCAAATTTTTTGTCAAGTTTATTTGATAAAAAGATAAAATGCAGCTTCATCCACAAATTGCAGTGATTTACATGTTACATGTCACCTCACTAGCTGTTCTCTTTACAGAGTGCCTGTGGTCAAATCTGGAAACATCCTCTTTCAAGGAGCTGGTCAGTCTGTATCAGAGGGTTTCCCAGGATAACCTGTCTCAATTTAACATAGAATTACACAACTGTGGGCCAAGAGACCCCTTCAACCTGTACCCAGATGAAATAGTGCCTCTGCAAATACTGCAGATGCTTTACCAGGTGAGAAAGTACTTGGATCCTCACCTGACAGGATGTATCAATATGGCTTTGCGTATTTTAATCCTTTTCACTTGTTGAATTCTCTGGGTTCCCTTCTTACAAGGGAACATGGGGCCTTGTCATTTGACACTGCTTCAGGAATCTCTTTGGCTCTACACCAGCATAGCTTTCAAGGAATCCTGCTTGAGTTGTGCCTAACTTACCCTCTGTAGAAATGAAGAGCTAAAGCAAAGTGTGTTACAGCCCTGGCAGGGGGAGGCTTCAGTGGTGTGAAGAGTGCATGCATTGATGCCTACAGAGCTATGGATGGGGTGTCCCCTACATAGCATGCCCGTTTGCCTTTCTGCTGGTGAGATCCGTCACCCCAATAACCGAATTTAAAAGACAACCTACCTGCTTGACATATTGTGGCTGTCACAATAATGCTGCATGATGCTTTAAGAGCCTGTTACCTGAGAAATTCTCTGGAACAACAGTATTAGAGCCTCTTTAGCTGAAAACAAACACGGGGAACAAAGGGAGTGGTAACTGCATTCTTGGCAACCATCCTTTCTCCTGCGGAGATGTTCAAAGTTTAGGGAAGTCAAGAGCTCAAGCACACAGTATGAATCAGAGAAGAGTTGTTAAATTTTGTTCAGAACTGAATATCCTTTTGGCTGAGACTGCAGATTTGGTCCTCGAAGTTTAGACTGTTGAATCTGTATTTATCCAGATAAACAAACTCAAAAATGCAGCAGGCCTACTCCTCTGTGATTACATCATTTGGAGCTTTACATGTTCACTGCCCGTCCGCAAATATCTTTGCTAGTCAACAAGTATGAAAATGAATAGGGAACTACAGAGTGTTCTGCAGCATGAAAGATACTCAGAGGGAAACATACCTTTCCTGATCGAGTCCTGTTAAGGAATCTTTGTAAATGAAAATTGCTTTCCTGCTAGTTTATACATGGCTTTTCGAGACTTCTCACTGTGGGGCGCTGTGCTACTAATAGCAATTCTATCCTTTCACTTCTGTTCAGGGTCTCAGAGCTCTTTCTGCATAAAGTCCTGTCAGTCCTGTCCTGCCACACAGATGTACAGCTCACTGGATCTGCTGCTGACATGTTGTGTGTATCAATGCAGGTGAACTCCAGAACTGGCTTCAGAGTAGAAGAAAGCAACTTCTATGTACCTGCTGTGAAAGAGATTATCGACTTCTGTCAGTTCTTTAATAGACCAGTAAGTATAAAATTTTACCAGCAGTGCAAAACACTCTTTTCTTTTCTCTTTTATTTAAATAGTCGCTATATTTCTCTCTAGATATAATTATATAGATATAGATATGAAAGGCAACTCTAGACTCTAACCCATTACATCTCAAAGACAATGCATTTTCTCTAGCAAGCCCTTTACCATCCAGTATTTTAGCAGCTACAATAGTGCCTTTCCTGAGATGACCCCTGGTTCTGAGAGTTGGAGCTGTCCTCCAGTGTCCTAAGAAACTCTGTTGGCTTGGAACTAGTAATCACTGTGAAAAAGCACCATGAGGGATGGTTGCTATACTTCTTGTTACTCTAGATTTTATTATGTTTTATTAATAGAAATATTGTCTGGTGTCTTTAAGCTTTTGTTTAGAAACCATATTTCAGTTTACTTACATCTTAAAACCAAGCCATGATAATAAAAATAATCTGTCAAATGGTTTATTTCTTGACAACATGGAGTGAAAATTAGCTACCAAATGCAGTCAGTGTCACAGGAAGCAGGATGAAATGCAAACGTGGATAGTAGGGCCTTCCTTAGGCAAAAAACCTGTAGCTTTCTGGCAACTTGCCTGGAATTCGTAGGGCAACTGCCTCATTCCTTCATAAGCTTTTGTTTGCTAATGTACCAATTTTGTACCAATTAACCAGAGTGGAGGAGAAGGTTTGGGAAACAGCATAGAATCAAAAGCCAAATAGGAAATGACCTGAAGTTGCTGCCTTATCACACTGGAGGTGTAACACTTTGAATTAAATTATATTTATACCACTATCTACTTTTGGTAGTACAGATAATAAAGTCAGCAGTTTTTAAAAACAATGTACCATAACCTGGGTATCCAGGACATTTTTACTATGTGTTTTGGTTTAGCTGAATTCAGCTGTTAAAATCACTTTCTCTCTGTTTTATTCTTGGTGTCTGTCTGCACAAACTGGTTAGATGCCTCTCTATCAGTGTTTCTCACAGAAGTGTGTAGAAGCTGTTTTTAGGAAGTGTACTTCTCCCAGTGTAGTGCTCGTGCACACAACCAGGGCACGTCTCGGAGATATGGGAGTTTGCCAGGGTACAGGTCAGCAGTTCAGTCTCCACACGTACCCTGGAACTGGTTTCTCAGGGGAAAATCAACATGTCTTTTCCTTTTTACTTGCCATTTCAGATAGCCCTATGGAACCTGAGCAAGTACCCATGCATCTTTGACATGCAAGCCAAGATCGCCGTTCTTATAACAGAATGCCAGGTTCTGTGCACAGAAGGCAGCATTCTGTCCAGGATCCTTACTGACGTAGGTGTGGCCAATTTTGTTACAAATTAGACGAGATAAACACACTGCCAACAACTGTTACTTCAATCCTCAGATAACCCTTACATACGGGAGAAACCAATGGGAATTTCACGTCAGAAGAGAGTGCTTTCTGCAAGACATATGGAACAATTTAGAATATGCCTCAACCCAGGAATTCAGGAAGATCTTAAAGGTAAGATACCAAATTGTATTATTTGTTAGCTCTAAATATCTCACTGCAGTGTTCCTTGATTTTCAGTGTGACTGAAGTATTGGTAGAAGGGTTTCAGTATTCTCTGAGCATACAACAAATGAACTATTCTTCAGATTATTATACAACATGTTCCATAAGTGGTGTAGAGTGAATCTGGATGGCAGTATCTTACATTGTTACATCAAGCTTTGTTGGCGTAAGTTAAACGCAAGTGGCAGTGCTATTTCCTGTGAGGTTGCTTTGGGGTAATGTAATAGGATTGCTCAGGAAACTAGACTTGTCAAAGTCCAGTACTATTACTGTTAGACTGACTTTTAGACTCCATGCTAGTTTGCTGCACATGAAAACCCCAGTGGCTGGGGAACCAGCCTTAGCGGCCAGCAAGCAACACAAAAAGCCACAAAAAGCCATTTCTCTCATGAGATGCTGTCTGAAGGGAAAGGAAGGATAGTGCTGGCGAGAGAGGTGGCAATCTGATTATAGTGCTGCTGTCTCCAGGTGCCTTTAATCTGTGGCTTCCACACAAACCCAGAGGTTCTGGCAGTTGTATTTCCTGCAGGAATCGCAATGCTAGCCCTGCGTTGCAAAACACTGGGTGACGTGGGAAGAGGGCACCTGCCCAGAGTGGAGCTCAGCTCAGGGACCATGTGTCCTATCAGTCACTAACACAAAGTCTGGCACCACAGCCTGTGTCACAGGAGCTATCGACCCCGGTGCCCTATTACCCAGTTCTGGTGCTTTCCAAGTGAGCCTTCTTGCCAACAAGAACTGTCAAAGCTTTTCCTTCCCATACACTTAGGAGAAGATTCTCAGTGCCCCCTAGAGCTACATTTCCTTCCTGCTTCCTCACTTCACCAGCTGAGAGGCATTTATTTACAGAGGTAGTGAGGCTTGAGCTCTGTACTGTCCTCTAGATCTCAAGTCTCCACTGACTGTACAAGCTCTGACAAACAGCTGCCCTTAGTGAAGTCAGCCTTCAAATGCACCTGCTGCAAGCATTGTCTTTCACACTGCACATGGCAGCATTATTTGCAGCAGCCTGATAATTCTGACTGCACTGTTAGTCACCCGCCCAGAGAAACTATGGTCTGCAGTATCTACAACTTGCTTCTGCGTTTCTGCATTTTTCAGCAGGTAGAGGACATTAATGTGTTTGTGTTGCAGATATAAACCACTCAATAGCAAAACATAAAAAAGAAACCTTTATAACAGATTATCATAGCATTGACCTGTCCCCTTCATAGCTGTGTCCAGCTAGGAATTTTTTCAGACAGTACTGAGAACTTGGCATGTGACACCCTCATAGTGGTCTGTCACCCCATTCTCTAGTGTTGCTGTAAATGAAAATAGGGAAGGCTGAAGTATTTAGCAGAAGTATCTCCTGTTCCTCTCTACTGAGCAGGAGATGGTGTGAAGGGAAAGGATATTCTATGTACTTAAAAAGCATTTTTGTAGCTGTTGACTGGGCTAACAAATTCTGGGCTCAGTTGGGAGTTATTTTTCCACTAACCTGTCAGGAGATGCCTCTTTAATGAAAATGACCCAACCTGGCTATCAAACTTGTGTACTCAGATATATTTAACACATAATACTGGGACACACATCTCCTAAGCAGACACTGGAATATGTTGGAGGCCACCCTAACAAAACCCCCAAATGCACAGCTACATCTGTTCTGCAGAGCTGTCATTTACCCACCTTTTTCTTAAAAAAAAAAAAGAAAGAAAAAAGCAGCAGCCACTGCACATACAGACATGGGTATCATCCAAGAAATTTCTTCATTTATGTCAAGTCCCAAATTTTGTTACGAAACACCAGCCTAATTTATTTTAGTTTATGTTCTTCTGACAGTGAGTCAAATATATTTCAGTACATACATCAGGTTAAAACAAAACCAAAGTCCTCAAAGACTGCATATTTTATTTTAGTGTATTATTTAAGATCAGTTTTCTCAGTCAGGGTACAGCTCTCCCTCATGAAAACAACTTCCACCTAGGTGGTTTTCATCAGTGCCACTACAAATGCACAACAACACTCTTGGAGGGATACAACAGATGGAATTAGTGCTTCTTATGACTCCTACTCTAAATCTGCCTTAGCAGTAGCTAACAATGGGCTGCTGCTTCGTACAGTTTCAGATACTACTAGGAAAATGATGACAGTCCATAGTGCCAAAGGGAACTCTCCAACGAACTGCAATACCCGATGAGATTAAACCAGCTGCGTTGATTTAGAGAAGCCCAGGGGTTAGCAAACGCATCTCACTAGTTGTGCCTAAAAAGCTTAATCCCCATCCAGGTCCAAAGGTGAAAGAACACATAAACCGGTATTGTAACAGGAAGGAGGAGACTGTAGAAACACAGGCTGTTCGTGCTGGTGCAGCCCTGTGGGAAGGCTTCGTCCACGCTGGCTGAGTAAAACAAGCCTGCCAAGGACAGGAGGGGAACGAGCACAGTCAGAGTAGGCAGGGAGGGCAGCATCCCTGCCCCGGCCATCAGTCCCAGCTACCGCTGTGCCTGGCGGGTCCTCAGGGCTGCTCCGAGTCCTCGGCCGGAGGCTTCTTGTGCGTCATCCTGGCAGCCTCCGGAACCATGTTGGGGATGCCGTCGATGATGGGGTACGCGATGCCCAGCTCCTCGTTGATGAGCTCGTTGGTAGCTTCTTCGTACCTGGACGGGCAAGGCGGATGGGGGGAAGGGGGAGATAAAACAAAGCCACCAACAAAAAAGAAGGAGGGGTGAAAAACCTGGGTTCGCCCTTAGAGAGCCCCTCCCGCTCCACGCGGGGCTGCAGCGGGCCCAGGGCGGGCAGCGAGCGCAGCTCCCCCGGCCCGCCCTCACCTCAGCGGCTTCTTGGACAGCGGGCACACCAGGAAGCGCAGCAGCGACGGCTCCGGCGGCTGCGGCCGCGCTGAGCCCGAGCCCTGCTCCTGGATCCCGGATCCCGGATCCCGATCCCGGTGCTGTTCCCGGCTGCCGCCGCGCCCTCCGCAGCAGCCCCGCCGCAGCGCGCCCGCCGCCCCGCAGCATGGCCGCCGCTTCCGGCCCCGCCCCGCGCTGTGCCGGGAGCTGTGGGTGCCGCGGAACGGGGAGTGTGCCAGGGTTGTCTTAAGGCGGGCTGTTCCTTGATGTAAGGTCTTTCCGTACATTCAAACCTAAACAGCAAGAAAGGAGACCTGATCAGTGGAGCAGGCAGCAGCCAGCATTCCCTAGTCAAGGACATCCGGGAACTCGCAAGCTTTAAGGATGCGGTAAATCAAGATGTTGATGTATGTCTATGTATACATGGATAACTTGGCAAAATACTCAAGGTCCATGTATCCTATAGTTGAACTATGTTCGTTATAATACTAAAAATCACACCTCCAGGTCAAAAAGCCCCCTGCCCAGGTGAAGACCCTTCCCCTGAGCACACATAGAAGTTAGCTGAGGTTATGTAACTTGTATGGGAATTACCAACCAGTCATAATAGAAGGGCTGTACTTGGACAGTCACTAACTCTGAGTTTCTGTGTATAAATAATGACCTGAAAAGTCAGCTGGGGTGTGCTTGATTTGTGGAATATCACTCAGCACCCAGGTTTGCATGGCTCTGAAATAAATAATCAGTGTCTCTCTCGGGTGTGTAATTATTGGCTTGTTGGGTAACCAGTCTTATTTTGTGGGCAACACGGGTGTCTATGTCTGTGGGTGTCTTGGGCCTTGCAGGTGGTGTTTGTGGGCGAGAAGGGCGTGGACCAGGGTGGGCTGTCCCAGGAGCTCTTCAGCATTGCTGCCAGGACCCTCTGCCAGCCAGGCACCAGTGCCTTCCGCCACTACCCCTCCGGACTCGTGTGGTTCCCCAGCAAGGTGAGGCAGCCCCGCAGCAGCGGGTGGGGAGGGCGCCCATGGGAAAAGGCGGTCACAGTTTTCTGGTGTGCTTGTTCCTAACCAGGCCTCGGGCTGTGAGGATAAGGACACCTTCTTCCAGATCGGGACACTATGTGGAATGGCCCTGTTTAACCAGTGCATGGTGCCCTTCCCCTTCCCCAGGGCTCTCTACAAAAAGCTGCTGGACCTGGCCCCCACCCTGGAGGACCTCGAGGAGCTGCTCCCAACTGTGGGCCGGTACGAGCCAGGCATGGCCCAAGCTTCGGCTGGGTCTCCATGTGCAGGGAGATCCCTGAGGCCGATGAGCTGTAGTTTGGACTTGGAAGAACTAAGCACCCAATTACTATTGCTGGTTTTTTTCTCTGATTTACTAATTATCCATTTCCATTGTGTTAATTTACACAGGCACAGTATTGCCATACACTGCAGTTGTGCCAATTCTGAGAACAGGATCTCCATGCACTGGGAAAGGAGATTTCAGCTAGACATAGCAGGGAGAGGCGCTGCTGTCACCAACATAAATCTTTTAGGCCCATGAAGCTCAGCTTTCCACACAAGTGCTATGAATAGCCAAGAAGATGAAAACTATATCCCATGAGCCAGTGACTGTGTTGAGGTGCTAAAGAGTCTTAAGTGAACTGAAACATCAGATTGCCTGCAATACTTGGAGAGGTGCTTCACCCCAAAACAATTCTCCCAGATCAGCCCGCTGGTCCATATTTTATAGATGATGTCTGGAAGCAAGGCTATGGTCCAAGCCCACTTCTCACTGAACTTTGTGTAAAGTTATCCCCACAAGGCATGGGGGTGGACTTGCCTGGAATCCTTTTTTTACTAGAGGCATTTGCCCTCGCTGATGGCAGCAGCATGACATAAGTTCAGGGCCACATATGATAGTTCTCTGTGAGTGTAGGTGTTGTGTATGTGTTCTATATGTATATGCACTTAAATACTGCTTATCAAAGGATGGTTTTCAGCAGAATTTGAAAATGCATCGAGTGGTCATGTTTCTTCTCTCTTTCTTCCCCTTTGTTTTTTGACAGGATTCTTTGGGGAATTTTGAATGAAGAATGTGATCATAACCTTGAGAGCATGGACATAGACTTCACGGTAAGACCACTGTGCCATTCAGACATCCCATGTATGTACTTGGGCAAGACTGTCCCAGTGCAAATGACACAATTTGTCTGTAAACTCAAACTAGTAAAAGTGCTATGTCAGGCCCTGCAGGAAGAATGATAGATGTAGCACATATATATCTGTCATATGGAGAAACAGCAGCTAATGTTTTAATTTATTTGTGTAGATAATGGAAGAAGGAGATTCTATGGATGTTGTTGAACTTAAAAAAAATGGTGCCAACATTCCTGTCACTAAGGATAACAGGTCAGTTTTATTTTTACATTTCTTACCTTGTTGTCTTGTTACAAGTGTATGAGGTAACATGTCTATACCAATCCCCTTACAAAATACCAACTTCAGTATTATACCGACCATTGGTCTTGGTCTTTGTACACTTTTGGTTCCTGCTGTATTTGCTGCACATGTGTCAGACTTTGGCAGTTTGTGCAAGCAGCAGATGAGAAGGGGATCCTTGGACATCCTGGCATCTGCATATACAGGTACATGGAGTTATCAGAAAAATTCCTAACAAATGTGTAAAATACCCTTGAACGGTATTTTCAGTGAAATACAGATGATTTGTCTGACAAATCCAGCTATAGGTACACCTCCATAAGGGGTTTTTTTAGAGCAAAATGTTTTCTGCATTGTTATGTCTATGGAATATATCTTGTATATAAAGGAGAAGGAGCAATCTGTCAATAAGGCTTTGTGTCAATATTAACCTCGGCACAGAGGACAGAGAGAAGTTCTGTGTCCTGAGTTATGCAGATGATCTGAGGACCCTTAGGGATTCAAGAAAGGACTGTTTAGGAAGCTTGAAGTATAGCATTTACATTGAGTTGATTGTGCAAGTACAATGTCACTACACAAATCCCCATCACAAGTAGAAAGAAGAGTGAAACTACTGATTAGCAGCTGTGCAAATAGTTATTTTGATTTCAGGGAAATTATTAGAGTGTTCACATGAAATAAAGGAGTATTACCAAAATGAATCCATGTTGGCCAGCACCCTCTTTTATTTGTGAACATCCTTGCAGTTTATTCAGTGAGTAAATAATTGCCAGTGGCGACTGATCTCAGTAAAGACTGAATCTTTACAGTTCAGCAGGTTGTGCAGAATAAAGGAATAAGGTATAAAATTCTCTATAATTCTCCTTTTGCAAAAGTACCTATTGCATTGCTCATTTGATATTTTTTCCAGGAAAGAATATGTTGACTTGTACGTGAATTATGTGTTCAATGAATCAGTGCAAAAGCCATTTCAGGACTTTATGCAAGGATTTTTAAGAGGCTGCCCAGCTAGAAATTGGAAGATGTTTCTCCCTGTAGACCTCCAGGTTGTTCTCCAGGGACACCCAACAGTTGACTGGCATCTCTTGGAAAAGGTATTGTATACTAGTATAGTGTCCTTCTGCTGTATCTGTGAAGCATAAACTACTTCTGACCTGTTCTTTCATTGATTGTATAGGTCATGAACAGATGGACAGAAGCTCAAGGGACTTTCTCTTTTTTTGACTTGTGTCATAGTTCTGTTTCTAATCTACATCAGGTACAAGAATAAAGGAGACTAAGTATCAAGCCATAACTCAAGGATGGCCATAAGAATCTTTGAAAAAACAAATGAAAAAGGAGATTCCAGAGGTTAAGAGGATTTGAATATCTATGAACACGATTATAAAATTTATCAGATAAAATGTTGTTGCTTTAAATATAAATGGAAATATTGAGGATTAACCAGCCTGTTTTATTTTTATGTCTTTGACAGAATGTGGAATACAGGCAGTATAACAAGTCAGATAAAACCATCAAAGATTTTTGGAATGTGTTTCACGAACTCCCAGAAGAAAAGAAGAAAATGTTCCTTGGTAATGTATCAGTAATTTTAAACTTTTCATAGTCCTTTTTTTCTGCCCCACAACACACATTTTAGATGGTTGCACATAAAAAATACTATAGTCTCAAACAGCTTTTCAACACATTTTCTGCTACCACATTTTCTAGTGAAAACCACGAAGGCTTGCCTGAGTGCACCTGACCACCTTGAACACTGCAATTACTTTATCCCTTGCTTTTGTGGTTGTCTTGTTGGTCAGAGGCCTCAGTTTGTGTGAGCAGACTATATTGATGTAAGCAGTTTAACCCTCTCAAAGGATCACCAAAGCTAGCTCATTATTTTTAAATGTAGAAAGTCAGACCTAGCCTGGCCCTCCTCATCCACAAAGTCTAAATTATAAAGTAAAAGAGGGCTTATAATTCTTATTAATCAATAAGAGACTTTATTGTATTCAGGTAATTCAACAAAGCAAAATAATTAGCTTATGAAAATAGCCATATGTTTACACTGATTTCCCTTCATGATTTTTATTAACATTAATTATTTTCATGCTTTTCAATTAACATTATCTTGGTTTATTTTTTAATTTGCTTACTTTTTCTTGCTTTTTTTTTTTTCTTGTTCCTTCAGGGTTCTTGTCAGGATCTGATCAAATCCCTGTCTATCAGCTGGAATGTTTTAGATTTTATATTGTAGAGCCTCAAGCAAAAAATCCAGATGAACTCTATCCCTCTGCCAGTACCTGCTCCCTCATTTTTTATCTCCCCAGATACAGTAGTAAAAGCATACTCAAGGAAAAGTTGCTTTATGCCATAGAGCATAATGAAGGTTTTGGCTGTGTCTAACTCTTCGTCAGAAGCACTTCAAAACAAAAATAGGCAAAAAAAATATCTTTGTTTCACTTGTTATATTTTTCTCTTTATAACTCAAATTTACTGGTTTCTACCCTACCTTATTTTTACTGTGCTTTATAAACATTTGTGTGTGTGTGTGTTATTTGCTGAGATTTTATATTGATTATAAAAATGATATTGGACCAGATACCTCATGGTTAGATTGTAAAGTTAGGAAAGAAGAATCCTGTTTGAAACACTTCTAAGAAGCAAGCTGATAAGCAACTCTATTTATATATTTGTGCAGACAGGGTCTGCACTGTGCTGGTCTTGTTCAGTCAAGCTCACAGTGAGCTCACAGCAGCAATGTACAATAATTTGTACATTACCAAGCATACAGACAGGATATGCTGAGCAGTCATCCTTGCAGGGACAAGCTAGGGTAAGGTTTTCAACTGTGTTAGTTAAGAATTCTCTTGGGGAGCAACTAACAGTAAGGAGACATGTTCCTGCAAACTGTGAATTGAAGGAGAAGTCTGTGCTCACCTGGATATGGCCTTTGACTTATCTGAGAGAAATGCTTAGGACAAGGATTTGATCATTCCTAGACTTTTCCGAAAGCTGTATTTGTGAAGCATGAATGGACTTTTTATTATTTAGTGTGTTAACTGTGATATTTGTCACGTTTCTTTATATCTTCCAAGGAGATGTTTTGCAATTAAATCATAAAATTTTAGGCTTGCAGAACAGCTCTGTCTACAGAGCCCTGTGGACATGAGGCTTGCAGGGCTTCTGGAATCTCATTGTCAAAACAGTGCAGAGCACTGGCAGGATATTGACGGTGTCAGGCAGGATGTATGTTTTCTGTTTATTTTGCTTTGTGGAGAGACAAACAACAATCATGATTTTTCAGCAGTCTTCACTTTGGTCTGTTAAATGTATCAGGGCACATATGTAAAGAAGACTTTTACTGTGTTGAATTAAATGACAATTGATTCATTTTTCACCCCCGTGGTTGTGTTCTTCCTTCATTATGCATCTGCCTATGCATGGCAGCATATCTGTGTTTTCTGTCCCCCTTGATCTGGGGAAGCCATTCATAAGAGGATTCGAAGGCTGATGTCAGTGTATTTCAAAGAGATGTATTGTATATGCTGAACAAGTAAGTCTTTCCTGTTTCATGCAGAATGTGCTTTAGATGAATGTAAAAATTGAAAATGAGAAGTCAACAGCAGTTTTTATTTTCTGTTCTGTCTTGACCTTGTGTTGGGTATCACACGCACACACACCCTTTTGGACCAGGATAAAATGTCAGTAAATGACACAAACCTTTTTGTTTTGTGACAAAAACTGACTGTTAGTACTTTTTTTTTTTTCTTTAGAAAAGTAAATGTTTCCTAGGAAAGACATGGGCATTATTTATTAATTTCCAGCTCAGTATAATGGACATTGTTACGTACTAAAAAAATAAGAAAGCTTCCTTTTAAGTTACAGTACAGTAAAGAAAAACATCAAGCACTCACCTCAAGCACCAGGGTGGTACAGGAAAGCAGGTGGCATGGCAGTTGTAACAAGAGGGGAACTAGCACCTTGGAGAATGCCAGCTGCCAGCCAAAGGGAATGAGAGGACCTGGCCCACTCAGACCTAACCCCTGTCCCACTCACCCACCTGGGGCAAACAGGACATCACAGGGATGCTCTGGGAAAGGCATCAGCTTGCTGCAGGTATAATTTTGTGGAAAGAGGGAACTGGCAGAAGCCCAAGCTGTTGTCCCCATCCCACCCTGGCTGATGCTGCCAAGCCACCACAGGTTTCTGTTTTGGCAGCTTAGCCTGCTGTTCATCAGCCTACTCTGGCTGCTTGTTTCCCTTTTTATGGTCTTCTAAGCCTCTGGTAGGGCTTGGAAACTGAGAGTGATCTTCTGTGTTGTGCAAGTGCATAAAAGATGTATCCTCTTTGGGTTTCAAAATAACCCATTAGGGATTAAATGATAATAGGTTTATTTAGAGCCTGAAGGAATTTCCTTCTCGTCATGTATGATGCAACATCACATGGGAGATTAAGGCCCAGAGTAACTTTCAAGGCTATTTTTAATCTGTCCTCAAATAAGCCCTGCTTTTATATATATATATATAAAGACCTTCAGAGCAGAGCACTCCTCTCTGATTTTCTGAAATTAATTTGGACACTGAGCTGTGTCTACATTTTCTCAAGCAGTGCCCATTATAAGACATGCAGGAGAATATAACGAGTGAGCATCACATTCAGCTGTGAGTTTAAAAGGCTTCAAATAGGCAGCAAAAGTACATTGAACCTGCAGCAGGAATTTTTTTTAGGCGACTCGTCTTATTTGAACATCACCTGTAGAGAAGCACAAGAGCCTGGCAGAGCTGGTGATGTAACCAGGGTGGATCTGGGGCAACCAGATCCATCCTAAGCACTTCTCATGGCTTGAAAGCCATGAGAAATTAAGGAGGTATCCTGGTGAAATGTGTGAGGGGTGAGGTTCGCGATCAAGTTGCTGCAGTGAGGACACTACACAGAAATACTGCTTCCATGGGAGGTAGTGGGACATTGCCTTACATGCCTAATCCCCAGCTGAGCCGCTCTGAAGAGCTCTTCCCTAACGTGGGAAGGGCCAAAAATGAAAGAATGCAGAAAAGTTCATTGCTTTCACATCAACACAGAGTCATCAATGGGCACAAAGATGGACTTTTGCTACTCACAAAAGCTTTCTGGCCCAGGTGTCTGATGCATAGACTTGTGACCCATGGGGCAGTTTCCCTGTGGAGGTGTGCTCTGTGTTGGCTTTCGTGCCCTCCTCAGGCTACCAAGCTGATGAGATGCCTGACAACAGGCAGGGCTGACCAGGCATAAAAACATCGCTGCCTCTGCCCAGTCCTCTTAGAAGGTGTGTGCCATGGCCCATGGGGGCAGAGAGCTATGAAGGGTACCTAGTGAAGGGCCCTGGAGGAAAACACCTACTGGAACAGGGTTTGCAGGACAGGTGGAAGCCACTGCCTCGTCTCCCTTTGTGGAGGTAACTCTAACGAACCTGTATTACTGCAACAGTCAGGAGATCTCATCAAATGCTTGCCCATGTGCTTCTGGATACTGGACTGCTATTCAGCTCCTCAAGGGACAAGAGAGGTGCTTTGGAAATCAGGATGAACTGCAGATTTTGTCATCTCTGGATATCCTCAGATACCTGGTCTCTGGATGACCTAACCCATGAAGGAAATGGTGAGCTATGCATTCTTCTGGCAAAGGTCCAGCCTCGCCATGGGCCCGCCTGGGGCAGCCCTTAGCCAGCAGGGAGACCTGAACTCCAGCCTGATCCAGCCTGACTGAGCCCAGGTGAGGAAGACCCATGGTGCAAGGAAACCTGGGCTCTTAGGAAGAAGAGGCTGCAGTGGCAGCAGCAGGCTCCAGAGGGAGGTGTGCACAGCAGAGTGCAGGGACACCACCAGAGAGGGTCTATTTTGGTGTCTTTATTTAAAATTGTATCAATTTATGAATGAACAGCCTTGAAAGTTCTCCACAAAATTAAAATGGAGCTTTGCTCCATCATCTACTTCTTTTTCTTTTCATTTTCATTTTTTTTCTGTGTGTACCTTCCCGTCCTTGATTGCTCAGTCAGAAACAGAGGAAACCGAGTGTAAAGGGAAATGCTGACTATTTTGCAAAGATCTCCAGATGATGAAATAAACAAAACAGAAACAAAAGCAAACACAGAAAATATTTTTTCCTCTACCTACACTTTTAGTTATTCTAGAATCATAGAATCAGCTGGATTGGAAAGGACCTCTGAGATCATCAACTCTAACCCTTGATCCAGTACCACTGTGGTTACTAGACCATGGCACTAAGTGCCACATCCAGTCTCATCTTAAAAACCTCCAGGGATGGAGAATCCAGCACTTCCCTGGGCAGCCCATTCCAATGCCTGATTACCCTCTCTGAAAAGAATTTCTTCCTAATATCCAACCTAAACCTCCTCTGGCAGAGCTTAAAACCATGCCCTCTTTTCTTCCTGGTAGCTGCCTGGGAGAAGAGATTGATGCCCACCTGGCTACAACATCCTTTCAGGTAGCTGTAGAGTGATGAGGTCTCCCCTGAGCCTCCTCTTCTCCAAGCTAAACAACCCCAGGTCTCTCAGCCTCTCCTCACAGGACTTGTGCTCGAGTCCCTTCACCTCGTTGCTCTTCTTCTGGACCTGCTCCAGCACCTCAATATCCTTCCTGAACTGAGGGGCCCAGAACTGGAGCTGCTTGTAACACTGCTTAAGTCAAGCCTGTTACACCACAAGTGTAATTTAACACCAGAGTGGCTCTTCTTATGCTGAACACGCATGATCCATGCAAATACGGGTGATTTTTTACCTAATACGTGACACATTGCATGACAAGTGCACAAACATTGCAAACTGCCAGAAATGTAGTATAAGGGCAATGAATCCTGTGGGCACTGGCCTTGCTTGAGGGACCTTCCCTCCCTATCCTGAGCCCTTGCAAACATCTGGCTGAGGTTTGCTCAGATATTGACTGTCATTTTGGTGGTCAGAATGGGATCCAGCTTGTGCATTGCTCTTGTGGGGTGCAACCTTTTTCTAATGGATGGCATTAAAACCAGAAAATGAGTACTCAGGAGTTACATAATTGCTTGCTCATTGGCCTCTTTTTTCTTTCCCCCTTCTTTCTCTCAATGGAGATTTATACTTTGACAACAAACCTTTTCCTGAGGTTGAAACTTTGTATAAAATGTACCTGTTCCTAAACAAACTAGCCTGACAGCTGCCTGGAGGCCATACAAAATGCAAGATGAAAAAAACAGGCCAAGGGGAAAGGAACTGACTTATTGTCATCCACAAGTGATATTTCATGCTTATCACATTTTCAAGCACTCTCAAGCTGGCTGTCCCCTGAGAACCCTTCATTTAGATCAGCTTAAATTCTAGAACGTGCTAAACTTTGCCCGCTGATTCCTGCTGTCTTTAGAGCGGCTGCTGACCTGCTCACCCGGCAGGGCTCGACCTCCCGGCGCCCGTGCCCGCAGCCTCGCTCCCGCGGCATTCCAACACGGGCGGGCAGGCCGGGCGGCCGCCAGGCGCTCTGACCCCGAGCAGTGCCCCGGCTCCAGGGAAAAGAGATTCCCGGCCCTCCCTGCGCCCGCCGGGGCCCTGCGCATTGGCCGCGCCGCGCGTCACTCCCGCGGCGCGGCGGCGGGGGCCGGACTTTCCTTCTCTCGTCGCCGCGGCGGCAGCGCGGCCGAGCGCGGTGAGTGCCGGGGAAGGAGAGCCAGGATCGGCGGTGGGCTGCCGCGGCCCCGGGCCGACACGGTGCGCGGGGAGCCGCCGGGCGCGGCGGAGCCCCTGTGCCCGCCGCCCTCCCCGCGCAGGACGCGCGTCCCGGGCGGCGCTCCGCGGGCCGGTGCGGGGAGCCGGGGCGGCCGCTGCTGCTGCTGCTGCATCCCCTGCCTGCGGGGCGGGCAGGGCTCCCTGCCCAGGGGTGTCCGGGGCCGCTGCTGGCGGTCCGGATCGGTGGTGTGTGTCCGCGGGAAGCGGCGGTCGGGCCGTGGGAAGCAGCGCCAGCAGCATCACAGAACCCAAGAAGCCCGTGTTCGGGGTGAAGGCAGGGAGGTGTTTTTTACTGGGGTTGCAAAATGGAGGTGATGGGAGGGGTGGATGTCTTGTTTGATTTTAGGTATCTGTTTTTAAATTTTTTGGGGGGAGGGGGCACATCCGGCTTAAGGGCCCGTGGTTGTGCAATGGAAATGCTGTGTTCCTTCTTTAATTCATTTGCTGATACATCTTGTGTTCTCTTGCTTTATAGCCTAGTTTACATTGGACATTGAGTGGGACTAAAACGGAGGCAGACGGAAGAAGAAAGTGGGCTTGGAGCCTTAGTGGCAGAAAGCAGCAGTAAATTCCGTCATTGTTGAGCAATGCTGATAGAAGGAGCACATTTGCTAGCTGAAATCTCACAAACAAGAGGGAAGGAAAAACTTGTTTATTCATGCTCTGCCAGTTGGCAGATCTCTTTGTTTAGAGAGCATTCAGCTTTGAGTGTTGCTTGTTGCAATCACGTTATTTACTTAGCTGATTTTCCGAGAAAGGGCACAGAGTAGAAGTGGCTTTAAAATATGTTTGTGTGATTGTGTGAAGAGACTTTGTATGGCATAAGAGCTATTAAAAAGAGAGAGGCAAAATAAAACACATCCTGTCGTGATTGTACATGCAGCATTATTATTTCACCAAAGCAGTGGGGTGGCTTTTTCACCAAAAGATATATACTTAGTATGTCAGCTGAGCCTTATTATAGCAGAGGGTGGGTCTTCCACCCACAATAGATTTCCTCAAATATTCCTCACAGTGTGAGGTTTTCCTAGCTCTAGCTGTGCTGTGTACATCCTTCACTGTTTTGATGGTGAATTATTCTTGGAATGTCAGGCTTAGAGAATGTGGCCTTATACCTTCTCCTCTCCTTTTGTTTTTGGTTTTGAGGGTTTTTTTTGTGGGTTTTTTTTTGTTTTTTTTTTTAAATGTTTGTTATATGTGAGGATTCTCTGCAAAAGACTGGCTTTACTGCATTGCATCTTCTCCTATCTCCGAAACACGAATATCAAGCTGGCTGTGTTGTGATCTGTGAAGAACAGAAATGGGGGATGTGGTTGGGTACTGCAGTTCTTGCAATCCAGTTTTTAAAAAGAAGTGGGAACTTTAATGCCCTAACTGATGCATTTAAGAAAAACATCTCCCCTAGGGGTTTATCCTCAGAAGATAAGAATTCAGTTTTTTTAAGGTGTATTGAGCTAGGAATATTAATAACTTTTAAAATTTCAGATAAATTAATATAAATCATATATATATATACATATATATATATATATATATGTATGTGCAGACACATGTCTGTTAATGCTTACCTACACCAGAAACTTTTTATGTAATTGTTTTAGTGTAAGAAAGGTATGCAGCTTGTAGAGGTAGCTTGCACTGTAACATGGATTTTTACTTCCTCTGCTACTGTCAGAGAAGACTAACTGCCTAAACCAGATTGGAAACCAATTTCGCCAGAGTGTGAAATTATCGTTTAAAGCCTCGTTGTGTTTCAGGACACAGCTCCTACTAAATACATAATGTATTTAGACCTGCAACAGCTTTTTTGGAGCGGATAAAAAAACCTGTCTTAAAGTTGTGGTTTTAAAAATGTGCTGTGTCTTCAACATAAGGATATTCACCAGGCCAATGGAAATATTTAGCTGTGCCTGTACACTCAAATTGAAAATGGCTATGTTGGTTGCTGCTCTCCAGTGGAAGGTGCTCCCCATGAAATTGAGCTGCACAGGGATTTATCAGTAGAATGTTTGGAGGATAGAGGGGATGGGATTCGATAGAGATGATTTAAAAAAACTAACAAAAAAAATCTAGTGAAGACTAGATTTTCTGTGTCTGCCATAGGGATTGTTAAACTTGAGGGGCTTCAGAAAACGTGGCTACATGAATGAGGGTTGAACGACATATCACCCCAGAGTTTGTATAGATAACTGGGAGTTAGAACTCTTCCTGTTTTGAACGGTGTCTTAGCTGGAGGAAGAACATCTCTTACCAATCACGTCACATCCCAGTGCCCATTAGCAGCAAATTCTTGTGTGGAATATGAACACAAGGAAAGCAATTAAAGTATTTTTAGCATTTTTAAATGAAAGTAGCACTGGGGAAGACGACTAGTCTATAGGGAGCAGACCATTGAGGAACCCTTTTAGAAGGTATCCCAAATTAATATTTAGCTCATGTTGTACAATGTCATTGTGGTTCATGTTGTATACTAGTGAAATCTTTTCAGCTCAGAGGCAGTATCCATTTATCCTAGCAGGGAATGTGACCTTTGGATCTTCAGGATTGCTGCTATTGTGCTGCTTATATCTTTCTTATATCTTCATAATAAGGCAATTCCCCAGGCTGAGGGAAATGGCAGTCCCAGATTTCTGCTGTTTCAGGTGTCAGTTTTGAAATGATTCCCTACCACCTTCAGGGTATTGCTCATGCATTTTTGGTTCGGTTGTTTTTTGTTTTGTTTTGTTGTGATAGAACATGAAGTTTGCTATAAATGTAGCAGTTGTGCCATTTAAAGCACATGTACACACTTCAATTTTCTTGTGTCCCACGGCATTCCTATTCTTGGCATAGCCAGTGTAGAGGGTATCTTCCATCAAGCTTTTGTACTGAGGGCAACCAAATGCAGTGTACACCATGACTGATTTAACTAGGCAGGGCTTTGTAACCTCCTGCTTTTTCCTCTTGGTGCCTTGGAGCTGGCCAGTGATAAGCACATATGAGGGTGTGAATGAACTGAATTATGAAGTAGAGGAGCAAGGGCTGGTAGCGATAAATGGGGTTCATAGCACGATTTAAAGCACCTAATAAAAGATCCAAGTAAATGGTTCGTGGTAGGAAAATGCACCACTGATGAAGTAGTAACTGGAAAATCCAGACCTCTCCCTCCTTCTTCCAGTTTAGTCCTGCCTCAGGGGAAGTGACTGCCCGCTGACAGGCAAGGGTAGTGTGGTAAGAGATGAACACCCGTTACTTAGGGCTTAGATTAGGAAAGGCTTTATTGCTAATACCTAGAGCTTGAATTAGCACCGGGTTTTGGAAACAAACTGAATGCATGTTTCCTGTCTGCTTGGACTGGGAGAAGGAATCTTTGATGTTTCAAGGATTACCTTTTGGTTTTCTATCCTCTGCTAAGATAGGAAATGCTGCTGCTGTAAATTGCCTTAGCTTAAAACATGGCATGGCGTGTCATAAGACTTGATGTCTCAGGTATTTCATTTTTTAATCTTCTTTCTTATTCCCTTTGCAAAAAAAAGTTTTAATTAGTTTCTGGCTCAGTCAGAGGAGTTCTCAATGTCTTATTAGTGTAGCATGCTTACAAATAAGCCAAACCTATTGAGATTAGGAGTGACAAGGGAGCGTTACTAAAATCTTTCATGTGCTTCTCCTGGAATGCTATTTCCCTCCCCTCAATTTTTATGCATTAGCATCCTGTTGTCATTATTAAGTTCACTCTGTGTAATTCCTTGGACCTTTTCTATTGCTATGTTTTTTCCCTTCCCCTGTTACCCCACTCTGAAATCCCTGACTTTCACTGAGCACAGTGCAAAAGATAACACCTGACTGCTGGCAAGTTGCATCAATAGTACCTGTCCATTGCTGTCCGGGCCAAGCTGTCAGTTTACTGCTCCATGTGAACTGCTGTCAGTGTCCTGCTTCTTGGGAAATCCGTGCTTCAGTTTAGGGGGGTGTACGTGTACATGCACAAATTTGGGTTGCAAGAATGTGTTCACTTGAGCAAAGTACTTCTTAATCTGGGTTTATCAGAAATAATGCAGTCCTGCATTGGCCAGTACACCACAAATACTGTGTCAGTCTGTTCAGGACTAGTCTGACCACCTTTGAGATAATTTTTAAAGATTTCTTTAGAAGTGATCGCAAATATAACGCTATAATTCTGAAAGTTCAGGTTTAGACCTTTTGTCTGAAAAGCACGTTTATTCTTTTGGTTTGGAGAGTCATTTGATATTTGAGTTTTGAAACAGAGTGATTTTTTGAAGTAAAAGCTCAGTCTTCTGGGTTTCAGAACACTTCTACTACCTTTAAGATGGCCAAGGCATGAAGGTGCTGATTCAGTATCAGAGCTGAGCTGTCTTGATTCCTCTTTGTCTGTATAATGGTTTACTGGCAGTTTGCAAACCCGACAGTCATGCAGGAAATGCCTTTTCTGTTTTTTTCCACCTCCTGCCATGAGCAGCAGGATCTCTGTAGGATCAGTTGTGGAGTATTTGCTTCATTCACACTCATTTTCCTGTTTCTCTTGCCCAGGAAGGATACATGACTTGCTGAAAAGAGAGAAAATGCTATGCTGGGGCTACTCGTCTTTTGGACAACCTGGGATAGGTAGTAACCTCCAGGTCATCATTCCTGAACCACAGGTGTATGGATTCATTCATGACAGAAATGTCAAGGAGGTGGCATGTGGAGGAAATCACTCTGTGTTCCTGTTGGAAGATGGGGAGGTGTATACCTGTGGCTTGAACACCAAAGGTCAACTGGGGCATGACTGTGAAGGAAGCAAGCCAGGTAAGTCTGCTTTTTATATGCTCTTCAAACTGTCTTGAGGCTGGTGGGCTGAGAAGATTATGGAAGCTGCTTTGTACTGATTGCTCTAGAGCTGGAGCAGCTCACAGAGCTGATAATCATGTCACGTAACACAGTAATGATGCTGAATAATACTAGCTGGCTCTGGAAAGCTAAAGCTGAGCAGCATGGATGAGGAGACAGGTCTGCTTACTTTGTCTGGGAAATGCATCAAAATGGAGGCAAGAGCAGATGGTCTCAGGGCAGATTTTGGTATTTGGCATTACCTTTCCCTTCCACAAAAAAGGAGAGGGCCATGAGTCACAAGCATCTTCTGCTTTGTCTTTCCAATTGCACTGCATCCTTATGCCTACCCTTGTTCAGTTATTGCTGGGAATTTTCTCATGTATGTCGAAGAGTATAAGTAGATCCGTATTGAATATAGTTGTTTAGAACAAACTTGGTTTTGGCCAAGAGGGTTTGTAAATTTTGTTTTCCCCTCTTGGAATCTCTTGTCAACTTGTGCCTTCACCCCTTCATGCTTTCTTAACGTGGAAGAAAGTCATTGTAGCATTGTGTTCCCTAGACTCACCTTGCATTTTCTTTGTTGTGTTCCAGTGGGCAGAACCCACAAGTGCAGAACCCGAGGCAGATACTGCCTCTCCTTCACAGGGTGATATTGTTGTGAATTGTTATTTGAAGAAACCCTGAAGCCTTTCTCATGGACTCTTTTGAATGTTGACCTTCCAGTTTACTTTCCATTAACTTCTTGGTTTTGGAATGTGGTAAAGATACAGGTATTTCTGTTTCCATAATACAATAAAAATCCTACTGTGGGTAATTAGAGCAAAAATTCCTCAAATTGCAGACTGCCCTCTGTAGGGCTTGGGGCTTCTGTAGCATAACCTGTTATTGCACGACAGAGAGATAAGATGCCTACAAAATAGCCACAATTCTCCATGTAGCATGTGCAAATCTGACCTGAGTGATTCCGTTACTCCTTTTCTCTGTTGATGTCTTTTGTCTCTTTCTCTCAAAATGGGGTGGTAGGTGTTGGATGCTGCATGACCAAGGTGGGCTGGATTAGAGGAGGTGACCTTGAATCTGACATCTCTTGCTTTTCTGATAAGTGGATTCTAGGCAATTACTGAAAGAGGTCTTGATTATCAGGACCAGCTAAGTCCTCTCTGTTGAACACACTATTCATCTACTGAGGACTTGAGGACTTGTAAATTTAGGCCCTGGAATAAATGAGGTGCTTAGTGGAAGGAAGACAAGCCTCCTGAATATTCAACTCCAACCAGTGAGGATACTTCCTCCTGCAAATCACCCAACTAGCCTACTGTTTTACCCATAAAATAAAGCAAGCATAAGATGATGATGAAAATGGAAGGTTTGCAGCAAGCAGAAGATCAGAACTGGAAATGGATCTCATGAAATGAATCTCACGAATCTTGAATGCTGAAGTGTAGACCTCTATCCTGCCTTCAGCTAGGCTTGTAGAAGAGGGGCAGTCTGAGATTTTGAAATACAAATAAAAAGTTCCCTGTGTTTGATCCCAAATGCCCTTCTTCTACCCCTTAAATGAAGGGTCTGTCTCCAAGATGTGACACCAACTCCCATTTATCTTACAGGTTTCATTTATTCTGATAAAGGTTGTGCAGTGCTACTCTCTGAGGGGCCTGTGGCCATTCTTGAGAAACCATGTATCTCTACCAACACAGCACTACTGACTGTGCCTGCAGTGGGATTTCTGCTGGCTGGGGCAGTTGGGAGGGATGTGCTGTAAAGCAAGGAACAGCTTCTCTTTAGAAGCTGTTCATGGTAAACAGTCACAGCATAACAGTAACAGTAAACTTGGAGAGAGACCCATCCCAGATACTGCTGTGTGTGGATCTGTTTGTCTTCCAGCATTGGGAACTGAATTTCTTAGTTTTCTTCTGCAAATAGGAACAAGGAGAATCAAGCCTTCCTCTTTTACCCCCACTTCCCCTGCGTGGGATAAAGACAACCTTACACCTTCTGTATAGGAGACTTGTCAAAGATCATATTTTCTATTTTTGTGGACCTATGAATGAAGCCATGGCTAATAGGTAGTGAAGATGTATGTGTGAAGTATAAGGTCCTGAGCTGTTGGAGATTATAGAGACGACTGTCTGAAGTAGAGAATGGGAGAAATGCCTGGAACTGGGAGTCTTGCAGTTGCATCTCTCCAGCCTCTGCTGGACAGGGTAGTGTGGGCTGAGGTCTCCTGGTTTTTCTGCCCTATGGTTTGATTCTGACAAACTTGTGAGGGCAGCTAGAAGTGGGCGACCTCTGTCCAGCTCTGGAGGTGAACCACATCTCCTGCTTCAGGAAACTGTGACATAGTACTGACTGTCCCCTTCAGGCAGCCCCTTGAGACCCATCTCTGGACTTCAGAAATGCTTACCATGGCCTACAGATGTCTTGGTTGTGTTTGAGAGTAACACCAAGACAGGAAAATATGCAGGGGGTCTTGAACCTTTTGAAGGCTTTAAGACTTCATAGGAGTGGAGTGATTTCCTTCCTGCTGCCTAGGTCTTTGCTCATAAGAGGAAATTCCCTTTTATTTCTTACACTTTTTGTTGTGTACATAAGACTTAATGCTTCCAGAATGCTAAAGGCTTCAGTTAGTATTTTCAGAATAGATGGTCATGTTGTTTAGAGATGGTTATTTCCCAACATAATGCTGGCTTGTGAATAGAATTCTGGGACTTTACAGTGCAATGAACATGGATCCAACCCTGTTCTCCTTCCACGTCTTGCAGGTTTTACTAGTGACTTCAAGTGGGAGAAGAGTTGTTACATTTGCAGTGAGTGCTTTTGAAGACTTTGCATCTCTTTCTTCCTTTACTACATATTCTGAATAGTTTTTTTCTCTTGTTCTGCTGTCCATTTACACATATCTGTAATAGGATTCAATTTTGCTTCTCATTCATGCTACTCACAAAAATGTCAAACGCTATCGTTTCAGCAGTTCCTCTTGGAAGAGCCCTTAGAGGACATCTTTTGAAATGAAAGAAAACTTGTTAATTAAAAAACTGTGTTTACTGTAACATCAGCTGACCTTGTGAATGTAATGCAGAGACAGGGATAGCATCTGGCAAAGTGATTCTTATGCCTCCCCAGTTCAGGGAACAGAAATTACTGGGGGAGTGTGTGCCACTGAAAGAGTGTAAATCAGTACATGTTTATTTTCTGGAAGTGCCCTTTCCTTGGATTTTACACTGTGTTGGTAAAATTAATATTTAAGATGACTAAGAAGTTTATCTTAACTAAAAGACGTTCCTTTTGACTAAAAGCTAACAGTCTGCGATTGTTTGACTCCCTACTTTTGACAATGCCACAGTAATACCAGGTGTGCTACTCGTGTGGGCTCTACCAAGAGCCATCTTCCCACATGGTCACACTATTTACCAATTAATTGTTTCTTCAAATTGTGGTGATTAGCAAGCTGCTTGAGGAGTCCATCCCTCTTAGGCATGGATATCTGGCTTTGTTAATATTTAAATGGTTGTTTTTCCTCACCTCTTTCCTCCTCCTCTCCCCTGCTTTTTCCCCCTGAAACAATCTGTAGTCTGTGTCTCTGCAATCACTTGGCATGGAAGGGTAGATGCTGTTCCAGAGTTCTCACCATGACTGTGGGCTGAGATATAGAGTAGTGTAAAGCAACTGAGCTGGTTGTTAGCAGTTCGTAAAGCTTTAAAACCATGCTTGAATCTGAGATGGGGAACTTGTTTTCAGGTCTGGAGATTTGTTCTCTTCAAGTAATTTGGACTTCAATTGGCTTCTGCTGGCGAGAAAACCTGGGCTTTGGTAATTAGTGTTTCAAGACAGTTACAGAAAAATGTGCTGCATTTGCCTCAAACTTTTCATCTGTTAACATACAGTGACAAACCCATGCTTTTTTACCGTATTTCCTGTCTGGATGCTATTGTGCAGGGGAGCAGGGTTTCTGTGTGTATTGTGGAATCTATCTCCTTATAGCCGCAGGGTAGAAATACCATAATTAAGTTCATTTTCTTTCAAAAACCAGGAGAAAACCACCACCAAAACAAATAAAAATCCCCACTACACGACCCAGATCCTCTGGATTTCTCTGACCTTTCTTTCAAACATAAGTCCACTTGTCCTGACCTTCAGCACAGGGTTACAGCGACTAGAGACCTCTGCTCACTGCGGATGCCTGTGAATCATAAACCCTGTAACAGCTGAGAATTCAGATGTGCAACCTGCTTGGAAGGACAGTCTGTGTGGATCTTCCTCTTTTAGCTTCTTCTTGCTGGTGAGAAGTCAACCAGGAGGCCCTGGTTGTTCTGGAGGAGAGGTGACAGAGCTTATGTTTATTGTGAGCAGGTTGCAGACAAGGAGCTGTGGCTGCTGCACTGAGTACAGAAAGTTGAGAGCCACTTACTGGTGGGATGATCAGTGGCAGGAGAATGCTTAGTTCTCCCTGCCTTTCTCCTCCTTGCATGAGTGAAGCAGTGCAAAATAAGAGCTTAAACACACAGCAAGGAGGTTCCACTGAGCAGGTTTTTCACAAAGGATCTGGGACGGTTTTGTCCGACTGTTTGGGCATGGAGCTGAGGCTCAGCACACAGCTACTGCAGCACTTCCCAAGTGCTGTGGTCTGTAAGAGTCCTGCTTTGCATTCATCCCATTTTCTCTGCACCCTGAAAGCAGAGCTGTGTGCTGTAAAAGATGTAATAGAGGCACGACAGCCCTGCTTCAAGGCATCAGTCCCGATAAAGGCTGGGAGGACGTGCCTGGAAATGAACGTGCTGAGGGATCTGTGGGAAGGAGACGTCCGTGCAGAGTCAGCTCTTTGGTGTTGTTCTGCAACTGCTGACTTTAAACTGGAAAAATAATAAAAGGAGTATGACACAATTTATGTTTCAGCACCCATTGTAAGTGTTGTTTGTAAAAAGAGTCAGATTATTAAACTGGCCACCCCTTGCAGAGTCAGGTATGTTCATTTGTACTCAACCCTTTTGCTGCTTTGGTCACTCACAGAATCTGACCAAGCTGTATGAGGTTATTACACCTTCAGTAGTGACTGCAGCAACATGAGTTTGCTTTAAGGTGTGTCCATTTTGGCTGGATTGATGTTTTGGGCTTCAGAATAATTTTAAAATTAGAAGACAGGATTTAAAACTGACTTCATTTAGAAACAGTAGGTGTGTGGCACTAATGACTGTCCCCTTTCCTGAAACCATGCTGAAGCTGAAAGATGAGTTCAGGATAAAATGGGTGTGTAACTATGTGTGGGGATAAAGGAAGATGGTAGAAAAGAAGATGGAGGTGATAGACAAAAGTTTATGAATGCCCCAACCTTTTTGTAATCAGAATAGTTGATCATAATAGTTGTCTGTGCTGGACAAAACTGATGACTTCATCAAGCTGAATGTGTAGGGATGAGAATCACAACTTCTACGAAAGATTTAATAGTTTGGTGGCTGTTGATGCTGGAAGTTGGGTTTTCTTGTCTTCAGGATGTGACAAATCATACAGAATGCTGTAACAGCCTGATAGTCCACCTTAAACAGTATTGGAAATAAGACTTTATCTCAAAGATCTATGTGAAACTTCTTTTTCTCAGAAATCAAATATGTTTGCTAGCTGAAAAGAGCTGTGAAGAAATGCTTGCTGTCTTCAACATCTGACCTGCCTTTGAAACAGTTGCCTGCCTATATAAACTCACTGAAAAAGAATGTACAGATGATCTCCTTTTCTCAGAATGCCCGGTAGATAAAATTAATAATTTTTAAAAAGTGTTTCATAGCACTGCATTCTTTACCTCCTTACCTCCTTACCAGTCACTGTGCTTCTTTGCAGTAATGTATTTTCAAGCAGTATTTGTGAACCTGATGGGGATGTCCTTGAAAGCAAGGGCAAGGGTGCTCTGTTGAGTCTGCACTGTGCAGATGTGGCTTTTCAGGAACATGTGGCTTTGTCTTGCTCCCATGCAAACCACTGCAGGATTGAAATAAATGGAAACAGTAAGGAACACGCTAAATGCTTTTGAAAATCATATGCTACTTAATCAAAGCCTAGGGCTGCCACAGGGGAGACTCTGTCAAGTGTCACTGCTTTGCAGTGTGTAGTACTAGCACATCAAATCTGGCATCTACACACATCCATCTCCCTAATGCCCCCTTATACCTCTACTGTCCACCCTCAGCCTGTCACTCCAAGGTCTAGCACATCCTGCTCCCATTGGGTTTGCTACCTTGGAGCTGTTGTACTTTCTGGGGTGTACGTGGTGGACCTTGGGGATTTCTCAGTAGTCATGGCCCAGCCACAGCTTCTCTGCTGCCAGTGGCCAGCAAGCCTGGCTGAGTGACCACATTTACAGCAGTAGCCTGAAGAGGAAAACAGGCGCTCTCTGGGTTTTCTGAATGCACGTTTTTCATGTGTTTCTTTCGCAAGTCCTGGTTCCTTCCCTCTTTGAAAGAGCTACCCTTACTTGTTTACCTCCAGGGTCTGAAGCTCAATTCTTCCCTCTGCCAGCTTGTCAGACAAACCTTCTCTGCCTGACCAGTCCTTTCCAAGAGCCTTCTCCAGCTGGCTGTGCCCATGCCAGTCTACCTATGGCTCCTCAAAGAGGGTGTGTCCCCTAGGCAAAAGGCAGTGATGTAAGGAAGCAAAAGGCTTTCTATGTCTACCTCTGAGGAAGGGCTTTGCTTTCGCAGGGTAGGTGTCTGGGTTCACAGCTGTGAGGGGGAGTAGCTGGCAAAGTGTAGGTGAAGTGACACCCTGGGGTGTCATGGTGGCCTCTCACTTCTTGCTCTTACATGAGCACGAGCGGCTTTATAAAGTGAAGGCAGTGTTAATGACTAAACCAACCTCTCTCAGATCTAAGACTAAGTAGCTGTGCTAAGTAAATTAATGAGCAGTACTGAGTATGTTGTGAAGGGAAACAGTTATTTCTATGTGTCGGTAGTGTCTGCGGATGAAAGGGGACTGCAGAATCCTTTGTTACCTGGAACTTCTCATTCTTTACCTATGAATCGTGTTCCCAGCCCTGTGACCAACAGTGTTCCTGGGGAGCGTCACCTGCTTTCGTCTGCCTGCTGTGCTTTACTGTCCTCCTCCTTTTATTTTTTGCTCAGTAAGTCTACTCTCTGTTTACATTTGCTCCCTTGTAACCAAATTATCAGTCTTATAGTGCTGCTGTTCTTTGATCGGGCTTGTCTTGACACTGCTCTGCTTTCCACTGCAAGTGTAGCACCAGTTCACGAAGTTCAGGAAAGGAAGACCTCAAGAGTTGCAAATTGCTCCTGGAAGGATATAGTAAACTTCAAGTACTGAAAGTTGGAGGAAGTTACATGTTAATGTAAACATTTGCTTGCTCCGTACTTCAAAGCTTTTGCCCCATTCTAAGAGAAGTTTCAGCATAAGATGGGCTGCCATGCATGGGTGAGAGCAGCAGGCAGAAAGCCAAGGTAGCTGCTGTACAGTGGAGATGGGATTTGCTCTTGTAGTCTTGTGCTGTTGTAGGTGCAGAGCACAGTTTCCCCCACCCTTGTGTGCAATAGCGTCACGTAGTCTGAACATAAGATGCCACAAGCACGTAATGTCTTTGTAGAGAGGCTTGGCAAGGAGGGGGAAGGGAGGTTGGTGAAATTGTGGAGCTGGTGTCAGGCAGGGCGGTTCCAGCTGCCTACGTGTTGTGTGTCTCGTCTGCCTGGCTGTGCCAGAGACTGTGTAGAGTCACCAAGGTGTGTTCTTGAAACTGTCCAACAACCCTTGTTTCCTCCCTGTGCACGTTCTTGTGGTATTACTGCAGACAAACCACAGCGTGCAGAAGTGGTGTGAGTGAAGCCACAGGAACAGTTTTAGCTGACTGGGTTAGATTATGTTTTCAAAAAGCACATGACAGCTTTGCAAAGTCTGTAGTTTGCTTAAGTGGTTTATAGAGTCTGATTTCTTCATCCTAGTTCCAGACTCCAGATGTTGTGTGTGACAGCTGTGAGTAGTGTGAGATGCCTAGGTGGTCAGAGTTGAAAGTGTGCAGGAGGAAATCAGAGGGTCATTCTTGGGAGCTTTAAAGGAGAGAGGCAGAGGCAAAAAGGCCTTGACAAACAGCATGATTTCCCCCTCCTCAATTACCAGTTGCCAAATGGCAGAATCACACTTTCACTGGGAATGATGTTTCCTGGAAAAGTTGGTGAGTGTACTTGTGCTGCTACTGGTAAAAAAAACACTGGTATTTTACTGGTATTACCGATAAAAACATTGAATAGCTAGAACATTGAAGTTACGCTGACAAGAAAAAGGAGAAACCTTCATAGGGGGAGGGAGAAATCTTGGACATGCCTCTGTCTTAGTGCACTTCCGATTGCAAGGATTTGGGTTGCTGCACTTTGTTCTCTTTTCCTCTTTCCAGTTTCATTAAAACACTCTGACGTGTTTTAGTGCTCGGCTGACTTTATTAGGACTGAAATCATGAAGCTTATCCCAGCCTAGAAATACAGCCAGGATATCCATATGCAGAAATATCTCTGGGATGTGCTGTTGGAGACTGGGAAATCAGCAGTCAGCTGAAGTTTACTATTTAATGTGTAAAAATCTTGTCAGGGCATTTGGTAGATCCGCTGTTGTGTACTTGCTTTTTGTACAGTGGCTTAATAAAATGCTCAGGATTGATAAGTTTGGGCTGTAGTGTTTTTTTCGTTTCCTCATGGTGCTTGTTGAAGGCAGTAACAGATTTTCATGGAGTTTTTGGCTGTTGAATCAGGCTTCCCTATGTGCTAATGCTGTTAGTGTCACCTTGTTAGATGGTTTGATGTGTTGGTGTAATTCATCTCCAAAAGGAGAGAACTTGGCTCCTTTCCTATGAGAATTAAGGCTTTTCAGTACTCGGAGAATAGAAAGATCATATGGGTGACATTTACGTGGCTGTTGGTGTCTGATTAAATATTCAGCTGCCTTGTGTATTAAAACATTGTATCGCACAGTTCTGATTTTTAGATCTCAATTGCACAATGCTCACTCATCCTCAGTGTGGATATGGACTATATTAACAACCATGGCAATGCAAAGAAATTGGTTCATCTGTCCTTAGACTTGCCAGTTGTTAGCATTTAACCCAGAGGAATTTCTTATCTTACCTTACCTGTTTTTTTCTTCCCTTTGTTTCTATCACCATCTCTTATCCAGGCAAGCTAGTAAGACACTTATTTTAGAGAACCTCTGAGCACTTTCCTTGCTGAAAGCAACAACCAAGATGAGCAAAAGCTCTGAGTTTCTTGTTGTCAAGCTGGGGAGGCAATGAGAAATTTTGGCCAGGTGTCCAAGCAGACTGAAATCACTTGAAACTCTTCCAAGACGCAGCTTCTTCTCACCAGTGAAGAAATCCAGATTTTGACACTGAAGGTGTAACCTCAGGGCTGGTAGTTTCTCAGGCAGTAGAAGCCATCTGGTGCTGTTCGTGTACATCCCAGAACACATATGGCTGAAGGATTTTGCCACGTCCTCTAGCAAAAGCCTGTCTTGTGAGCAGCTGGAAGCTATACATAGAAAGGGTGTACCAACTCTCTGATAAAATTACTAGGAGTAGAAAGGCTAATTAATCATTCATTGCCTGTGAATTCTAATTAGAGCAGTATAACTGAGTGCTTTGTGCTTCTAGCAGTCACAGAAACTGAAAATCTTGTAGAGCTTTTCAATGCTCTGGGGGCAAAGCACAGGCTCTGTTTTATAAATAGTGAAGCTATGGACTGAAGGTGGGCTTTTCATTCTTAGCTCAGCTTTACTGCCATTTCCAAACCTTCAAGCTAAATGCACCAATTGTCAGAAAGCTGAGTTAGAGAAACATGCGCCACTTATCCTCAACTTTTGCAAACCAAGAAAACACAAGAGCAGTCCTGGGAAGCAGGCCTGACACCTTTCAGAGATGGGCTATCCTGACGTTTTGCCTCATTCTTTACTCCAGTGCGTATTTTATGAAGAGATCTGACAAGGTTAAGAGCAAAAAAGGTCAAATCTTAGTATGTCCAAAAAAAAGTCAAACCTTGATATGTGTATTTGTGGTTCTGTGGGTTAAAGAGGACAGAAGAAGAGAAATGAAAGTTGGAACTCCACCAAATGTGAAGAACTGACTTTTGACCATTGGTGCTGTTTTGAGGCAGCTGACAGCTTCAGAAAGAAAAGATTGTGTCAATGTGTACTTCTTGGAACTTGTAGGTTTTTGTTTGTATTTTGAAAGTTTTATGAGGTGTTGAAATACTGTATTGCATAACTCCTTCAACCCTTCCCTGTTGCTTTCAGGGTTTTGTTCTGCTTAGTTTTGTATATAATTGTGCCTGTTAAGCTCCACTTGACTGGTTTTATTCATCTGTTACTGAAGACACTATACTAAGAATAAACTTTCACCCTTTGTGCCCTTCATCTCAGTGCAATGATACATCTTTTCTAAGGAATGAATAATGGTGTTGTGATGCTTTAGAAATTAAAACAAATGGATACAAACCACTAAAATGTGTAATATTTTGATTGAGGAAGGGATGGGAGATCAATGAAGTACTAATTGTCAGATGTTTTTGATAATACTGCTCATGTTAGCTGGGAGAAGGTACATGCAGTGACTTGGCAAACCTGATAATTAACCGGGACCCTTGTTGGACTGCCTGGACAGCCTGTGCCCCCAGGGGAAGGCTGGCATTTTTCCATCTCCAGAAGGAAATGTGTATGAGTGTGTAAAACTTAAACTGTTTGGCATTTACAGGCAAGCTGCTACTGACAGGGTCTTAGGAATGTACTGTGGTGAGGTGGGCCATACATGTGCGTTTCTAAAGGCAAAGATCTTCAGCTGCAAGACAGGCATGTTTTATTCTGTCTGTGGTTATCCAGGGTGTCTAGATGAGACTGTACTCTGTTTCATGGGTGAGCAGTGCAGTCACTGAAGGCTTTCAGTGACACAGGGCAGCCTTTGAAAACAAGTTGATGTTTATTAGTCCCTTGAGATGGCACATAGAGCAAGGTCACGTTTGTGTTGCCAAATTAAACTTAAGATGGAGCCAGTGGGGACTGAAACAACCGTGGATTTCTAAGCCTGTTGTATGTCCTCTCAGTTTCCCAGTGTGTGAAGTCCTTGCCACAGCCTCATACCTCAGGGCACTCTTTCTCTATTTGCAGTACTGCCGTGGTCAGACTCCTGCCTGCTCCAGCTCCTGATACTGATCTTTGGTCACTGGAGTCTTCTGTCACCTTCCCACGGTGCTCCAGTGGTTCAGGGTCAGCTCATGGTAGTCCTTCCACAGCAAATAAGACATGTATACTTACTGTGGCAAATACTGCTTTCTCAGGGAAGAAATTAGCTCATTCATGCCTGCAGGTAGCAAAACAATCTCTATTATGGGTGCCCCAGCATCCCATACTGTCCACGTTTGCTTCTTTGTCAGATTTGTGATGTCCTCTGGAGTGCTGGGCAGTGTGCAGGGACCAGCTTTGAAAGAAGGGCAGGCTGGTGAGTTTATGACCACTTTGAAGAGCTCAGTTGCTCTGGATAAGAGCCAAGTCTCAGTGTACGCTGCCAGTAAGATTATAGAGAAATTATGGGTTCACGAGTCAAAGGGTTTCCCTTGGAGGAGTGGATGGCTTCATCCTTCTCTCCTTTTAGTGGTGTAATCCTCTCTAGCAGCAGCTTTTGTTTTGGGCTTTTGGGTCCCAGTACAGAAACACACTTGTCTGAACTTAGGTGGTGTGTCTGGCACATTGCAGCAGGTATTTTTTACCTTGCTGGATGACTGAGAGGAAGACACCATAGCCACATGTGCTGCTGAGATCCCTTGTCCACTGTTTGTTATTGACCTTAACCAGCCCTTACAGCTGCTGGCTGTTTAGAGCTCACAGATAAAAATAGGCTCCCTAAGTAATATATGCAAACGAACATAAACCAGGCTGCCAAGCAGTGCCATAGTTGGACGCTTAAGGGCCCAAGTGTGGAAGCTGTGTGTATTAATTGAGGACAAAATGTGTTACTAGATGGTAGGGCTAAAGAGTGTTTGGGTAGCAGGCAGGCCTCAAGCTCTCCTGGAAGTTTATGTGCTTATTACTTGTAAACTGCACCTCCAGTGAAGCACATGTTCTGGTGGCATTTTCCTCTGCTAGAATACATATTTAAATTATTGTCACCTTTTTCTTCCATAACACCCATTGTGGATTTTTCTCCTGCTCATTTTCTGACTCCCAGACTTATAAGGCAAGCCCTCCTAAAGGGAGTGCCTTCCTCCTACATTTATTTAAGACGTGGATTGATTGGTGTGAAGATTTTGATGCTGTGTGAGTGATTTCTGGATGCCCTTGATGTGGGGTATCATTTTCACAGAATGACATGTACCTACTCTTTGGTTTCATGTCACAGGCAAGTGGGACTTCAGTAAAACTGATTCCTGCATTGTAGCTTACACAGTGAAATCTTTCTTCCTCCAGCTGGAACATTTGTATTTATGATGAAAAGCAACTTTGCTTCTGTCTGGTGTGCAGAGAGTTTTTCCATCCGTTGTGTAATATTTCCATTTGTAAAAATTCTGTGTAATGAATAAGATCTGGTTATAGATATTGTAACAGTAGTTGTCAAGCCTGCTTCACTTGCTTAATGTGATGTAATGATGAGAAGTCAATTGTGGGTATCTCCCAGAGGACTGAGTGATGATTTTTTTTCTTTTTTTTATCTTTTATACCTCTGTTAAGGCCTTCTTGCTTTGCTTCCTTTTTATGGGACTTTTTTAATGAGTGTTTGACATGGGATGTTGTAACACACACATCAAGCAGTAAAGCAGGGTGTGGTGTATGGGTTGTGAATGACATCCAGCTTTGCGGATGACTCGTCTTCATTGGACGTGAGAGCTATGGAAGATTAACTATGTTTTACAGGGTCTGCTGGCTTCTTGGTCTTGGCTGATTCCTGAATCAATACCAAGTGAGAAAACCTCAAATCTGGGAAGTCTGCTTGTTCTTAACTAACCTGATAGGTGGTTCCCTGTGTCTGAGACTGGCTGGGTATAGTCTGTCATTGTGCTTAGGGGCATGTACCTATCTGCCTTCTATGACTTTCAGACCAGGCTTTCCAAAGAGCTCAGCAGTGACACATTTTCAGTAAATCTAGTGCTTTTTCTCATGTAGGAAGTCTTTTAAAACTAAATTGTGTATCAGTGCACTCATTTGAATGGCTCTGCACACAGATTTGCACCGACCTCATGTCTGTGTGTTACTGTGAGATGTCTGAGAGATGAATCCTGTGACCACAGAGGTTTTTTTTGTTTCCCTCAGAGCAAATTGGAGCCCTGGCTGGGCAGCACATTGTGCATGTGGCCTGTGGGGAGTCTCACAGTGTGGCACTCAGCGACCAGGGCCAGCTCTTCTCCTGGGGCGCCGGCAGTGATGGACAGCTGGGACTCACCACTATGGAAGATGCAGTGATGGTACCAAGGTAAACATTTAACAGGTTCAGATTTCCTTAAGGAAGCTCCTTGAAGGTGATACATCAAGGGTTACTCACCTTCCAGCCTGGCATTGGTGGGAGAGTCACTTTCTCTCAGTGGGGCAGTAATAGTGCACTTCCCATGTAGGGATGTAAGGGTGATTCCTTCTCCTTTTCAGTACTGTTCTGGTGCTTCCTGAGCCCCCCAGGACTCAGAACAGTCCTCAGGAGGTTTGGGGTAGGACAGACCTTCTGGCGCGGGTGGTTGAGGCATGAAAAAGAAAATTGGAGTGTGCTTGGCTTCCTCAATGAAAAATGCCATAATGTTTTGTACAGAGCATGGAGGTGCATGAGGGAGGACTCAAAAACAGAAATGCTGTGAGACTCGTCTCTCTTTCAGTCCCTAGGACGATAGGAGAGACATTTCAAGAACAGGGAAATAAATTATATGGCTGAATGAAATGACACTTCAGCTCTGAAACTTTTTCAGTGTTACCTGTTAGCAGCAAAGCTACTGCACCATCCTGCTGGAATTCTGAATAGTGAGTGTTTCTCAGAAACTTTAGGATAGTGACCAGTTTAATTAACTTATTTAATGTCTCTTACCTGTGTCAGAGAACTAATAGGCTTAAGTGCAAGGACCTATAGAGATGGTGGTAGGGGCAGAGGCCAGTGGCAGACACCAAGATTCCTCCATCCAAAACAGTTCACAGTTCTTACCTTACTACCATAGTAATGGTAACTGGTCCCTTTGCACTTCATGTTGTTTTATCATACTGTGTTAACAGCAAATGTAGCCTGTCATTTGGTCTGCCACTGCAGATCCAGTGTAGAGCAGAACTTTGGGACATCTCTCTAGGATAGCTGTCATTGTTGAAACAGTATTTAAAGGAAGAGTTTCAATTACAGAAGATTAGTGTTTCAGCTGAAGGGCTCTGCGGGAAGACAGTCCTTAACTTGCACATGGTTCCGATATAACTAGAGAGAGACAGGTTCACATGTCAGTGTGATAGTGCCATTTTAAAAATTACATTTTTGTGAAATAACTTGAATCTTTGACATGCTATTCTCTGTACAAAGCACTGAAGAGGTTTTGGTGTTGTAACTCATAGGAACTGCTAGACCCCTGACAACATGAAAAATGTCAGTGCCTGAAAAAGAATAGTGAGAGAGACACCAAGAAACAGCTATTTCCACCATTTCCAGATGGTTGGATTCAGTGTTACAGTAGAAAACATAGCCGAGTTAGTAGTCAAGTGTCTCAAGGTCTCCACAGATTTACATCTATTATGTATGGATCTGTATCACCTTCAAGACTGTGTTCGTCAGTCTCAAAACCATAGGCTGTGTGTATTTGTAAAACAAATATCTGGGTGGAAATCATAGTTTTTATCTAAGGTGATACTGTATTTGTGTACACTTATTCTAAAATAGTGTTGTTGTCTTCAGGTTGATAAAGAAATTGAACCAACAGACGATACTGCAGGTTTCCTGTGGGAATTGGCATTGCCTGGCTCTGGCAGCAGGTACTGTAGCATTCACTATTAATTACCAAAATTTGTGCTGTTATTTTGCACAGTGTCCAAGACTGCATGTTTCTGCAAATAAATCAAGGACATCCCATACCCTGACTGCTTTCAGGCCACATGGGATGTTATAAAATGGATCAGGTACAATGAATATGGAGGAAAAGCGTTGCCAGTACTGTCAAGAAAGAAAGCATTACACACAGTCCACCCACTGTCTCAGGGGTGAATAATGGCAGGAACATTTAAAAGCTTTCAATCTTGATATAGAAAAATGTGTGTAATTAATGTCTTTATGCTGAAATTATCTTTGGCTATTACTCTTCTGTGTGCAACATGTGGACTGTTCTTTGTTGCACTGTTTAAATTATAGCAGTTGTATGTTGTATTTTGCACTTAGTTGCTTGTCTGTTTATTTATCTGGTGACTTCAGGCTGTGCTTTTATTTCAGCAAATAATGTCTTACTTGATTTTATTTTATTTCTTTTTTATCATGAGGCTTGGGTGGGAGCAAAGCCTCCAGCACTGTTTCTTGTTCATTTTGACAAACTTGCTTTTCTGTTGACTAGCTTTTACTCACCATTCTATTTCTTTCTTTGTTTTAGATGGCCAGTTCTTTACATGGGGCCAGAACCACTATGGTCAGCTGGGCTTGGGCAAAGAATGTCCCTCCCAGGCCAGTCCACAACGTGTCAAGTCTCTTGATGGGATTCCTTTGGCTCAGGTTGCTGCAGGTGGAGCCCACAGTTTTGCCCTTTCTCTCTCAGGAGCTGTGTTTGGCTGGGGGAAGAACAGCTCAGGACAGCTGGGACTGAGTGATGAACGAGGTATGAAAATTATGCTCCCAGGTGAAAGAAGGATAGACTACTTTGGCCTAGGGTCTCCTTTTGCATTGACAGTGCATTTTTAGTGAGTAGATATGTAATGCTCAACAGCTCCTCTTGGGATGAGACAGCAGAGAAACAATCTCTGTCTCTACTAAGGCTTTTCATACTTTGTAGGAACAGAAACACATTTTTTTCCCCTTCTGGGGAAGTGAAGGAGGGTCAAAAAGAAAGGTCTTTCGAGTGTGAGTGTCAGCACGCAGTCATCAAAGGAAGGGCTCATATTCTTTCTCCCTCCTCTCAAAATTGCTTTGTCCATATTTTGTTTGAAGTTGGTGGGGAGAAAAGGCTCTCCCTGAAGAACAGCAGGCTGAAGCCATCCTCCTGTTTGCCAACGTAATTTTTGACTGGTGAGCATCTGTATACAAAAAAATGATGGCAACACAGAATATCTCCACGTTGTAAAATGCTCTCTAGTTTATTCGTTGCACAATTTGCCAGACACATACTACAATGGCAGTTTTTTCAGGTGCCCATGTTCAGTGGAGCCTAGCCATCAAAAGGCTTGAAGATAGGTTTATAAATGAGGCTGAAGAGCAGATATGACTTTACCACTACTCTGAAAAGCCCAGATCTCCTGTGCTTGTTGTTCACACATTCTTAACTTTTTGCAATAAAACAAATGAATGGGAGATTTTCTTCGAAGCTTCAAATCAACCTCTTCATCATTTTCTGCGTAGTTACTGAATAGCTTTAAGCTCTGCATAGTTGCTGATTGTTGATGTGGTACCTATCATGCACAGATAACTTATTTTGCATAAGTGAGTACACAAGATGTATATACTTGTAATTGTTACGTTACATAATGCAATAGCATATAAACACTTTGCAAGGGCAAAGGGTTACCTCACATTTTGTGTATCTATAATGAAATGAAGCATTTTGACAGCCCACCTTACCAACTGAAACATGTTTAAAGCAATTACTCAAAAAACAGCCTGTAGTTTAGCAAAGGAGGTTAATATGTCGTATGCATGTTTTTGTCTTGCTTCACACTTTTCGGAGTACGAAACACACTTGTAAAACTTGTAACATATTTTGTCTTCTCTCAGAAATGCTACAGGTCTGTTCTCTTGTACTGTATGTAAACTAGAGCTGATCTAATGTAAGAGCAGCAGTGTTTTTTCCATGTAGATTGCCAGGTAATTCCTTCTAATTTCAACAGAGCTGCAGGTTACATGTGAGAGGTTGCTTTGACATGGGGCTAATCTTAAATGCACAGAGTAGGCATCTGCTCACGGGGCGTTGCTGGCCAGGGATCATACTCTGCTTACCCCTCAGTGCATGGCACTGTAGTAAATATGTGATATTATGGTAAGTGAATCAGGTAGGACAGTGATATTTATGGTAAGTGAATCACGGTAAGACAGTGTGAATTATACTTGGTGAACATGAATAGTGAAGTCTACAAATATGGGGATTCTGCAGCACTTGTTATTTAAACAATTATGCTGTAGAGGTAGGTGTTCTTCCTGTCAAAAGAAAGATCAGAGTGGTAAAATATAGAAAAAAGTAAATGAAATCTGCTCTCAATTCTAAATCCATGGAAATATGACCATTTTCCTTTCACTACCCACAAGAAAAGCACCTTATAACTCCTTAGGTGAGAATCTTAAAAAGTGGACAACTTCTATAGAAAGAAACCTGAGGTTTTGTTGGTATAAAGTAAACAGCTGCTCCCCTTATTATCTAACTGTTTTGGGGTACCTACTGCTCCTTGAAATGCTTAGCTTTTATTTTTACATCAGTAAAACCTTGCTTACTGTGTTCATCCCCGGGAGACACACTTATAATGATTAGGAATGTCAGAGAGAAGGAGAAGAGCATCACTTAATGGTCGGCAGTGATTAGCCTTTGCAAGTAGAAGGATCTTCTTAGAGGATGACAGCAGAAGGAAGGCTAAGTATTTAAATACACATTGGGATTCAGCTTGTCATCTGTGTTGCACAAGTGTCTCCTACGTGTCAGAGTTGTTCTACATGGAAAAGGTCTAAGCAAGGTTTTGGAAACAAATGTTTGCAGTCATCACTGAGGAGTCTGAAATGGGGCATGAAGCCAGAGGTGGATGTAGCTAGGCTGCACTCATCATATCTCCACATGGCAAGTGCATATTGAGTTTATACAAGATTCTCAACGTTTTTATTCTTACTCTGGACAATTTTGTTTGAGTCAGTCAAGTCTTGTAAGAATTGGAGAGGAAAAGTGGCAGTGAAGTACTCAAGGACATGTTTTTTTTTCACCACTGTTGTTTAAGCTTCCCTTGTGCTCATAGACCAAGTCTGAAAGTCAGACTGCCAGTGGTTTTCTCAGACATGTAGGTTTGTGTTTGTGAAACAGCTTCTTTATTTTCTTTGTCTTCAATGCAGACCGAGAATCCCCTTGCCATGTGAAGCTGTTGCGATCTCAGAAGGTTGTTTACATCAGCTGTGGAGAGGAACACACAGCAGTCCTGACAAAGGTAAAGATGCTAACTTGGGAACCCTGGCTGCTGTCTTGCCTGCCTGGTGGTTTCACAGTAGTTTCCTGAGTAATGGTAGAAAAGAACAGATTGACTTACTGTATTCCTTCTGACTCCAGTAAAAGAAACTAAGTGGAAAGTATAGCCTAATTATTTATTCTGAGATTTATTGCCAACATGATCCTTTGCTGGTTTTGAAGATGAAGATTTTAATAAACCGTGGCAATGAATAGCAAAACTCAGGTGAATTGCTTAAAGAAATTAGCTTTGAGCAAAAAAAATTTACCATGCACATCCAAAGGGGTGAAAATAGTGTTTTGTTGGAAAATAGTGATACTGTGCATCAGAGTAAGATGGAAGCCAAAATGAATGAGTGCTTAAATGAAACAGTCACTCTCAGCATTTACAAGAGGTTTACAATTCCAAACCTGCTGCTTCCAAGTGGTGTATAGCTCAGTGAACAGAGGAGAGGGCTAGAATTTGAAAGATAACTTCTCAGTTCTTGCCTTGCCTCTGCCACTTTGTAGCTGTTGCTTCCTGTTTTGGTGCCTCAGTGTCTTCCACTGTAAAATGAATTTAATAGCTGACTTTGGGATCCCTGTGGGAACAACGCCATTGTAGAAGACTAGTTCTGCAGAAGCTCATGTTCAAAGAAAAAAGTCACAGTGTGTTTTTGATCAACAGCTGACAGAGATGTGTGTAAAGTATTGGCTGCTCAGATATGTTTAAACCTTGCTGGGATTTCAGATTCATCTGGTGATGGTGGAGGGAAGCTTCTGTAATTTAGACATACATAAAGATAATTCTGTTCATTTCTGATGGGTGGCAAGGTATCTTATTTGGAAGCTGCATTAGCAGAACCCAAATTTCTCTTCTGAATCCTTTGGAAATCCCCAGCAATCTCTGCCTAAGCTTGGACTCATGCTGAAACTGGAGTCAGATACTGCTGGGTTATGAGTCCCTAAATGGAGACTATGCTGTTTGATTTGCTAACAGAGTGGAGGGGTGTTCACGTTCGGTGCAGGTTCCTGCGGGCAACTGGGACATGACTCCATGAATGATGAAGTGAACCCCCGAAGAGTTCTTGAGCTAATGGGCAGTGAAGTATCCCAGATTGCTTGTGGCAGGTAAGTCCTCTGTGCAGTCAGAAATTTTCTCTGGTGGAGGTTAATGCTGATACTGAGTCATGTAGGTAGGGGGAATAGTCTCGCTTCTGCATTCTCTGTGTCAAAACTAAATTAAATTAAATTTTACTTTCCATGAGAATTTTAAGGCCCTCTAAAGGAGATTGGTTTTTAGTTGGGGTTGAACCCTGTGCTGTTACCTGTAAAAGATACTTTTCCATCTTAATAATTCAGCAAGAGTTCAAAGCAGCAGCCCATTTGGTCACAAGTTTCCAACCCCTTTCATGAAAAGTGAGTTAGTAGCACTAGTGGTGTGTTGTTGGCTTTTGATTTGTACAGGCTTAGCAAATGGCTAGGCTAATACTGTGAGCCTGATACCAACACAGTGCTGGCACAAGCTGCTCTTTGTCATTTCCACCTAAAGAGCTCCATCCCATAAACTGGTGCCATCAGGTGGCAAAAACTGAGCATTGGTGCTCGTGTAAAGATGCTGCTTGGCAACAGCGCCTGGCCTAGGGGAACTGAGAGTAAGTTTTAGGCTGCCTTTGTTTTATTGGTTTGGTTTTATTTTTCTTTTTTGTTTTTGTTTGTTTGGCTTTTGTTTGTTGTTTGTTTGGTTGGTTTTAGTGATTTTTTTTTCTCTTAGTGTGGCTTTTCTTATTATTAAACAAGGCTCAAACTTTGTACCCATCTCTTACAGACATCACACTTTAGCCTTTGTGCCTTCTTCAGGAATGATCTATGCATTTGGCTGTGGAACAAGAGGCCAGCTGGGAACGGGGCACACTTGCAATGTTAAGTGCCCCTCTCCTGTCAAGGGTCACTGGGCAGCTCATAATGGGCAACTCTCAGGGAAACCTGGTATGTACTATGCACAGTTTGGACATAAATAATTTCATTTCACCCATGGCTGTTCAAATACATCTTTACATTGTTCCATGAAATTTCTGGAAATAGCAAAAGAATCCCCAAATGCACTATGGAAATTACCTTTTGCTCTCTCTGTTAATGTCTGCCATCTCCCTTTTCTCTTTTTATGGCAGAGTTCAGCATTTGGCAATCTTGAGACTTCAGAATTGTACTAAAATAGTGAGTTCTGAAGGCTTTGTTCTCTCTTTAAAGCCCCTACTGCAGTTTAAAAATGACAGCTTTTCCTTCCTGCCAGACCCTGTGTACTTCTCAAGAAAGTGTTACAGTGCTTGAGTTCCAGCTGATTTCAGCCTGGCCTTCAAAGGACCCAGGTGCTCCTGGTAGTTGTACAGGCAGTGCAAATGTGGGGGAGAAAGCACAGTAGGGACTTGCATTCATCAGCCTCTAACACAACTGTGTCTTTCTTTAACAGATGCCTGTAAATATCATATTGTTAAACATATCTTCTCTGGAGGAGACCAAACATTTGTGCTTTGCTCCAAATATGAGGTAAAACAAATGAAATATCTTTTCAAGTCTGCTCCTCTGTCCCAGCCTTCACAAGGCATCTTTTGTTTTTACTAGAATCTTTTGAAATTGAAGTGTTGCTTTGGAGTCCATTCTGCCATACAAACTCTGCCAGCTATGACAGTTTTACAGCTCTTGAGGAGTGGCTGAAAGTTGCCTTCCTTTTAGAGGCACATCCAAGCCATTAGGATGATCCTGATTTCACTTTGATCAGCAGGGAGGGGAGTCCAATCTTTGCATATTGGAAGCAAAGGACTGCTTTCCACGTGTGGCATTGGGGTCTGCATGATTAGTGTTGTAGGGCCATGAACCACATACACTGGGATTTTGTCAAGCTGTGCGGGATAGAGGGCTCAGTGCTAATTTGGTTTTTCAGCTTTTGTCTTCTTTTTTCTTTCAGTAAGTGTTTGACATACACTTTTGAGTCATGGAAATAGTTCTAGAATTAATGTGGTAAGCCTGTAGTTATACAGGGCAGTATTTAAGAGGGAAATGATTTTTTTATTTTCCTCTTTTTAAAATATATTTAATGATGGTTTTTTTCCATACCTCTTTATGCCTTCCCTTTTGGACTTCTTAGTAATGCCACAAGTTCCTAACCACACCTTTTCAGAGACCACACTAAGGAAGCTATCAGTTATATATTAAAACAGAGATTATGGATAGGTAGGAATTGTTTTACAAGCCTTGTCTTTGCTGAAATCTGTATCTTCTCACAGAATTCCTTGCCTGCTGATGATTTCCGGACCATAAATGAAACACGTTACACCTGTTTAATAAATGATGAAACTATAGATGTCTGGAGGCAAAAGCTTTTAGAAAAGAACAGTTCTAATTCTGTCAAGTAGGTATTGTGGCACTGGACAAGCCTTTTGTTGAAAGTTCTATTGAAATAATTTTGTTGGCTTCCGTGCCATGCTTTCACTTGAAATTTAGCAACCTTTTCAAGTGTGGTTCTTGGTCATTTCCAAGGGGAGGACAGTTGCCAGTCACAAAGCTGCCAGGTGAGAGCTTCTGAGCAAAACCAGACGAACTTGAGGCTGCCTCAACATTGCAAATGGTGGGTGGGAAATGGATTCTAAAGTTGTCTTTCATTGTGTGCTTAGAGTTCATGAAAAGCAGCAAGAACTTGTGAACAGACTGATTAAGTTCCTTCCCAAGTGTGCTTGCCATGAGAAGGGCAGCATAGGTGGAAAAGAGGCACTGCTAACACTCCTTTCAAAGAGGGACATTACATGATCCTGAATGAACTTCTTGCCCTCTATGCCTCTGAAGGGATGACCCTGACATTGTTTCCCATAGAAGGAAGGAAAGAGAGCTGAAGAGATTTGCTGGGACATCCGCTCTTAACCTGTATCTCTGTTTTCTTTTGTCTTCTTGCTGCAAACAGTAGTGTTGTTCAGATACTGTCCTCAGCTGCGTGCTGGAATGGAAGCTTCTTGGAGAAGAAGTAAGTGGCAAACTTCCAGAAGTGTGGCTTTCCCTTGAGGCAGACTGGATTCCCTTTACTTCACTCACTGCTGCAGTGGGATTTGATTTTTTTGATCAGATGAGAGACAGGGGCAGAGAGTGTCCCCTAAAGAGGTGGCTGGTCAGACCTGGGTAAGGAAGGCAAATGGTCTAAGAAAGTGCATGGTGAGTGTACTATAAGGCACAGATTTCTTGGAATTGTCACAACTGTAATTTTTCCTTACAAAATGAGTATCATCATCTTTAAAAGAGAGGGATAGGAATATGACATTAAAGGAAATGAGTTAAGCCAGGTATTTGAGTAGTCTCTTACCCAGCTGAGTTAACTGGTGGGGGCTGGTGCATGTGGAAGGACACTTCAGCACAGGCTGCTCTTGAAAATACACCTGGGGCAGCATGGAATCACTTTTCTTCTGGGTGACATCCTGCTTACAAAAGGAGGAATTTCAGATGGGTGTAACCAACAATAGGTGGTGGCAAGGATGTGGTATACATAGCTGAGTGAAAGGCTGTGGGTTGGGAATGCTTGTGTTGGCTGTGTCTGTAAAGACTGATGAGGTAACAGCATACGATGGGGAGGAGGAGAAATTTTTATGGTGATGTGATGAATAAATGACCTGTAACTAGATGAAGAAAAACTCAGTTACTCTGAGTAATCTTTCATAATATATTCCAAGAACAACTTAAAAAGAAAACAATTTACTCATTATTCTTGTGTTTTTCTGCTTGCCCAATGGTTTCTACTCTTAGGGTTGTGACAAGACAGCATGTTATTGCATCAGGAGAGTTGAGTCTTATTGGTTTAAAACACTCACTGAGGTGACTCAGTCCAAGTTGTTGAGTCACTTTAAAGTCTCACGTCTCCTTTGAATGTGGAAATGAGTGGAGTTTATGACTTCATCACCCCAATGCAGTTGTTCTTCCACTTTAGCCATGTCCTAGCAAGGGCAAGGCTTAACTTTTACAGAAAATATTTGGCCAAATTAATGATAAATTCTGAAGCCTCACTGAAGTGAGGCTGTATTTGTCTGTACCTTTATATGTGAAGTCTTACCTCACGGTGCACTTGATAGGAATACCCCAGTATATCCCTCTGGTATCCTAACGCCATATAGGCCTGTTTGCAGTACAGCATTGTGGTGCACAGGATTAGATGGAAGAGCAGCTTCTCTGTGGCAGTGTGACCGAGCCTGCCTCAGTACTACTTTTGCACAGCACAGCCTGAACTGCTCTGTACCACAGTGTGTCTCTGGGGAGCTATTTCCAACCTGGTGCCTGTGCTGTGATGGAAACAGCCATTCTACTACAGCAGGCTATGTTTAGCTTGTCATTTTGTTATAGTCACACCATCAAACTGACAAATGCATCCCCTCTTTATTAGCTACCTTTTCTTTCAGAGTGTCTAATACAGTGCTGTCTTGGATGAGTAGTGGCAGATTTGGGAAATCCTTAAGGTCAGTGGAATTGTAGCACTGACCTTTTTATACTAGCAACTGCAAGGGTTTATGTGCAGCTATACTGCAGACAGCAGTGGGGAGAGCCTCTGCTATAGATGCTGATCATGCTCTTGATGCTTAGCTGAGTAACTCACCTGCTGGACTGGACATTTGGTGTTGCCAGGGCTGGCTGTTGGACTACTGTCTTCCACGGGCTTGCATTCATTATCCCTCTTACACAAGTAGCCTGAGCAAATTAAAGCCTTTCAAGCACAGCAGAAAGGACAGCATGTTTGCTACAACTAAAGACCATGCAAAGGCTATTCTCAACTTTGTTGTGTTTTGATTGTGATGGTTGTTTAGTTTTAGAAAGTTTTGAGAGAGGAATTGCCAAAAAAGTTACTACTCTGAATATCTCCATGTTTTCTTTTGAAAACCCTCGTCTAATGTCCTCTTGTATGACAGTTCCTTTTCTTACTGACTATGATGGAGCAGATTTAGCTGTAACAGTTGTGTGTATGAAGACAGTGCAGAGCACCCTGGTACATACGATAGGTACCAGGTAGGTTTTTTTAAGCAGTCCAGCCTGTCTAGGTGGGCTCTTAAGTCAGTGAAGGAGTCCTGGGGAAACCTAAGACTTTGATAAAGTGTTTCTCTGCGAGAATCCCAACCCTAACCAAGGCCCAGAGGAATTTAGAAGGGAGAGTTGTTTTTACCAAGAAGACTCCAACTTCTGCCTTGTTGCTGGCCTTATGAATTCCTTAGAGGTCATTTGTCCATTGCTTGCTGTCAGGCCACGTCAGTACGTGCGTAATGGTGTCTCTTCCTTGAACTTATGCTTGTCTGTCTGTGATTTCTTTTTTAAAGAATCGATGAACATTTTAAAACTAGTCCAAAGATCCCAGGGATTGATCTGAACTCTACCAGAGTGCTGTTTGAGAAGCTGATGAACTCTCAGCACTCCATTCTCCTAGACCAGGTAATGCACTTCTGAGGTTTTGGGTATTCAGAGGGGAAATTAAGGCTTTATCCCTCTCTAACATGCAAGTACCAGCAGCATTTTTGGGGAAGACACTTCACGGTATCAGTGGATACTTCTCCATTGACCTGGGCTGATTTTGACCTTCTCAGAATATGTCTCTAAGACTTGTTTTGAAATGGCACTTAATACTTGAATGTCTGTTGAAATTAATTCTGTGTATGTTATACTTGTAAATAATTACTATGTATCTATCAGGAGTTGAGTACTTTATGGTTGCATAATTTATTCTAACTTGGAGAATTTCTTTCAGAAGTGCAGAACTGTGGGATAAAAGCGTATATGTTCCTCTTGCTGCTTTTAGCTATATTTATAGCTTTGGGTTTTTTCACTCTGGGTTTGACTTTTAAAACAGGGTTTGACCATTTCATCAGTTCTTAAACATCATCTACATTGTAGGTGCTCTATCACCCAGAATAAGTTGTCTGTTTTGTTTTGTCTTTCTCTAGATACTCAAGAGCTTTGAAAGCTTTTTGATTCCTCAGCTGTCCAGCTCACCACCAGATGTCGAGGCAATGAGGATCTATCTGATTCTCCCTGAATTCCCACCCTTCCAAGACTCCAAGTATTATATCTCTCTAACACTTCCTCTAGCAATGGCTATTCTGCGTTTAGATACCAACCCCAGCAAAGTTCTTGGTAAGAATCTGTCATTTAGGATCCATGTTGCTCTCAGCATCCCACTGTGGGACACAAAGTATTGCCTTCAGGATTTTTCAGTCACCAGTTTGTGTTGGGTCTACTGTTAGTGGCAGCAGTTGGGTATAATTTGTGATAAGTGTTGTTATGAAGCAGTCTCCTCTAAAAAGCATCTGGGAAACAAAACAACTCTAGGAATCCTCCCCCCAGAAACCTCTGTTCCCATGTAAGAGAATTAGAATTTGAATTTTAAACATGAACTCTGAAGAAATTAAGAATGTGTCATGCAGGTAAGAGATGGGAAGTTAGTTACAATAATGTCAAGCATATAAAATTTATGGTGGTGTGGATGATAAATGAGAAAAAAAATTCAAGTTTAGGAATTGTTTTACTTTAGAAGTAAAATATTGTTTCAAAGAACACTTACTAGGGGGGTTAATCTAATTTACCTTCTCTGGTTCACCTATATTCAGAGGCTCAATTCCAGATAAGTTTGCATGCCTCTGTGGGAATATAGATTTTTATGTATCATGAAGATTAAATGACCTTATTTTCTTAAATTTAATCAGATATTGTTCACTTTAGAATATTCTTTCTGTATAAGGTAAATAAAAGAATATACTAAATATAGCATTAAGTTATTTTGTCCTTTGTAAGATGTGGGATACACATCTTGGTGTGTTGATGGTCTGTGATCAAGCTGAACAGTAAACTCTTCTTCCACTTCTGAGTCTTTCAATTTCTCATATTTTTTCCTGAGCTTATTTTGAGCCAAACAGAACATATGCTGCTTAATGATCGTGACTTATGTTTGTTGAGCTATTACTGTTCCTGTTAGCTTACTCTGTTTCTTAAGGCTGTATTGTACTAAATCTCATCATGTAAAATACTTGTGATGCATTCAGACCTCCAGAAGCATCACTCCAGTAAAGTTATTTTGAGGTTTAGTGATATTTTTCTTTTATTTTCTTTTTTTTTAATTCAAAGAGGCTTTGGATCCAAGTTTCCTCCACAGAGTAGTCCTCTGTGATGTTTAACTTACAGAAATGTAGAGGATTCTCATATTTTACCTGTCAGAATCTATTGTCGTGTTGACACTTGAGAGGATAAACTGGTGTTTGTTTCTAACAGTTGACATGATGGTGTCCTGGACTCCAGCTTCTACTTTGCAGGTGGATTGGTTCTAGCAAAGAAGCTGATAGTCAGGGTCCCTTCAGAGGAGAGTTAAGGGTTACCTATCCTTGGCAAGAAAGAAATCAGCCTCTCTAGAGAAGGTTAGACCTTTAGTGCAGGTGTGTCAGGAGACACACTCTAACATCTGCTAGAAAAGTATGTGGTACTGCAGAGAATTGCCCAGGCAACTCTTATCACTCCTGAGAGACAACTGTTTGCCCACCAGATCACAGTATCTTGAATACCAGATACTTGAATTAAAGGTTGAAAACCCTCAAATTCAGGCTCTTGCACTGATCAGGGATTGGGCTTGGTAATGACAAGGGTGGTTGTATGAGAGTGGAAAGGGAAGAGCTTTTCAGTTTCTGGTATCTAGATGAATCTGCCTCACTTTCCTGCTCCTACAGCTAGGGCAGAAATAAGGAAGTTTTTCGAAAGAGTCTTCAGGTGTATTCCCCTATTTTCAGCTGTAACCTCTTATTTAGGGGTTACTCTGGCCTTTAATTCAGGTTTATATTGATGTCCTCTGCTTTCCAGATAACTGGTGGTCTCAAGTGTGCCCAAGATATTTCCTCAGGCTAGTGGACCTGTATAAAGGTGCAGTGGTTTACCTCCTCAGTGGAAGGAAGACACTGTTGATTCCAGTCCTGTTCAGCAGCTACATTACAGCTGCTCTCAGACTCCTGGAGAAACTCCACAAGGTAAGGGGAAAACCTGGGCATGTGTTGGCTCAAGATGATTCAGTCTTGTCTGCCCTTTGCCACTTGTCAGGGTAACAGTGGTCATGGGCTCTGGCTTGTAAGCTGTGTCACTGTCCACCAAGATACCACTTAGGAAAGATATTAGTGGTTTGCCTTAATCCAAGGTGCTCAAAGGTTGCTTAGGCCTGTCTCAAACACTAGAAATATAAAGAGTGCTGCTGCTGAGCCACCAGACTGTGTGCATTATGGCATCACAAATACTTCTCTCTTGATGGTCTGCTACCCCTGTGTTGTTGCTGGGTAGTCTGTGTGAGGAGGAGAGGGAGCTAAAATAAGTCAGAAAGAGGTTTACCTTGATTCTTCTTGGTTTGTACTAAAATATAAGAGACCATGTGTTTTTGCAAGACTTTCTCTGTCCTTTCTTTGCAAGCTGCTATAATTGATTTTATGAAAGCAAATCTGCATGTTCTGAGAGAAGTGGTGAATATATCCATATGTTAAAAACCATCTACTTTCTTCACTAGGTAAATCAGAAGGTTAAACATGTGGAATATGATAAGTTTTATATCCCTGAGATTTCCAGCTTGGTGGACATTCAGGAGGATTATCTCATGTGGTTCTTGCATCAGGCTGGAATGGTAAGAGGTTTCATGTATAGTCATGAAATAGCTGTCCATGTTTGTGCCTCTGGTTGTAGATCTGTATTTTCTATATCCTTAATGAGAGTGTAATCTATTCAGTGTAGGGGCATTGGTACATTAAATCTCTCAGATTTGAGTACTTGGTGGCTTGACAAAATTGACTTAAAAATAAGGCTGTCAGAAGAGCTGGAGCTTAACACTATTTAGTAACACTTGCAACAGTCTCTGTGATTATTCATGTGAATTTCATTTATTCCTTGCACAAGGGGATTAATTCAGTCACTGGATCCTTTTAATGTTATCGAGACTTCAGGAGCCAAGTCCTGTATTCTAAAATTATAATTTTTACCCTTTACTTCTGCTGTTTAGGCAGGTATTGTGAATAATGTAGCCAGTGATCTTAAAATGTTGCTCTGTAAGAGGAGGCAGTGGCGTTCTGGCTAGGGGACTGAACCAAGCCTCAAGAGATGTGGGTTCTATTCCTGGCTCTTCCAGTAACCTGCTGGGTGATCTTGGGTAAGACCCTTCACCTCTTTTATGTCTCACTTTCCCATCTGTAAGAAAGGAGATAACTAAACTAAGGGCTTGAATATGCTATGTGGGAACCCGGTGAGATTATTTATTATAGCAAGGAAAGGAATTCCAAGTGTGAAAAAACCACCAAAAAACTGCCCAGAGATGCTGCAAGACTAAAACCTGACTGTAGCTATAATTTTTGTGTGAGTTTTTATGGACTTTCTAAATGTTGTGTGTGCTGTCTGTCCCCCCCCCCCTGCTTTCCATCATTTAAGTAGTGCTGCTGTGTGCTTACTTTTAGTGAGCAGAACAATAAAATACTGATTCGAATTTATGTAAGTGGTAGTTAAAGAGTTACAGATGTGTTGATGTGGCTAATGATGAGTAACTTGCATTGCAGGGGTGTTCTTGTATTGCCATGTTGTTGACCTTATGGTGTCTCCTATTGTTTCATATGGTCTCTGCCTTGGGGGTAGTTTTTTTGGTTTTCCTCTTAAGAGTAAGTTTCATCTATAATAGGCTAACATAGGCTTCTATGCCAGTTAGTCCTCTTAGTAATGTTTGATGTTCATGCGTTGTATTAGACTTGTGTTTTTTCTTGAGACGGAGTTCCCATGCTTTTCTTTAAGAGGAAAAAAATGGGTTGTTGGTCCAAGAGGAGAAAAATTTACTTTGGGTCACCTTTGAATGAATCCATCAAAAAAAAATACAAGAAACAAAAATCGAAGGAGTGAAAGATTTTCATCTCTCTCTTTTTCTTTCACAGAAAGTAAGGCCATCTATCATGCAGGTAAGAAAATTGTTTTTCATTACTCTTATTTAGAGAAGTGTTCTGAAAGCTGTAGATAGGAACTAATCTGCCTGCCTTTCTTGCAGGATGCTGTGACTCTCTGCTCTTATCCTTTCATCTTTGATGCCCAGGCTAAGACCAAGATGTTACAAACAGATGCAGAACTACAGATGCAGGTAATCATTCTCTCTCCCAATTTTCCTGCCACATTTCTTTCTCTGCCTTTTGCAATGGTGCCTGCCTGGAAAGGGTGTCAGCTGGGAGTTGGTGTGTGCATCACATTATTGTTTCCACGATACAGGAGAGCACAGTAGCTGGAAAACCTCTTTGCCCTGGATGTTGCAAAGGCAGTGCTTGGTGTCTTTTCACTTCAAAATGTTTGGCAACATCAGAACTGCCAGATGTGCATGTGATGGAAATTTAAACCGTAGAGGGAAGGAGTAATTTTGTATTTGTGATAGTCCAAGGATAAGAAATAAGGTGAAGTCTCTATTAGAGGAGCTGTAAGACTGGAGAATTAGACAAACTTTCTGGTAAGTGGACACTTTTTCAAGTTTCTGCCTAATGCAGGAGTGGTTGTTACTTCTAACAATGAAGTGAGTGTTGAAGACCAGCTGCTGATGCTGTTTGTGGTTGCAAGCAGGAGCTGTTGTCAGCAGCCCCACCTGCCTGTTTGCCATGAAGGGCACAGACCTGAGGCCCTCCAGGAGAGCCTGTTGACAGGAGGTGTTCAGCTCCAGCACCCTTACCCTGTAGGTGGCAGCCAAGCCAGCTCACAGCCAGGCTGTGACAAGGGCAGCTGGCCTCTGTTCCAGTGTAAATGTCCCAGCACCAGACATTGCTCGCGCAGGGGCCTCCTGAGAGAGGCAAAGCACTGGGCACTGACCCTTCATCCAGTGCAGCTGGGTCTGGGACTAGTTCCATCCTTTGTGGAATGAGTTTGCTGAGGTGCTTGGTTGTCAGATTCCTTCAGGGTGGAAACCTCATCACAGTTACTTGTGGCCATGGTGCTGGTTCCAGGTAATACCCATCTCTTAGCTCTTCTGTGGCTGCTTGGGCACATAGCCTGCAGCAAGGTACAGGAGGCTTGGCCTATGCTAGGACGCTAGAGGCACCTTCTCCTGCTTTCATTTTGTTACCCTTCTGCATATGTTTTCAGCTGCCCAGTTTGTGAGCAGTGCACTTCTGAGAGGAGGGTATCAACCTTATCTTGGCAGAAGAGCAGACTGGTAAAGGTTTTGGTGCCCACAGAGGTAGGATCTTAAGGAAGGCAACCACATAGGGTCAGAGAAACCAGTAGTTCTGTGCATGCTGGAATGGAGGAAGCCTAGTTACCGGTGGACTTCTGTCTCAGGTTTAACTGACTTTGAAGCTGAATTTTCAAATGTGAAGTTGGCATTTACTATGGACAGTGCGTGAAAAAAAGTGTGCTATATGTGGCCAGAGCTTTGACTGGACTTTTTGCCTTGCCCAACTCCAGAAAATCCATGTGGATGAGGGCTTTGAATTGTATGTGGTGGGTTCTTGGTGCTTTACCAGATGCAGTTGTCAACTATCTCCTTGCTTTTGGTGTATTTGTAGCACTGCTTTCCCTCATGGGCTCTCTACCTCTTCTCAGGGTGTGTTCACATTTAGTTTCTGGCATTGGTAAGAGCATGAATAAAGGAATTTGATCTCTTTGTTGCTCAAACTTGGTGAATTGATCAGTGGACTCAAAACGCAAAACGTGTTGGTATGAGAAATGGTGTGGGAAATACCTGTAGGCATACAGGCACTCACACGTGTGCAGAGTGAGCATGTGATTCTTGAACCCTGGGGAAACCAAAATAAAAGTGTAATGCAGAAAGGAACACCGGGCATATTTGTTAACTGTTTTCCTTTCACAGGAAGAAAGAAGTTGAGCAGTGGCTGGTTTTAACCTCTCTTTTATTTACAGGTTGCAATAAATGGTGCAAATTTGCAGAATGTCTTTATGCTTCTCACACTGGAGCCTCTGCTGGCCAGAAGCCCTTTCCTGGTACTTCATGTTCGCAGGAGTAACTTAGTTGGTGATGCTCTAAGGGAATTGAGCATCCATTCAGACATTGATTTGAAAAAGCCTCTTAAAGTAAGTTTTCCCCATATCTTTAGCACTCTCTCACCCAGGAAACATTTCTGCAGCCTTTCAGCCATTCACATTACCACTTCACCAGTGTACAGTAGCTTCTGCGCAGGTAGAGCACACAGGAACACTTGATCTAATCAAGGCAAAGGTTGAGTGTTTCTCTTTTCTGACTCCTGGGGTGTCTTGGCAGGAGGCAGCTTACAAGGTTGCAAGCAGAGGGTTTACTCTCTTCTCTCAGTATGTCTAGTGTACAAGGGGCAGGGGAGGAAACATTTCTATATTATTCAGTGTCTGTTTTACCCTTCTACAGGCTATTTCCAATAGGACATGTTTTGTCTCTGAGAGATTGCTACAGTGTTCAGTAGCTGCTATCATGTTGCTGCTTTGGTTATTGGTACCACAGGTGGTTATTTATGATTTGCTGGAGGAGTTAAACACTTTCAAAATATCTGATTTGCCACCCCCTGTTGCCTTTCTGTCCCTGCAAGCAGAGCACTGAAAGGAGCTCATAGGTTGCAGTGCGTTTGGGCACTTTGGACAAATTGCTTTGCATGGCTTCCAATTAGGAAGATGTCTGATTCACTCAGTTTCAGCTCTGCATCCCTGTTGCTGACCTGCTTTTTCTACAGGTCATCTTTGATGGTGAGGAAGCTGTTGATGCTGGGGGAGTGACAAAGGAATTTTTCCTCCTGCTTTTAAAAGAACTCCTCAACCCTATCTATGGCATGTTCACTTACTACCCAGAGTCAAACCTGCTGTGGTTCTCAGACACGGTAAGCCTTTGCCCTCTGTACATGCAGGTTGAAATAATATGCTGCATTTAAATGACAAGGAAGTTAGAGGAAAACTATGGGAAAGAAATTATCTTCCTCTTGTTTTCTGCCCATGATACAATGTGAACTCTATTTTAAGTTAGTGTAGATAGGTCCATTAACTTTAGTAGAATGGCAATGGTTGTGCCTATTAAGGAGTTGGCTCTTTCTCTTTATTCTTATCCCATAATAAAACTTGTATTAAGGGTCAGATGACAGTTAATAGAACTCTTGTTATCTTGAATGTGACTGTCATGTGCTGTTGTACAGAACGAGAGGTTTAGGTGGTAATGGCATTAGAATTCTGTGCCTCCCTTGCTGTTCACATAATTGCAACCAATCCACTTAGTCATGCATCACTATCGCCTTCAGGATCTAAACTTGTTAAGGCTTTATGTGAGGAAGCTCTTAAACAGCAAAACACATGGTTTCTAGTGGAAGGTGGTTGGTTTTGGGAAAGTTTGGAGTGCAGGATCTGTATGTGTCAGATAGCATTATGCTGGAGATGGTAGTTTATGTCCTTTTCTTCACCTTCCTAGGTAGCAAGATGGAAAATGGTGTTGTCAGTCTCCCCCTAAGTTGTAGCTGCCCTGGTGGGGTTCTTTTTAATTTATTATTTATGTTTTACAAGGAAGGAAATTACATGGTACCTTTTGCAACTTGTAAACAATGTTATAGAGCAACCACTCCTCATGTCAGTGCTACAAAACAAGTCTTTTGACACCAAGAATAGTGACAGTGCAAGCACTGAAAATGAGTCACATACTTGGAACATTTAACAAACATAGGCAGCCAGTCTGTGACTGACATAACACTGTGAGAGTAAATATGTGAAGAAATGAAGGTCAATATGCCAACACTTGTGCTGGTATATTTGCCTGGGTGGCACTGTGGTTATGGAAAAGCTTTTAATTGCAAATAGGGTGGATGATAGGGAAAGAATTGTTGTTAATGTCTAAATGCAGAGGTAGGTAAAAAGGAAATAAAAGGCAGATAAGATGGAAAGCTGCTGTTGCTATTTCCACAGCTTACCATGGCTTACAAAAGTATTTGAACATGGTTTCTGAATCTTTATTTCTGTGCCACACTACAACAAGGAATTCACAACAACACTGGGACCTGATGGGAACTCTCTGATTTTGTCCCAGCTGGAAAAGCAAAGGCTGTCATCTTAGTGCATGGAGGAAAGAGTACTGTGCATTGCACCAGTGTGTCTCATCAGGATTTCTCTGTGTGGTTTTGCAGTGTTTTGTAGAACACAACTGGTTTCACTTGATTGGCATCATATGTGGTCTTGCAATATACAATTTCACAGTGGTAGACCTTCACTTTCCCCTGGCTCTGTACAAAAAACTCTTGAACGTGAAGCCCTGCCTAGAGGATTTGAAGGAGCTATCCCCTACGGAAGGAAGGTATGAAAAACAAAATTTGCAGCTTTTCTGGGAAGGGAGACCATCCAACTGAGAACAAGAAATGCCAAACTAGGTAAAAGCTGATCAATAAAACACCTCCTGATCCTTCTGAGTGACTGGTTAATTTGGGCGACTGTGATCATAGCAAAATATATGAGCTCATGGTGAATTTCATGTAAGACTTCTCTCCCACAGGCTATTGGATCCATCTGCTTAGTCTCTCACCCTCCTGACCCCCTGAAACTGGGTATCAGCATAACCAAAAGATACCTAGCACACCCTTTTGAGAACAGGGGTGGTTGCATGCATGATCCCAGATCACAGCCTCAGCCTTTCTCTCAAGCCAGGCTCGAGTTAGATCTGCTGTGTGTCTCCTGATGTAGCCCCGGGTGGGAACTGTATGTGATGTGAATTGTCCCATCCCTGAGCCAGTGTAGCTATGACCTGCTCCCATGCCAGGAAGAAGTTGAATAGAGCGAAAGAATTACTTTTTCTAAACGGTGTATTAAATCTTTCTGCCTAATTGCATGGGGATATTGGTTCCCTCTGACACTGAGAAGTCAAGATCCCACTGTCTGACTGCCATCTTAGTTTTTTTCTGCTGAGTTTCCATCTGATTTGTTTGCACCAAGGAACGGCTGTATTTACATTAATGAGATAAAATGCCAGGGAAGACAGCAGCAGGATTTTGAGGGACAGGAGAGTATTTTTTACATGAGGAGGATACAGATATAATCCACCACTCTCTCTTCCTCCACTCCCTCAGACCTTTGTGTGGTAATAACAGAACTAGAACTTAAGAACTAGAAACGTAATCCAGTTAAAGGTGATCCATGTACTAAGTAGGCATGGACTGTATTGATAATTTCAATGGATTGACATTTATCCTGCTTCCTACAAAACATCTCTTTATTTGAGGTATATTTCTTTCTTACCATTTGGGGTGACTCAGATTCTCTCTCGCAATCCTGTTACCCACATGTATGATGCTGTTTACTTCTGCTGAATTTGTTTTCCCTGTTAGATGTATGGCTTTTTAAATATCTGATTTTTTTTCTCATTTCTTTCCCTACCTGTTATGTAGGAGTCTTCAGCAACTTTTAGATTACCCTGGGGAAGATGTGGAAGAGACATTCTGTTTGAATTTTACAGTAAGATACATTTAATATATCATTTCTGTGATTATGGTACAGTTGAAGCCTGTCTATTTGTTCATGTACTCGCCTGTAGCACATACCCCATGTTAATGTTAAAATGTTCTTTGCTGCCAGCCCCCCCTTGTTCTTTTGTATGTGGTCCTGAAAACTGAGCTAGGAAGTAGATTAAGCAGAGTGGTTTTCAAAATAACTGTGTTGTCACTGTGACATGCCTTAAATGCCATTGGCTAACTTCTCGTGCTAGATAGTGAGAGGGAATTCCAAAATCCTTCTTGAAAATAGAAGTTAGGTTTTGACATCACTAGGTCAATTCGTGAAATGCTAACGCAGTTTAGAATTTCCCTTGCTGTCCTAATATTAATATTTTTTTTTAAACTTGAAAGTTTGTAGTGTGTGTACTTGGCCAGACTTTCTTAGGAACAAAATGCTGGAGGCTGTTGCTAGGAGACTTGCTGAGGTAGTCAGCTTTCCTGTGTACTGCAGCAGTAAAAGGACTTTTTTTTAATAGCTAATAACCTAGATGCAATAGTTTCTGTTACACAGTAGAGATTCCCTGAAATTAAGAGTTCAATATTGATAAACTTTATAATATCGGATACGGCCCTCAACACGCGCAGACATTTAGAACATACAAAGAGAAATGACACTGTTGTTCTCCAGCTGTGTTCTCCGCTGACTTGAGCAGAGTAAGGCCTTCCATGTTTCAATGTCTTTGCTTCAAAGTCCTAATGCTCTAACAGGTTGTGAGTGATGGGTTCATCAGCTCGATTGGGGTTTTCGACTCTTTGTCTGGGACCTGCCCTGGGGTAAAAACAAGGTACATGAAACTGTGAGTCACTGTGAAGAACCTTGCTGAGCTGGGAGAGTGGTGTCCATTTCCTTGTTTCATGAATGAGAGCACATAAACTCTCTTAGATCAGACTTATCTCTGAAGTGAGTCAGACCTGCATCTGACTGTCTCCTGCAAAACAGAGCTGTAATTTGGGATGAGGTAATGAAGCCATAGTGATGATAATGCAAACTGTGTAAAAAAGGATACCTTTGAAGTAGCACAAGAGACTTTTCTCCATTTTCTTTTTCACACAAAAGGGCATTCTTACTTTCTTTCTTACATTGTATATTACATAGTATATAAAGATATACAGATATATCTGCTAAAACTTTGACATGAATAAATAACTGATGTCCCAAACCTTGACATTAATAACTCATCTTGCATGTCAAAATCAGAAGCTCTTTTGTGAATGGCAACTTGAAAATTGACCCTTTTTCAATTTTTTTGGGTAACCAGCTGATGTACAAAATATAGGTTTGTACTGGTGCCATCTTAGGTGAGGCAAAAGCAGGAAGACGTCTGTGGTCATGTCATATTCCAGTGAGAGCAAATGAATTAAGCTACTGAGTTTCTGTTATAAAAAGGGAGTCCTTTTTATTGCCACAGCTTGTGGGCTTAGCTAAAAATCAGGTTTTTAGTTATCAATCTCTTTTTTTTTTTTTTCACAGGAAGTTTATCTAAAAGAATAATTTTTACTTCCTTTCTGAGTCCACATTTAGACTTAATAGCAGTCCTACAGCAAATATAAGTGATGGAAGGTAGGTGTGCTACACAGAGCAGAGAAAAGAAGTTTCTGCATATACAGTTTTCTTTGGCCCACCCTTTATATGCCAGTCATCAACTATGAAAGAGAACTCTGTATCTTACTGTAGGCATGTGCCCTGGAAAGTACTTCTGGTAAAATTGATTTCCTGGTTTTGTATAGATCTGCAGGGAAAGCTATGGTGTGACAGAGCAGAAGAACCTGATTGAAGATGGAGATAAAATTATAGTGCAGAAGGAAAATAGGTAAGCCAAGGGTACGTTGGGATGGACTCATACTTGTGGTGGTCGGGTGCAATGCTGCAGAAAACTTATCTGAGGTGAAACACAGGAGAGAATTAGTAGTCACTGCAAATAAATTCTAAGACCAGTTGTTCCAAAGGTACCAGGCACTAGTGGCGCTTGAGCAAAAAGCGACTTTTCATCATCTTTCCACCCATGTTTGGAAAATGTCCCACACACTTTTGGACAAACATCTTCCCTATAAAAGGCCTTCATGTAGACCCTTGGCGGTTTTCTCATTTTAAGGAGAGATTGCAGTATGATTTTGGCCCTTGAAGGTTAATATCCCTGATGACTCAGACAGGAACTGTACGTGACCAACAAAACTGAATCTGGCAAACTTGTTTATACTCTTAATTCTGGAGCCGGAAACACTTTCCCTTGAGTACACCCTGACCACCATCCCTGATTACAGCCATTAGGACCTACTGTACTTGGATTCTTTTCCATTTGACTGAACACCCCAGAGTTATTACTAGCACAGCTACCATTTCCCCCCCTTTTTTTTTCCAGCTGCTGAACTATTTTCTTCTCATAATCCTGTAATGGGATTTCTATAAATGCCATTATTACTTGAAGCACTGTTCAGATTCTTACTCTGCTGGCAAAACATTGTGATCCAGTGACTACTCAACAGCATGGTTAGGGGCTTGTGCTAGGATTGCTGAAGATCTTGCTGGAAGCCTGGAGATGAAGTAATTTCCTATTAATCTGATTATTTAAAAGGGTTCTGATTCCATCTAAAGCCATTGCTGTAACAGAAGCTTTGTCTGTGTTACTTCCTTACCTACCTTACAACTGCCCAGCATGGTGCAGTGACACAGCTAAATAGCTGCCTCCATGCAAAACCTACAGGGAGATGAAGCAGTGTAATTCTGGCTCCCTGCAAGGAGAAGATGGACTTCGGGTAAATAGAGGAGAGTTTAATTTACCCTTGCAACAGTGAAGGAAAGATGAAAATGGCAGTGATAGTACCCTTTAGGTGTTTAGGCTGGGCACATACACTCAAGAGAAAAACAGCCATTTTTCTACTGTATGCCATACAGTACAAAGGATATGCCATACAGTACAAAGATTTTAGCTGAGCAAATGTTTGGGAAGAGCACCCAGGTTAGCTTCTGCAACTGTTTATTAAGTCAGGATGGGAAACATGAGAAGAAAATCCTTAAAGAGAAAGGCTAGTGCGTAGCTCCATCAGCTTAACATTCCAAAATTCAATTGCTTCATCTTGACTGGAGTTTTGAACTCAGGCTAACCTCTAAATCCAAGTCTAGACATTGCTGTCAATTTACCTTACAGTGCTTAATGACTTCCTCCACTTTACATTTAGAGGCCAGGGACCAATTTGCTGTCCCTGTAGCCTGAATAGTTTGCTGTGTGCACGTCTCCAGGCACTGCCCTTCCCATACGAGGAAAGTTCATTGGGAACTGAAGAATGCACAGGATTGCTTTCACTGAAAAATGCCAAGTAGGAAATGCCTGTATTTTCCCTCTCTACTTTGGAGTTCATAAAATGTTCTTGAAAAAGAGTTCATGACCGTAACAGCCGGAGAGGTATTAAGCAACAGTTAAGTGCTTAATCAGCTTGGATTTCCCTAATGCTCAGGTGACTATTGGGAAAATTACAATAAAACAAATGCGCTGGAAAATAACTCCTCCTTTGCTATATGATTTCTTATTCCAAGTTTTCATTTTTGTTAGTCTGCTTCCTTATATCTTTTTTTTACTTTCTCACCTATCCCTTGCTGCTCTTGCATAGTGTATGTGTTGAGAATTCCTCCACCAAAAGGCCAAAATATTTCTTTCAGTTTTGATGTCCTCAGCTAGAGATTGAGGTATTGGATTCTATGCTGTTCTCTGATCTGCTTGTCCTTTGAGTGCAGGTGGAAGCTGCTCTTAAGCATCAGGCAAAAATGATGCTGCCACACACAGTGGTTTCATGTCCCAGTTTGCCACATTGCCTGGTGCACTATTCAGATGTTAAAACAATTTAATATTGGGAAATATTTTAAGTCACTGCACAAATGAAATTCTTGTTTGCACTCAGATCTTGGTGCTTTGAGAATAGGAACAAGAGAGTAGAATGAAGCTGTTTAACCTCCCAACAAAGTCCAGAGACTGCCACAAGTTTCTTACCAGTGACTACAGAATGTTGTCTTTAATGCTGTTCTTGGGAACCCTTGACAGAAAACAGGGTTGTCATTCTGACAGGAGTCATTCTCTTTGCCACGTACTCCAAATGCACAAGCCATATGTTTATTTAACCAGAGTGCAAAGGCTGAAGAGGAGGTTCATGTGCTTTCATAGGCTGTTTTCTTGCTCCGTAGTGAGGGGTGGTGATTTCTTTTAGTAACTTTCTTTGGGGAGGGAATTGGCAGTTTCAGATGCAGACTTCAGAGTAGGATTTCCTCAGTCTGTCCCCAGACTACAGCTTTGGCTTTGAAAGTGCTGAACCGCTGGTGAGACTTACTGGGGACTGAGTCAGCAGGAGCTGAAAACTGACTACACTAGGCTCTTATTTTCAGAAGTGATGTCTGCTGGGCACTGTCTGTTCCCTCTCCCCAGCAGAGCTCTTGCTCACAGCAGCCTGGCAGGCTGATGTCACAGTGGGTGGGCACAGACCCCTGAGCTGAGTAACCCTGGACACCTGTGGACTGAGAAGATCTGTAGGTTATTTCCTGGACTTCCTAAACAGAGTGTTGCAGGAGCTGGGCCAGAGGGTGGATATGTTCATTTGGTGACTGTATCCTGCTGTTTGCTTAACACAGCCTCTGTGCAGGTCATGGGTCCCATAGGGAAGAGGGTTCTGTTCCTGACACCTCTCCAGTGCTTGCTGTCACTCACTTTGTGGGCAACTGGTTACAAGGCCATTGGGTGTGTTTACTGGTAGTACAGAATCTGGGCTGCTGGGGAATAATCTGACACATGGTGGTAATTGTTGCTGAATACTTTGTCCATGTTGCAGTGACTCAGTGAGAGGAGGGCAGTGGGTTGAACCTGTTGGAGACTCAGGTTTGCAAAACACATTACAGGCAGAAATAGGAAAACTTAGCAGTGCTGCTGCTTTGGCATACAATTAAAAGTGCTTTCCTTTGCCTGCTTTCTCTCAATGCAATAGGGAAGAATTTGTTGAAGCCTACGTAAATTACATCTTCAACCTCTCCATCCATGAGTGGTACACGGCCTTTTCTACTGGCTTCCTGAAAGTGTGTGGTGGGAAAGTCCTAGAACTCTTCCAGCCCACAGAGCTCAGGGCCATGATAGTTGGAAACAGTAACTACAACTGGGAGGAACTGGAGGAGGTAAAGCTTCCCTCTTGTATTTTTTTTCTTTTTCTCAAGTACCAGGATTGTGCAGTTGCACGAGGTGGGCATTAACCTATGTCATGAGATGTAATATGCCTGTTGTCTTTTTTTTTTTTTTTAAATGCTCCTTGTACAACTTGCTGTCATTCACGTGAAAAGTTTTTTACTGGGATGTCTTGCTACTGATGAAGCTCAGGGAGGAAATTCAGGGTGAGGAAGGATGGGGAGAAGGACTTCATCTGCTGTTTTTAGGGATGAAACCTAAGACTGAAGGGAAGACACAAAGTCAGGGTCTTCACCTACAGTGAAACTCAGCTGCACAAGGGCAAAAAGTGCACAGCCAAGGGTTCAAAGGGGAGTCTGGGCACCAAGTAAGGGTTGTTATCTCTCAAAATTCATGGATGAGCAAGTTATTCACTCTGTCTCAGCCTCAGCAGTAAAAGCGGCTGTGCAGTGCAGCACACGTGATCCTCTTCATGAGTTCAGCCTGTGAACAGGCACTCCGGGATTTCTTGTGACACCTGTAATGAGCTGAACAGCAGAAGCCTTATGTCTGCCTTCCTCGCATTGCTGGGAGAACCTTTGCTGGGTCTTTGAGCCATGCTATTGCCCAACACCCATCCTGGGTTCTGTTTCAAAACTGTCAGGCATTGATGTGATGTCAGATTGATGTCAGATACTAGAAAAGATGAGGTGTGGGTTCTGCTTAGTCTTTGCTTTCTAGTGCCAGCTGAAATGATGTGATGTTTTGATTTTTAATAGAGTGCTGTCTATAAGGGAGACTACACTGCCACACACCCAACTGTGAGAATGTTTTGGGAGACCTTTCATGCATTTCCCTTGGAAAAGAAGAAGAAATTTCTCTGTAAGTGTATCTTGCAGTGGTGCAGAGTGTCTCCTGAAGACTCAGGTGGGAGTGGCTGCAGAGTTTCATTGCATTAAGTGCTAGAGGGTGATCCAGCATGAATGGCTATCTCTTGAGTTATCTGCTAGTCAGATCTGGTTTTTCCCTTCTGTTGTGTTGGTTTTTTTTCTTCTTTTATGTTCATTTTTATCTTCAGAATCACTAGGTGTGATACCTGCAGAGCAGGATCCAGTGCAGTCTCTCACTAGGTACTGGCGAGTTCTACCTAACATCAGGTGAACCTCTTCCCTGTGGGGGTGCAGAACACAGGCACAGTTACCCAGAGAGTGACATCTCCATCCTTGGAAATACTCAAAAGCTGGGCACAATCCTGGGCAGCTGGCTCTAGGTGGCCTGCTTGAGCAGAGGGGTTGGCCCAGAGGACCTCCAGAGGTCCCTTCAACGTCAACCACTGTGATTCTGTGACTGCTGGAAAGACAAAGGCCAGTGTTTTTGTGTGAGGCTGAAGTCAGCAGCTGTAGAGAGGGTCCCAGGACTCCTGGTACACAGCAGAAGCTTTAGTGGGTATCTCCCCCCGTCCCCTCCCCAGACCACCATAGGATGGTGCACAAGGGTCATGCTCAGGGGGCAGAGTGACTGTGGTGGGGAGCAGCAAGGAGGAGCCCCCCCCAGTCCTGGCATCCAAGGTGGTCTGCCTGGGAGGGATGGCAGGTGGGAGGGTGGCTGGGCCCCCTCTCCACAGGGCTGTGCCCCTGCCATGGGCATCAGGCAGCTTGGCTTTGCTCCTTTTAACCTGTCCAGGCATGAGAGGGAACTTTTAAGGGAAGGGTGTGTCGTGGGCTGTTCGATTTACACATTTGTGCACCCAGCACCGACGCTGCTCTCCTGCAGCTCTGTGAGCCAGCCGTGCCCTGCATGGAGCTTGGTCAGGGCTTCAGCCCCTCCAGGCAGGTTCTCATGGCACAGGTGGGGATGAAGTTTGCCTTCAGGTGCAGCCCTCGGTGGGAGGTCACCTGCCTGAACTGTCCAACCTTCCCTCTGCTTCTCCCAGTGTTTCTGACGGGCAGCGATCGCATTCCCATCTACGGCATGTCCAGCCTGCGCATCATCATCCAGTCCACCACCAGTGGGGAGCAGTACCTGCCCGTGGCACACACCTGCTACAACCTCCTGGACCTGCCCAAGTACAGCAGCAAGGAGATCCTCAGCGCCCGGCTGGTGCAAGCCATCGATCACTATGAGGGGTTCAGCCTGGCCTGACCGGCACAGGAGAGGCACAGACACTTGGGTACAGAGGCAGAAAACAATGAGCTTGGGTTTTATTTTTGTAAGGGAATGAATCTGAACAATTTTTTTTTGGAAAATATAAATAATAATAATAATAATAGAGATTAAGCAGTCTCACCCTGATGCTGCCAGCATTTTGTGGGGCTTCAAGTAGGGCGAGGCTGTTGCTTTGAATTTCCTTATCTACTGAATGAAATCAGTTCAGTGGGCATTTCTGTTCTCCTTCCAACTTGACATCACTGCCCTCCTGGCAATTCCTTGTAGTTTGCTTTTATTGCCCCTATACACACACGCATACACACACACACATACCTCTGCTTTTAATCCAGTTTAAATATTTTGATGTTTCCTTGCATTTACGTTATGGTGGAAACTGAGGATCTCAGTAATGTCCTCTTTGAAAAGCTGTGATTTCCCCCCACCCTTTTTTCCTCCCTTTTTAAATGCAAGCTGGTTCTTGCTTGCTTTGAATGGAAATATCCCCTCTGCCCTTTGGTCCTTGGTGGATGGTACGGGGCTGGGATGTCATTTTTGACCCCCAGAGCAGTGCATTAGTGATGCTGTGTCTTTTTGCATCAGGCTGTCTCATGGAAAATATGGTGGTTTAGGGGCATTGGCTTGTTTTTCCTCACTTGTCCTGTGTTTTGTTTCCAAGCAATGTCTTCTTAAAGAAGCCTCAGAGTCCTCTGGAGCGGGGTTTGTGTTCAGGCTTGTGGAAGGACAAACCCTACCTGAAATAACGGGTTTCTCAAATTGCCTCTCTTGTATTGTGTGTTTGTCTTGGCAAGTCTACAGACTACATGGGTGGATTTTGCTGAGCCCTGTTATTCCAATACAAGGTGAGGTGGCTGCTTTTACCACTGCCACCTTTCTCCAGAGGAGTCACGTGTGTGTGTGAATGTGCGTGTGCCAGGGTGTGTGAATGTATGAGGTGTTACAAGCTCTTCAGTCTGGTCAGGTCAAACAAGGAGCACAAGATCCACTTTTGAGCGATAGCTCTCAGAGATTGGTTTTATTTTGGCAGCTAGGGTTAATTTATTTTGCTGTTTGAGAGCAGCCCCTTCACTTGACAGCTGTTTTGCTGGGGGGGGACCTGAAGGACAATCTATATGAACTAGACTGGAAATATTGAAAAATCACTACCTAAATCCATCCTGTGTGATTGGAGAGCCTTTATCTTTCCCCCCAGTCTCGTCACCCCATTAAATAAAATTTGAATGATTCTTCCCTTCCCTTTCCCCTCCACCCCCCAGTTTTTCAGGTCTTGATGTAAATCTCATTTTAAGCCTAGGGTGGTTTTGACATTGACTTGTTATTAGGACATAGTATTTATGCACCATGTTCAATAGACAGTATTGAACTTTGCACCTCGTAACAAAAGGTTTGAGGCTTCTAGGTTTTTTTTTTTAAGACAAGCTGTGGGCTACATGGAGAGCCCTCCAGCCTCTTTCTAATGCAGCATTTAAGATAAATATACAATTATATCAAATGTTTATTTTCGATGTGTGTGTACATAGTACAGTATTATGCAATAAATTTGATGTTTAATTCTGACTGAGTGGCTGCCTTCTCGTCTTGGGAAGTAAAGGAGAGGCTGCTCCAAGCACTGGCCCTGCCTGGCTCCCTTGCCTCACCGTACCTCTGAGCGCTTGCAGGGAGGGTACTGCTTTCCTGTGCCCTGGACCTGGTGCTGCTGAGCACCCAGGCCCCTCCTGTCAAATGCTGCCCTTCCCCATCCTCACCTAGATTTGGCTTGGGTGCTGGTTGGCAAGTGAGAAGCAAGGCAGGAGGCAGCCCCAGCCCCAAGGCACTTTGCTCTCTCCACAGAGAGAGCAGGTGTGATTTTATCTGCCTGTCATGTCTCAGACAAAGTCAGGCAAGTCCTCTGTGGAAGAGCTGGGAATTGAGACTGAACCTGTGTCATTCCATCCCTCTGTGTTTCTCCTCCTTTCCTCCTGCCTTGCAGGCAGCAGGGTGTGCAGCTGTGCCTTTCCTCAAGGCAGTGAAGGCCACCAAGGTTTCTCCAGCTTGTGTCCTCCCCTGCCTGGTCCTGCAGACCCCTTGGCACAACATCCCCATGTCTCCTGTGACCTGAGCACCATGAGGTGTGTGGTGGGGCCTGAGCTGAAATTTGCACCAGGAATAACAACCCATGTGTCAGAAGAATGATTAAAAGATATGATGCTTTAATTTCACTGCCTTTAACATAAACATCCATTATTCAAACTGTTTACTCAGGAGTAAACGGAATAAAACCAAATGCAACTTGTAAGAATGACAAGTTTTTCCTCTATCTTTAACTCTTGCAATCTTATTTTGTACACAACCCGTTCATGGCCATCATTTACATAAACCACAATGATTTATTATACCACAACGTGGTAACATACAGACACACGTCTGAAATGGCCCCAGTGGACGGGAAGCCCAACAGACCGTACTGCCATCTACAGCAGACAGTTTGTTCTAGCAACATGAAAACAGGTTGTCTTATACTAAACAGCTTATTTATATCACATAAAGTACATTTTTGTACAGTACTTCACACCTTTTAAAAAGCACAGTCTTGTATTTAATATTCTCCAGTCAATAGTCATTGACGTTGGCACAGACAAATTATCAAACAAAACACACAGTTGTTGCTTGGATTGACTTAGTGTGGCAGGACAAAGGTAACTCCTGGCTATTTGTGGTTAGTGGGAAGTCAAATCATTTGTGGGAGATACAATGTTTTAGTGCTCAGGAGCCCTCCTCCTTGTGCAGGCCTGGGAGAGGGGAGTCACAGCATCTGCAAACCCAGGACAGCATTTGTACACATCTTTCCAAGACTGGAATTTTAAAATTCACTTATCTACAACAGTCTTTTCTAGTCAGTTCACAACTAGGCAGATGAAGTTTTACTTTCTTTTTGCCATGGGGAAAGACCTGAACAGTTTAAAAAGAGAAACTGGCTAGGTGTGGGTTTTTCTTTTAATGTACAATCTCAGATAACAGGCTTTGTTACTTTTAGTTTTCAAAGTCCAAAAATATAAACTCTCTAAAGTGCATAACTGTACTTACATTTCATAGAAACTATCTGAAATTCTAGCAATATACCATGTAAACAGCAGTAACTAAGCATCAGAAAATGCTACAATCTCATCAGTTTAAAAATAAAATGGACTGTTCCCTACATATCATTTATCAAGATTTGTCAGGGGCAAAACCCAGCAAAACAGGTAATTTATCAGTACACAGTGCAAACAGGCTTTTAAAAATAAGCAGAGAAAACATACTCCTGGGAAGCCTTGGCCCACTGAAAAAATGCATGATTATGAAAAAGGGCAGAAATTGCTTCTCTTGTCCATTTAAAGGTGTCCAGGTCCAGATTCAGCAAAGCACTCAAGCTTTAGTCCATTGTAATTCAACAAAATCCCAAAACAGACCAGCTTGAGGTACATGCTCACCATCCAGGTTTTTGTTTTGTTGAACTGGGCCTGAACAATACAAAAACGAGCCAGTGCTAAGCACCTTTTGGTAACTCAACATCCTTTCTCATCCCACACTTTTACTAGCAGAGTGACACTGCAGCCAGTTTGGCTCAGCTGCCTTACCTAAAATAACTAGGGAGTGCTGACTGTGAGAGGAAGAGCCTGCACAAACAGGCTGAAGGACAAAGGCACAGCTCTGGTTTCCTGGGCTGCCCTGTGTTAGGACAGGGGTTTACCCTGGTCAGGCTTCCCTTCCAGTCAAACACCTTCAAAAGCACTTTTTGAGCCCATCTGTCAGCCCAGTTAACACACCCAAAGGATCAGTTTTGCAGAGGCAGAGTCCCACATCTCTCAGGAGGTGAGAACTCAGCACCTCTGAAAAGCCAAGCTCCAGGTCAGCACACAAGTCCTCCAGACCACTGGGAAATATGAAATTCAGTCTTTGCTGGTTTTATATAAAACAGGCAATTCTGCAGTCAGTAAAAAACCAAACCAACCCATAAGTTCCCATCCTAAGTGCTTTCACTAATGCAGATCAGTGCCTTACCTATCAGTACTAGCAATGGGCATGTGCAACCCACTGGATATGGCTGCCTTTTGAAGAGTTCATGGGATCCTGAAGAGACCAAAACAGCAGCAGTTTTGGCAAGAATTAACACAGCACATATGGCAAGTGAAACTACCACAACCCCAATACAATTATTTGTGAGCTTACTTGCCTGTAATAAAGAGGGAAGGGGGAGGAGTTGTTCTGAGAGTCCTCTTGGCTCCTCTGGTGCAATGTACATGAGGCCTGGCTACAACTGGCACTTGATTTCATCTCAACCATTTGGCTTCTGCACACTGGCAAGGATCCCCTGGGGAGCTAAAGCACTATGGATGTGCTCTCCCTGGGACATCAGGGTCAAGCCCTGGCTTGGGCAGACCAAGGGGTGCACTCAAGCCTCTGGAGTGGGAGAGCAAGCCCAAGGTGGTTCAGGACTGCAGAACTGTGAGCCCTCAGCAACTTGTTGCCTTTCTCCTTCAGGCAGCATGTTTGACACAAGCACCTGAATCAGTTGTCTCAGGACACTTTTCTGAAAGTCATAAGCAAATTTGAAAACACTGAACTGTCAAAACTTGCACCTGAGACACAGGCCCTTTCCACAGGCAGAACATGGCTCTGGGCTCAGTTCCCTGCAGTATCCTCTGTGCTGCCATACCTCCTACACACTGGGAAGAGACCATCCTCTGCTGCCATCATCACAGTGTCACTGCTGCAGCCCACACAGTTGTGAGGTACATAAAAGAACAAAATTTAGGCTAGTGAGTATGTGGGACACCCATGTGGACTGCTCACCTTACTCAGATGTTTGTATCAGATGATGAACTACTGATGGGGAGGGTCTTCCAGATATCTTCCAGATACTGTACACCAGATATTTATCCAACTACTCAAATCCCAAGGGATTCTGACTTTAAGCTTTTAAAACCTCTTCTCTTCCCGGTTGCCCAGTCATAGTCATAATGTCACAGTATCGCCTTCCAAGTGGAACAAGCTGGCAAGAACCTTCCTGCATGGCTCATTTTCTTTACTATCCCAAACAGATGTAGGTACTTCCTTCTACTTCAGTTGAATTGGCCATCAAAAAAGTGGGAAGAAAACCCAACTCAAACCTGGGCAAAACTGCAACTCACACCAGCTCTAGGTGATGGTGACGAGATTCTTAGAGCATTTCTCCAGAGCAACAGAAGATGCTGGACTCCAAACAGTCAGGTCAAAAGTCTGAGCAAATCTTTACTGTAGCTACAAGAGAACAGTCTTGGTGCTACCTGACGTTCACATGAGAGCAGTCAGGGCGCTTGTCTGTTAAACTAAGGTAGAAGCTATTTGATGATTTCATTGCTATTCATCCTACTGTGCCTCTTGCTATGAAATCCTGGGAAAAAAGAATAGCATGGTTGGCATTGATATTCTAAATATTACAGGATCTGTAAGCAAATCAATACAGAAGGATCCCTTCAGTGCAGTCACTGAGCAGTGTTGTGTCTCCTACACTGGCAAACTCCATTTTGGGCATCAGGCCTGGAGAAAGAGTGGGCAACAGTGAGTGTAGAGAGTGACGGAAATCCACCTTTCCTCCCTCTCCCACCTCCAGGAATGGCCCTTAAGTTCCCAGGGAGTTCCTCAACTCTCCCCAGTCAAGCTCCCGCTGCATCCACTTCATGCATTTGTCCATTTGGTGCTCTCTCCTCTTTGTTTATTGGCAAAAACAATCTCCTCCTTTACATGATCTTGGAGCTAATATCTCTTTTACTGATCAGGACTTCCAGCAGCCTCAGTTTGGCCTTTATCTGCTTGTATTCATTGTACTCTTCAGCCATGGGAGTGCGGTCTTCTTTCTGCACATTCCTAGTGGGAGTGAAAGCAGATCATGAAGATTTCTGTAACAGGAATGCCCTCCCCTCAGCAGCCTCCCTCCGCACCCCAACAAGACCTACAAAGCAGTTCCTCTCCTCTACTCCTCATCAGAGAACAAGACCATCACTTCTATCCTTTGAGAGGAAAAAACCAAAATGAGGGGCAAACAATCTGCTCCAAGGAAGCGTGGGACCCTCGTATATTGAAGCTGAACATTATCCCACGGTTCCAAATGGAAAACTTTATTTGAAACATGCCCTGCTTCTCTGAAATCGCCAGCCTCTACACAACAGCTGGAAAACAACTCAGGAGCCACCTGAGTGCCAGCTTGCTAGCCTGACAAAATAAAATACAGCCTCCCCTGGCTTGGTACCACAGCACTTGTTACAGGAACAGGCACACTTCTGAAAAAGAACATGACATCTGATCAGATTGCTCTTAGCCTACAAGAAACCTTTTAAGTTTTCAGTGATTTTACAAAAACCTCTAAGGATGACAGTTGGTGGCAAGAAACAAACAAGATAATTTACAAATATAGGAAAACATTCTATCAGCTCATTAATGAGGGACATTTTCTGAAAACAATAAACCCAGCTACACTAAGGCAAAAATTCTTGTTAAACTAGTGTCTGAATATCTCACAGATAAGCAAGAATAGGACAGAAATCTAAACATATATCATTATGAAAGAACTCAATTATTTTATTGCCGAATAACTCTTCTACCATTCCTGTCAGCTGTGCTAGAGGCAGCTGGATTTTCACAGTCTGTACTTTTGCTTCCCTCTGCTTGTCCTAAGACAAAGTTTTCAAAGAGGTCATGGTCCCTGAAGTTCTTTGGCCTCTGTGTGTGTGTGTGTGTATGCACAAGGGGTTGTAATTTATTTTAATAGGCAACTGTAAGAAAAGTGGGTATTAAATGATAATGATTGTGAAGAAATAAGTAATAGTGAATTTAGCTAACTTTCCATATTTGGAGCTCTCTGTAGATGCAAACCAGACAAAGTAGCTGAATAACAGAGAGAAATTATTACCTTCCATTTTGTCGGAAAAAATTATCTTCGAAGTCTCTCAACTTTTTTCTGATACGCTTTTTCTCTTCCCTGACTTCTTGGAGCTGCTCCAACAGTTCAGAGCTATTGGGTTTAAAGATAAATAAGATTATACATATGTACACAACTATAACAGGAAACATACAGTAAACCTACAAATGTATAGCTGCACATATGCCAAGCAACAGAGTTGCTCTGGCAACCTCATGTTACTTGAAATCAAAAGCTCTCCAAATTTAGTTCAGAAAAACGATCATACACTTCAGCTGAAGCCTCTAAGGAGGTCAAGTGTGCGTTTCACAATTTCCAATTTCCCCAGGGCACACAATTCTATGAAACTTACTTGCTGAAGATGGGCCTGGGTTTGGTGACATTTACAGGTTCAAGATTAAATGGTCACAACTCAAGGCTACCACCTACATGTGGTTGCATCAGACTCAGTTGTTTGAAACTAGCAAAGCTAGTTCCACTTGACCTCTCCAAAACCTCAAAACCTTGTAGAGTAGAGGGTTTTCATGATAGAGGCTTGCCACTGGTGAGGTGGGGCTATTATTTAGTGCTGGAATCCAAAGATGCAGAAGCCAAGTATGAGTATCAGGACAAGGTAGTTTTTTCCCAGACTCTTTCATATAAGGGTATATTGCATTTAAAAATAAAGCACAAAAACTTCTCACTCGGATCATAAATGGAAAAAAAATCTAGACACTTTTCTGACAAATAAAATGCTATCTTAGCAAGAAATAACTTTTTGAAGTTGCCTGTGAATTTAACATACATGGATGCTTCATGGAGATTTGAAAGCCCCATATCCTGATTGCTCCTAGATGGCATCTTATCATCCACCGGGGAAACAAAGCCATCAGTATCATCTTCCAGCTGATCCAAGAAGCTACGCACGCTGAAATCTGTTTTCATGGTGATTGTGAAATCTGGCTTCACATTGCTGTCCTCCTCGGACCCCTCCTCTTCCTCCTACAGACAGGGACAGAGCACCCCCACAACAGAATAGGTTACTGCTTCCCTTCTCAGAAACAGGTTCCTCCTTCCACCACATGCACTGGGGAACATATAAGAAAAGAAGTGGATAGGCAGAGCAAACACTTCAATTGCCAAGCAATACGCAGGACACCAGGAGACCATCAGTAAGACAGCCCATACCCAAAGCACGACAGAGAAACTGCAACCACCAGACTCAATAGGTTAAGGAGACCCAGGGCAACACAGTTGAGTAAAAAAAAAATACATGGGGTTCTTAACAACACGTTGCCTTGTTTAATTTATGTATTCTGATGTAAATCAACCCACTTACAGTCATTATGCATACTGTCTACAGCACATCAGCCATCCTCTGCCTTTTCCCTACAGCATACACTTGGCAGCATAAAGACTTCCAGGTTAAAATGTGGATATTCTCTCAATAGTTGCAGCTCAACAGCTATCTCTAGTGCTTGTAGAGTGATACCAATGAGCTCAGATCAGTCTTACAATTACCCAAATGTGGGATATGACTGACTGTAAAAGGACTGCTGTTGCTAACATGTTCCCAACATCAGCTCTGACCATTTAGCTGGAATACAGTAAAAACTGGAGTAGAAAACACTAAGTCTGAACTCTGCACAGTGCAATTTCCAGTTTCCCCAAGGCACACTGATGAATTGGTTGTGTTCCAATTTTTTACAAAATTTATGGACATGAGATCTGAAAGTCCCTGCTGCACTTGGTATTCACCAATTCACAGCATTCTTGAATGTAGGGCTTGTCCTGTGACACTATCCAGAAATTATTTTAATTATCAGGGAAAAGGGCCCAGTCTCTTACGTATGGAGACATTTCTAGAAGGCAGTTTTCAACCTTAATATAAAGAATGAGGGATGAGCACGAACGAAAGGTAGTAAATGCCAGCATGGGCAGTAAATCTCTTAAATATGTAAGTATGTGTATATATATATTTATTTTACAGCCATGTAACTCTAGCCAGGAAGGATCTAAGCACATGCATATCTTTAAAAGCGTTTGAGAGCTAGTACCACTGAAGTCTTCAAAACAAAAATATATTGTAGCATTGGGATCAAAAGAAGACATTTTCTTGACTTTTTTTTGGTGTGATTCCTTGTGAACAGTTCAGTTATTCCTAAGAGATACCTACCCCTGTATTTCAAGCAAAAAGGAAGAAGGTAACACTAGGACCTGGCCTAGTCCCATTAAATCCTCAAAGTCAATGATTCATAAATGCATACATTTAAATCAAATCATAGTTTGCCCAGAGTTTTCTTTTTAAGTTAAAGCTCTAGGTTATGATAATGCATTTCAAAGCCACAGGCCAAGAATTACAACCAAGCTTGAGGGTGAAATAAACATTAGCTGGGGAGAAGTTCTGAGTAGCAATAATAATAAAAGATACAGAGAAGTTTGAATGCATCTTAGGAAAATCTGCAGGGAAAGATAATTTGTGAAAGTTAAAGCAATACCTAGCGACCCATCTGTCAGATGTAAATTTTATAGCTTAAACAGAAGGCATAAATCAGCAGTCACATACTGTTCTTAAACCCTGCAAACAACTCCAAGCTGAACTAGAGAGGGAAGACTGTTCATTTACCAGTCCCCAAATGTGCTGTGCTGCCTGGACAGGTAAGGACAACCAGGGCTGCAGCAGAACACCAGTCCTGCTGTGGCACGGAGGAGGATTTGCTAAGTCAATCTAAGCAAAAACAGTACATTTTGTTTTAGGAGAATCTCTCTGGCACCAAAGGAGAAGCTCCCATGCCCTTTCCTGGGTGAGCTTCTCAAAAGAAGTAAACAGACAATTCTCAAAGGCAGTGTGACAAACTGCTCCTGAGGACAGATGCAAGGTGTCTTCCTCATGGATGCCCATGAGCCTGTCTTGCCTCACTCCAGGGCACAACAGAAGGAAGAGAAACTGCAGAAATTTCATTTGTTTAGACCTCAGAGCCAAAACACTGCATCTGGCTATCACATTTTGCTGTTACAAATGAAAGAGCAAATTAAAAGGATTCTTAGCAAGAACTCAAATAGAAATGACCATCTAAGGCCTTCCCTTTACACAAGTCTCACACAGGAATCTTATTTTAAACCTGCACCAGCATTTACACCTTGAACCAGAATGATCTTCAATGACTAGATCCATTTAGTGTGCACCTGCTTGGATCTTTGGGTAATCATGAGGTATTACAGAGTTACAAATATAAAATCTATAGAGTATCCTATCATTGGCACTCACAGAAAGCGAGAATCCCAATGATTTTTTCAACACAACATTCAAAATATTGTATCAAAATGTTTGGTAAGGCTTCACCTCAAACACCTTTCAAGCTTTTAGCCAACTCTCCCAAATGCTTCCGAAAACCCCAGCCAACCAACCAAGGAAAAAACCCCAACAACCCGATTGTCAGAGGCCTGTCAAATAGTGTTCTGCCCATAGAGGATCTATGCAGTGGCTGTTCTGGGGCATTTTGGCCATATCCTCTCTTCAGTTCTGAGTGAAGTTCAGTACAAAGCTGTCAGATGTGGCTCCACGGGGCCCCATTTAAGTGCTAATGGGCATGTAAGTGTTAACAGGCTTAAGGCTGTCATCATGATCTTCAGTCAGAAAGCTCTCTAGGTTTCCATCCCCTGTAGGACACTGCTGCCCTGGCACAGCACCAGCCATGCTGGCCATTAGAGATCACCATAACTGACAGCTGAAGTTCTGACTCTGGGTGCAAGCATAGGTGAAAAACAGAGAACACGCTAAAAGAAAAAAACAGAAGCAAACAAAAATACTCCCCCACCAGAACACTACTGCAGAACTGATCCAGTGGTCATCTAGAAAATACTAAGAAGCTTAGTGATTATTAACCAGCCTCCAAACAGCAGCTCAACATCTTCAGTCTGCAATCTGGTATCAATGAATATGTGTCTTGAATAGTCCACTAATACACAATCTACTGTAACTGCTTAGTAATCAAATTACCTGGGATGTTTAAGCCTGCAGTACTTACACTACTAACCAAGCTCTGGCTGGGTAAGAGATAAAATAACCCAAGTGTGCTGAAGCCCTTTTTTCCCCTGTTGCATTGCATGGGTACCAAAAGTAAGCCAGGGGCCAGCTCCATGCTCTCTGTCCTGGTCAACTGCTGGACTTCACTCCTCAGGGGAAGGCCCAATATCATAGCAATCATCATCACCTAGAATTATTACTCCACAGCAGCAAGAGAAGAAGAAACACAACAATCCCGCCATCCAAATGACCAAGCATTAACTAGCAGAATCAAGATGTTCTTACTTCCATCCTCATGTGACTTAGCTAGAAATACCCTTCACCAGGTGGTGACACAGAGCCTAGACAAAATAAGCACGCGAATGGGAGTAGGTCAGGATCCCGTAAGTGCCCCGGTTGGCTCCATGTGCAAGCGTTAGTTTTGTGAGAGCTCATTCCTGCCACGGTGCTGTGTGCAAGCCACAGAGCTTTGGAGTGAGAGAAACTACTGCAAAACAAGTTAGTGTCATTAAAATGAAAGGAGGAAAGCAAATAAGAAAGAAAGAAACAAGGGTAATTGTGATTTTTATTTTTTTTTGAAGCAAAATAAAATATATTATGTGCAGATGGAGGGGGAAGGAGAAGGACAGGAAAGAATGCAAAGCCAAGGAAATATTGTAGTCTTATCTACAAGGAAAGAATCTGATCAGAATTGGCGAGGCTTAAAGCACCTACTGATTTTTCAGGAGGACACTGCAAAAAAATCAACACTGACAAAAAAAAAATCAATCAATCATTCTCTTTCATTGGTATAAGGGGAAAATTGATGCAAACTGAGCAATTAGTTAGCAGCTGGAGGTCTTCACCTTTATTTCCTTGAAGAAGGAAGCTGTTTCGCCCTCGATAATTGGCTGCAGCAAAGGGCTTCTCCGCTTGCTGGAGGGGGAACCCTGTGACAGGTGTTAACAAGTATGTTACATTGTGAACCCCTTTCTCCTCCACCACCTGCTCTCAGCTCATTCTCACCCATACATTCACTCCCAGCTCATCGCTGGACCACCAGGAGAAATCTATTTCTCACAGAAAAAAACATTCCTGGCAAACCCCCTGAACCTTGGGCTGATTTTTCTCAGGATGTTGCTTAGCAAAGGACATCACTGCCAATCTCCTTTAAGAAAAAAGCTTGGATGCTAGAATACTAGCTGAGCAGTAAGTACAAAGCAAAGGCTGCAAGAAAATAATCCCCAGCCCAAAGTCCATACACACACACACAACATCTGGATGGTTCTCCAGAGCTACAGTGTAAGCTCAGCAAGGCTCTCCAGACTTGCTTTCCAGGAGCCTGATTTCCCACTGAAGTTCCTAATGATGCAGAGATGGATTTTCAAATGTGTCCTGACTCTGTATGAGCCTCTCACTGTTCTCACTCAAGGGGGCTGGGGAAAGCCAGTTTCATCTCTCCTCGGATAGCCACTGTAAAATTTCAGTTTTGTGTCTAAACAGGACCTGAGCTCCTTTGAGAGCTTTGTGTTAAACTGCCCACAGCACACTTACATAGCATCTTCCTTCATGATTGCCAGCACTGTCTTCAAAACATCCATTTTGGGGAGTATTTTGCATATTCAGGGAGGAATAGCTTTTTGTTTTGTTTTAAACGCGGGACTAGGACCACCTCCCACTATTTGCAGAAAAAAGCCTCACTTCTCAGTGTGACTGCACTGAGTGATGCTGCCAGTCCGTTCACATCACTGGCAGTCTATAAAAAGTGGGCAGGACATCAGCACAGCTTGGGAACAGCAAAAAAAGTAAAGGTTCATACATGATGGACAGAGTAAACAGGAACCATGATAAAAGAATTCTCGTTCCATAGAAAGGCTCCAAGTATTCTGTGTGGGTTTTTTAGATCAATTTTTTTTTTTTAAAGTGGCTTACACAAGTTGTCTAAAATGACAGTGAATTTGCTCCCTAGAGGCTTATGTTGGGTTCCTTGGTTGTAGCTGTGTCTCCTTGCCAAAGCACCACTTTGAATGAGGGAATATCTACCACTTGCAGGATCTCTTTAATACAAATTAACCATTAGAAGACTGCCAGCCCTTTCTTTCACCAAGGACACTGCTATGCCCTGTGGGATCTATGCAAGTCTGTGTTCCTGACATACAACTCTGTGTAACCAAGCAGCATGAAAGACCTACAGCTCAGCGTGGGTTGGTACGGAAAGGAAAGTGAGGCTGTAGCCAAACAGAAGATGATGAAATAACAGCAGCAGCCCAATGGAAAGAGAAGAAACAACACAAAGTGAGATGTGTCCCATGGCTCATGGGTGGGTACTTAGAGACCCTTGATTAGCTTTGCCCTACTTCAGTATAAGGTGTGCCACTGATTCACTCATTTGCTTGATCTTTGAGCGATCAGGGAGGTTGGGACTTGGCCTCAGTGACTGTGTTGTATGCAAAAGTGTGGTGGTTCCTGCTTCCTCAGCTTGAAACCAAAGAAAGAGCCCCCAAAAGAATGCTCTACTCACAATAATAGGGATGGTGCTGGCTCTGGAGAGGATCTGTTTGACCAAGCGATACCTGTCATACAATGGCTTCATCACCTGTCGTTCATTTTTGGTAACCTGAAAGGGAGAAAGAAGAGAGATCCATGAAGCCTGAAGCAGTACTCCACTCTAACTCACATGCCTGCGATCACCATTAGTATGAGGAGGCTTGAAAGGAATTGTATGGAGATGACAGGAGAGCAGCATTAGCTCTGACAGTGGTAATGCAAGTGCTCGTGTACTCATTGCAACTCCTGTGCCCAGTGCCAGCTGAGCTGTGGGGGGGTGTCTTGTGAAGGTGGTTGTATGACATAGGTGGTTTAAATGACTGATTAGGTGTCATGTCCACAGCGAAAAATGACCCTCAGAGGCAGCAGTCTGTGCCTGCAATCACAAGTACAAGATGAGGTTTCCCATCCTTATTCCCGTGGCTGGCCCTCAGAGGCTGTACTTATGATTCAGGAAAAGGGAAAAGAGCTGCAATGACTGGACATTACAATGTAAGGAGACTTTCCCCAAGCAGGTTGAACTACGGATTTCATAACAACTGACTTTCTGGCTTTGTTATTCCTCCTAATTTCCTGTCCAAGCCAGCAGTTTTTCACTTTTTTAACCCCCTAACCTTGCCCTCCACACCTCCTTCCAGTCACCTTGCTGGGGAGAAGTTACCACAGAGCTGAGAAGGGACAAAGGTGCCAGGGCTGTGTGGCATAAAGAATACAGAATAGTGCTGTAATGTCCACCTCAGGCATTCCTTACATTGCTCTGTCCTTAACCCCACTCCTAACTGCCTGTTGTGCTCCCTCCTCAGTCTGAGAGCATTAGAAACTTAAGGGTATTCATTTCTGTTTTAATTTCAGGTTTAAGCTAAACCAAAAACTGTCAGTAGCACTGACAGTGCAGAAGGGAAGACCTAACAGCCAGTAGCTAGTGTGGGAAAGTAGAGGTCTGTCCAACTAAGTACTAGTTGTGAAGAAGCTCTTTTATTTCTTCAGTGTTGTGTTACAGCAGGGTTAGAAAACAAACAAACAAAATCCTCAGCAGAACCTGATCATCGTTCAGCACTGTCTGACCCACATTCTACGATGAGTGTCCTTCCATTAGATCTTTTGTCTAACTTTAGATTATAAAGCTCTTATGGGGAAGCTTTAACTGATGTCATGCCTATCTTCCTCAAGGCTTTCTACTGCTGCTAATCACCAGAGCACCTGAACAACCGCCATATAAAAATCATCACTGACAGCGTAACCTCTGGGGAGCTTTGTGAGGCCTCTTTTTCTGCAACAGAAATAGGAGGAAAGGGAATACAGCTTGAGATGGGGAGGAAATTTTAAAGTGAACTGCCTTTTATTTTGTCTGCAGTTGACTTTCACTGGAGTAAGCTTTCTAAAGCTTTCACATCCTCCCTCCAGAGCAGGAGAGGGTGTTGGTGCAAGGGGTAGAAGAGCTGTAAGCATTGCCAGGAGTGGGATGGCAGGGATGAACTCAGAATCTGGAGGTAGCATCTTCCTTCTGAAAACCAAGCCTGTTTCCTATGTTGGGGGCAGATGAACAGGGAGGAAGGAGGAGGAAGATCTTTTCACTGCTCTCTCTGTTCAATGCAAACACGCCCAAGCCTGATACGGGGCACCCAGATGGGCAGTCTGAGCTCTAGGGCCTGAATGTCCCACACCCACAAAGCACAGCAGGGCTCCAATACTGCCTGTTTGTTGAGTAAGCAGCTCACATGGATCAGAGGAATGTGAGCAGCATCAAACAATTCACTCAGCCCTCTTTGTACTGAGTTTTGTATTGATGTGTCTGCACTCAGTTGCACTGGCTAGCAAGTTGCCTCCATCTTTGGACATTTCTCTGTAACTAAACAAGAATACAACTGTAGAAACTGAGTAGTCTAAAATTATATATATGTAATATTAATCCTAGCTTTATTAGACTAGCAGTTAGTAAAACAGGAGGTACAGCACTACTGTTGGCTCAGACAGTCTCTCTTACTTCAAAAAAAACCAAACCAAGACTGTGCTGAGGCTCATGTTGAGGCTGAGAACTAAAGCATTCAATTAATAATATTTCAAAGTTGATAAACAGTACTGTTCTGCACAGAAAAATAAACATAAGCCTTGGCATGGACAAAAATCCTTAGGTATGTTGAAGAATGGAAAAGATAAGCAACACACTTCAGTGTCTGGATATCAGTATGGAGGAACAACACAGAAAATTAATTTAGGCATTGGAAGTTAAGTGTATGGAGTCTGAGACTTACACCAGCAAATTTAACAGAAAGCAGACTCTGAAAGTAAATGCTTAGCACACAGGCAAACTGTCTCATTAAGTAAACATAAGTAAGACCAGCAAAGCCTGAGTATATTTTGGGACAACATCAAAATGCAAAGAGACTGCTGGAATAATGGAACCTTTGACACAACTCTGGGGCACACTCCACATGGTAAAAGAGCTGCAGCTGAGGAACAGACCATTGGTCGCATTGTTAGAGCAGCTCAAGAATTTCTGCAGAGACAGACTTTTGGCTTAACTAAAACAGTTCAGTTCCACCTTTGCAGGTTCGTGTATCACTGGTGCAGAAAGACCCAGTTGCACAATAAATCTGAGCTCCATTGTTTTTCTTGTTTAGTTAAATGTCTTTAAGACAAAAAAAACTTGGCTGAACTATCCCCATTCTCCTCAGACTCTCAGTATTTTTCCACTGCTGCAGTGCCAGGAGCTAGGAACAGCAAAGGCTGATCAGCTACAGTCTTCCTTGCCATGCACTTCAGTGTTGCTAGGTATAGACTGCTTACTTAAAAACAAATAAACTAAAAAGCAGTTGTATAAATGAAGCAAGGGAAGGAGGGGGAAAAAAAGGTGTGCTGACATGATAGGCTCTGGGCTTGTTTTTTTTTTAAACAGATTCAAGTGAGTTCACTTCAGAAGGATGCTACCTGTTGACTTACATCATTGTAAAGGCAGCAAAAGCAGAGTTGGTCTCATGGAGAAGACAGGGAAGGTTAAGTGGACTCCTTTGTGCTTCCCTTTTGCTATTTTACTCAAGAATAAATCTGCATTTCCTCTCATATAACTATGCCATTTTTAATTGCTAATATATGTGACTGTACAATATTAGCACTTCATGAATGTATTTAAATAAATTAGTGAGACTATTTTAAAAACAACGGATAAAGAAGGAAATAATTCAGAAGCAAAAGGAAGGAAAAGATCAGGAATCCCATGCAGGAGCAGAATGACAGATTTGTCAGCTGCACTAATCAAGTACTCCTTATAAGCAGTAATTTGCTGCTCCCAAGCCACTGCTCAAAGGATTAGCACCACTCTGACACTAAGTTACTTTACCCATGCAGCTGGTAGCAAAGATTACAGTGTCATCATTGAAAGAGAAGGAGGGACTCATAGTAAGCCAACTTGGTGGCCTGGAAGCCACTGTGTTTCTGCCACAGCAGGGATCAACACAATACTTAATTCCCCATCTTCATAAATAATTTGGCTTTGTTAAGATCAAATGTACAAGAAAACTCATGCCATTCTCTTCCTCTGGTACACAGATAAAACCCACCTCTTTCTCAGGAGAAGAACCAAATGTCCTGTCAACTCCCTGAAAGTGCCTTCCTGGTTAGCCATTAATACCAAAAAACTGCAAACTTCCTGGTTGGATGGGAGACAACACACAAACTGGATGTCTGTGGAATCTAGTGAGTGTCATGCCAAAATAATGCACACTTGGCCTCACTGGGCCTGTAGGCTCTGTCCTGCAGGTGTCTGTCAATCCCTGTGCTGCGTGTGGCACCACCTTGCCTAGAACAGACTCCTCAGTGGCAGTGGAAGTCAAGGATCAGGGAGGTGGATTAGAGGATGCATGGGGGGTTTGAAGAGCAAAAAGTTCCAGTGACCAGTGACATCAAAGGAGCATTATGGGTATCATTTACCACAGACAAAGACACAGAAATATGCACTTTGAAAAAAAAAAAGGTGCAGTACATACCGGTCTGCCATGAATGCCTTCATAATACAGCAAAGCTTTTTGAAGAGCCACTTTTTCAGCTGCTATCTGATCTCTTGTCATGTCCTATGAAATTTGGCACAGAGAGAGAGGAGGAGGAAGAAGAAAACAAAGTCAGATTCCTGGACTCAAACAATACTGATCTGTGGTATAATCAAAGTCATGTCATATTGTCATGAAAGTTTTGAAGATTCCAGCTATATTGCCAAGGAGACTGTGAGTAGAACCCTACATACAACGCAGGCAGATTAAAAACATGTAAATTTTGCATATGAAGATATTTTTTAAGGGGGATTTATTGATTATCAATGTGCTTTGAAAAAACAAGCTATGCAACTTTCGATGATTGTGGCTCTTTTTCGTTTAAGATCTGCAGTGACAATTCTACAACAGAACACATGTCCTTTCTTTTTCTATAAATTTGAGACAAGCTCCAATACCTCTTGCAAAACTTGACACCTTTGCTTTGACTGCCACAAATACACTTTACCAAGAGCTGAAGTGCAGTCAGATCATCTCCTTTTGCCAATTCTGCCATGCAGTGAAAAGCTGTGGCAGACAGACTGAGGGGACAAAGCCAAAAAAATAAAGGACAGACAGACTTCTCTAACTAAGTTGGCCAGAGCTCTCCCACTGAACTTACCCGACTCCACGCCTTCTCTCCCTATCACAATACCAAATACTGTCAACAGGCCCTCTACAAACAGCCAGGCTTGGATTCTTGCTACAGTCAGAAAATAGCCAAACACACACACACTATGTGCAAGTTCTTCTTCTTCAGATCTATTAAACAAAGATAATGCTGTCTGCCTCACTCTTACAAACCACTGCACAATTTACATGTCAGCAGACTCAAGGACTTCACTTACAAGGTTGCCCAAACCTCAGGAGCATTCAACATCAGACACAAAGACCTCCCTGCTGATAACCCTCAGAGATTCCAGCAGCTAACAGAGCTCCATGTGAAACTCTGAAGGGTAGTGATAAAATACCCTGAGAGAATAGCATTCAGCTTTGAAATAAATAGAAGCTAACAGATGACACAATCTCCAGTATCAGTGGAAGACTCAGAATCTGCCAGAAGCCTTTGGATGTAATAACAGAAATAGCCAAATGCAGGGCAGGAAATATTGCAATAATTCAGAAACATTGCTCAGAATATACAACGGTCAGACAAAGAACATATGATGACATACAAAAGAAACCGAGCTCTGGAAAAAAATCAGATACTAAGGGGCAGAGGGAAAGAAACTAAAGCAAGTGAGCCCAGAGTAAAGGTTGTAGACTTTTAAACAAAAGTAGAAGACCACAGTGCTCTCACAAGTGACTGTGCAGCCACAAGTTACCTACTTGTACTTAAAGACCTAAACCTGATTTGTCTACGTCATACCTTAATATCTTCAGGTCGATTTGTTTCTGCTCGTTTTTCTTGAAGCTTCTTCTGGATAGAGTCAAGGGTTACTTCCACAGCAGGCTTGGCAGATTTATCTGACAGGTCTTGCTTCTTGTCATCATCCTTTTCCAGCTGAGAGCCAAAGCTCTTGGGAAGCGTGTTGCTTCGCTGACGCACAACAGGGCCAAGGTCTTCCTCCGATATCTTCAGTTTTGACTCTAAACAGGGACATTGGAAGATGCGTAATTTGTCATTTTTAAAATGTGACAGTGACAGGATCGCTACCTCACATCAAATCTAAATGAGTCAGAGTTGAGCCGCCCCCCAAAGGTGCACCAGTGGTGGCTGCTCACCTTTAAGCTGCTTTCGGAATTTGGCCAAATCATTTGTCCATTTGAGCACTTCGGGGTTGGCTGCTTTGTCGCTGTGGGAAGGCTGAGAGGAAAGAAGAATCATGCTGAATCTGTGTTAAACCAACAGGAGAGACTCACTGAAACAAGTGTGTGGGACAAAGAGGTACAACAGAACTTGGATCCAGCACAGAGCACAGTCACTGTTTTCTGACCGGCACCTGCACACCTCTGACCAGCTCATTTCAGACCTTGTTTTAATTGCTCCTGCCCTTCACAACACTGTCTTAGGGGCATCATGAAATTGATTTTCTTTTTAGAAAACACAAAACATTTGACGGCAACAACTGAGTCATAGAAGTGGCTCAGAGGGTCAGATGCACATTGGAATTCTTGTGTCTATTGTTTTGTAACAAGAGGGCACCTCCAAAATAGGAAACCTAACATGAACAGTTTGAAAAGTATTAGGATACATGTATCCACACCAAAGGCTGCCTTATATCCAAAGACAACAAAATAACCTAAATGCTAGGCTACAGCAAACTCTGAGCATTTCCTCCAGCCTTTTTTACTGCAGGCAAGATCCTTTCAGTACAATTCTTTGTACTTCAATCTCCAGCAAAGATACACACATGCAAAGCTTTGGTTCCTTAAAAAGCTTTCTGTGCACTGGAAGGGCATGTCAGGAACAATTAGAGTACAGTCCACTACTGCTGCTCAGCAGAAGACTGTGGTTCCTTGCTCAGGAGTGAAGGCAGCTGTTCTCTCTCCTCTGCAATGCACAGGTGTCCTGGGATTACCACAATGCAAATGAGATGTGCAAATGTGCTTTCCATAAGCCGAACTTAAATAAGTAAACAAACAGAAGTTTAACACAGCTATTCCTATTCCCTGTCTTAAGCAGAGATCAAAATCCTATGAGTTTATTAGACTCTCTCTCTTGTGCTGCACTGATAGTACATAATGCCTGGAAAGGTAATTTGCTTGGTATGGATACACATTTTTTTAGGGGCAGTAGCTTTGTTAATTTCTTCTTTTTTTTTTCCTCCTTATAAAAGCTTTCAAGCCCTCTGTATGTTTGACACATTTCCCTGATGTCCCTTCCCTTTGTTGTTAATTCATATATCTCCACATAAATGCTTAACTCCTAGAAACTCACTCTGTATTTCCTTTCCTCTTCGAATTTGTCCTCAAATCTCCTGATCTTTTTCTTCAGTCCCTGAATCCTCCGGGTGAGTTGTGCAGGGGTAAGGTCTTCTCTGTCATCTTCATAAGATCCCAAGGATGAACTCCGCCTCCTACCACGAACAGAGATTGCAGGAAGAGCTTATCCAAACAGCCACAGTACATCTCGATGCAGAGAACGGCATTTAAACTTTGGGTAAATAAAGGCAAAGCCCAGAAAGTGAGAATGCTATGTTGCTACTCTGCAATGACAGATAGCAAAAGATGCTCTAACAGCCTCTTTCAGCAGCAGCAACTCCCTAGATATAAATTCACAAACCCAGAAATGATTAGCTACCAAGAACTTTCATAAAAACAACAGTTTCCTGTGAGCAGGAAAAGAAACACAACACAGTACAGCTATATGATGTATATGATACGATAACATATGAGGATGTTGCTTGATGCAGCTGGGAGGGAGGGTCAGCACACGCAAATCACCACCCACCTCATGAAGGAATGAGAATTGGGAGGAGAAGGAGGCACTTCTGTATCATCCAGGTACTGCTGGCTCTGTCCATAGGCATAGAAGCGAGGGGACAGCATAGGATCGCTGTCCTCATCCAGCAGCTGGCGAATTAAGCGCCCAGCCTGCGGGGAAAGGCGAGCCTCATCTGAGTCTAAGCCGTCTCGCTGCCATGAGGAAAGAGCAGGGATGGGCTCTGGGAACAGTAAGACAAAGGCTGGTTTTATTGTTTTTGTTTTACATGTAAGACAAGACTCCAGGTAACTTTTCTAATGAACCTTGACTCATTTGTCCTGGACCATGACTCCTTGCCACCAGGCATTCTCCGGTCATTACTCGCATCTGCCCTGTGTGCAAAGCAATACAAAACACTGCCTGACCACATGGGCACCCTACACAAACTAAGTAATCTCTTAGGTGTAACAGAAAACTGTGCCCAAAAGATGATGAGGAATTACCACAGACTGACTCTAAACAAGGCTATCACCAGGTAACACCTTTGACTAAAATGTTATGCTGGACAGAGAGAATTATTGGAACACGTTAGTACAAAAGAGGCAACTGGATTACGAAAGGATATTTTTTCAGTTTCAGGATGTACAAATACTGTAAATGAATAGGTCTTCCTGTAGCCTCCAGCTCTCCAGTGCAACCCAGTCACCTGCTACTGGAAATTCAAAGCCTCGGAGTAAACATAGGTTCTTCTAGTCTGCAAGCAAAAGGTGTCTGGCGCTACTACCTGTTCCACAGGGTGCCTAGCCCATAAATTAACAATTATGGTAATATGGTCCCAATTTCCCCTTATCTCTTTCACATGCAATCCTGCTGCTTAACAGCATAGTACAAAAGGGAGGAAATTCTCAGTCCCCTGGATTACATAACCAGCTAGAAGTAAAAGCAATGTTGTACAGGGAGAGGGAAGTGGGAAAGGGAAACCCAACTTAGCATTGCTGATTAGCATAATAGAGCCCACGGAAAGCAATCGCCTCAATCTTGTGATCACTCCCTCCAGATGCCATAAGGAGTCCAACATTTTGTGTTCAGATAGTTTACTAAGCTGATTTGCATGCTCCTACTTAAACTGTCTAATCCTGTGGTGCTAAGAGCCAGGCTTTGAACTTATAAATCTAACAAACAGTTCTAGAGTCAAGTAACAAAACAAAAACCTTATAGAAAGCTCCCAGATCAGTCACAGAGCTATGGACTAACTGTTTCCTGTGCCTAGTGTGTCTTTTCTCCATTCATAAAGAGAAGGGGTTTTAGAAGTTATCAATTTATGAAAAAAATCCAGTTATTTCCTTTTCCTGAACAAGGATAACATTTTCACAGCTCAGAGTGGATTGCACAAGGACTCCCCTGCAGAACCTCTGTGCTGTTTAATATTCCCCCTCTGTACAATTCGGGCAGCGTGAGATCATCCCCAATGCAGTAATGACAGGCTCAGTGGTTTTCTGCCCATACACATCTTCAAACGATGCTCTGCTCTCCTCCTTTTCTCTTCTTCCTTAGCACATGAATATAAATGGCATGCCTCTGCTTAGAGGCTGGTGCTGCATTCACACTGATGGTTACCCTGGAAGGGATGGCAGGGGGTTTCTGTATAAGAGCTTCTTGAAGGTGTTGTGATAAGAGAAGCACATACAAGCCTGGCTCACAGATGTTACTTCCATGAGGTGTGCAAGTCTGAAGTGCATGTAGAATCAGAAAGCTTATGCAACCTGCAATTCTCTTAGGTAATTTCTGGAAAAAGAGTTTTTCTAAGCACAGTTCAATTGTGGCAGTATCTAATACCTGAAATATTTTGCACCCACTTCCCTGAATCTCTTACAATTTTGGGAAGGATCTCACAAGATCTCTAGTAGCAAAATAAAGGGTAATAATACAAAAGGAAAAAAGTTGATACATTTGACTCACAGGAATGAGAGTTAATGATGCATGGGATTCTTCTAGACATCTCTCCCTTTTAGTTCTTTGAATACGCTCTCACCCCCAAGCAGAACTTGCTCTTGGAAATTGTTAAATAACACCTTCATGGGATTTACATAGATAGAATAAATTTAGAAGAAATCAGCAGCACATTTAGCAGTAACCAAATTAAGCTCCTATCACACCAGCTAACAAAGCCATTATTAATCATGCATGATGCATGTGACTTTGTCCAAGGTGGATTTTTAAACCAGATAGCATGCAACATTCAGGGAATTGCAAAGGCTCAAAGAGCCTCTGATCAAACCCCAGAAGACAACAAAGCACTTCACATAAGCTATTCAAGACTGAGGTATATATACTTTTTATTTTGTTGATTTCAAAATAATCCCCCAAAACAGAAACTCACAGTGCAAAGGAGAAAGTGTTAAAAAGGAGAAGAAAAAAGTCCTAAAAGGAAAAATCAAATTTGAGACTTGACAGAAAAAATGGTTGCTATAGAAAATCAGCTGGTTTTAACCCTTGCTCCTGGAAGGCCTGACTCTATGGGTAATTTCGTTTCCCTTGCTGACCCAACATATTGAGAAGAAAAAAACTCATCTGCACACAAAACAGCTAGACTCCCAGAGAGTAACACAGCAATTAATCAAGGAATATATGTAGGTATATAGAATTATGGGTTTTATCTACATCAGATCACAAAGTAGACCAGAGCTGTAGTCCAACTGCCTTCTCTCTCCTTCTGGCCAGGTGCCAGGTGCTTCAGCTGGAAGCACTGGAATTGCTGGATCACACAAACATATAGGATCCCACTAAGGGTAAGCTGCCACTTTTTCTGACGGTGTACAATCAATCAATTCCTGTTTAACAGGATACATATTTTTTGTTATTCATTTATCCAAGATAGCTGTCAAAGCACTGAGCCTTTCCTGAAGGCTGTTAAGTTCCTCGACTTAATGGTTCGGGTTTGAAGTATCTGCTATCATGATTAATGTTGTCACCCTTTCCCCTTTCTGCTAACTGAAGAATAGAATCTCAGTAAAGAATGTAGATGTTTCAGCTTTTCCTTGCCATTGACTCGACAGGGCAGCTACCCTTATTAATTTTCTGTCCTGAACAGATCTCTCTTGCTCAGGGAAAACTCTTGGTTTTCTACCCATCTCCACATTCTTTCCACGTGCTTTCCCCCCCCTTTTCCCTAATGAAAACTTTTCATAAAAAAACCCCAAAAGGGAATATCTACCCACTGTAGCTGTACCAGTGCAGAGAAAGGGTGAAAAATTTTTTTATTTCTTGGTCAGATTCTCAAGGCATTTCTTTCAGGTCTGCCTTTTCTAAGCTGGCACAGAAGCAGTGAGCTATGCTGGTATTGAGCCTGCAGTCCTTCAGAAGTGCTGCACTCCCTCTCAAAATCCCACAAAACCAGCTAATCTTTCAACAAAGCTGTCAGCCATCTGCCAGGTGTGGCTCTGCAGAACTCTGTAGACACATTATGGCAATACAACCTCTCTGCAAACCTGCTGCATAGAGGGCTGGAGATATTAATAAATCTGTAAAATGCAAGAAGGAAAAAAGATTTATTGTATCACACTGGTGTATTACTAGTGAGCTCCAAGCCCTCTTGCTGACAAAAACATGTCTTTTTTTATAATTACACTGTATATTTGCCACAGGGTTACTGGGGGCTGCAGGGCCAACAGAGGGGTGTCCACACACAAATACCACCTGAGGTTTCACCAGCAAAATGCCATAGGCATCTCCTGTTTCCCTCTCTGCAGCCACACAGCTGATGCCTGCTGCTAACTGCTTTTACACACACCCAGGTATCAAACAAAGGAGGCCAAAGCTTAGCTGCTGTAAACTGAAGTAGGTCCATAGGGATTAAGAAGTCTAAACTCATTACAACACCTGAGGTCCTAGCATCAAAATGCCACTTGAAAGAGTCCAGAAAGACCTCTTACAATGAAATGAATAAAGCAATTTAAAACTCCATCCAAAGCATTCAGTACCTCAGTAACAACCTATTTTTTTCATCTTAAAAATAACTGTATGGAAATATCCTTGTTTGAATACATCAGGAGGTATTCTTCCTACGCAGATCAAAAGAATGGCCCAAATACAGCACTGCCATGCCTATTCAGTTAGTGAGATGACACATCTCTCAGCTAGCAAGCAAACTTTAACAATCAAAACCACATTTTTAATATATTGATGCTATAAAATAAATTCAGTAAACAATGCAATTATTTTTTTCTACACTTAGTAATAAAAATGAAATGTGCTTCATTACCTATTTATGTTATGCTAAAGACTGTTACACACAAATACACTGATCAGTCTAAGTTCACAGTGCTAAAAAAAAAGAAAACTAAATGCAGTTTCCCTTTTGCTACACTATTTGGATTTTTTTGCATTCCTTTGGGTTTTTTTCCATGGGAAAGTATCAACTAAGTCAATGCTAAAACTATTTGTAGATCAGCTTCACCCTCAGGGTCTAAGTGCTGCAATACTTGAGTTCTCAACACTGAGAACTCGAATTGTGTTTTTGCATTTTAAACTTCTGCTTTTTTTTTGAGCTTGATAGTTCGCAGAAAAATGTCTGTTGATTATTCCTTAAGTGCTTGTTACTGCAAACTCTGCTCGAAATCTCAGCTACAGAACTTTTTTTAAAGCATCAGTAATCAGGTGACATCAGCAGCAATCACACACATCGTACTGATCCACTGAACTGCCTGCTCAGTCCAATCTGCTGACAAGGCCAGCCACTGTTCTGAAGAGCAACATACTTCCAGATTTTCCTCGAGGACAGGATAGCAAGTTCTGGGCTTGAATTAGAAACATTTGGTAAGAAATCTGCACAATAGCTCTGGACTGTGAGAGAACACTCTGTACTCCTCAGTCACAGCACCCAATTCAAACATAATCCACAACAATTAGAAACCTTTGCTATGGAAGCAGCTCTGAAAATGCTTGCTTACAAAGCCATCTCAGCTGGCACTGACTGACCAGTTTAGCAGGCAAACCCAGCAGTCAGATATCCTAGTTCACAGAGACACCTCGGTTCACACCCAGTGCGAGAACAAAACTACCCGATTTGCACCTGCTAGATGCACACTCGGAAACTACTTCTGGACCATGGAAATGCACCTAGGCTAAGAGTTCAGGTCTTGAATTTGGCTGGGGCACTGCTCACACCTTGTCTACTACAGCAATAGCCTGATGATTACTACACATATGCCTCTATACACAGCAGGCAAGGGGGACACAGAAGGTGGGCATGTGGTGGAGTGTGAGCCTATGCATTGTGGGATGCAAATTTCTCTGTCCTGTCTCTGCTCAGCTTTAGTTAAAGGGAACACAGCTTGGAGAAGTACAGCAAATCTCTCCTCTTGTGTAGAGTTTTGACTACGTGGGAAGCCTTATGGGAAAGAAAAATCTGGTAAAAATTACTTCTAACATAACATAAAAGGCATGGGACTCTGCCAGCTCACCTGGTAGCAACTATCAGAGTTCTGTGCCCCTGAGTGAGGGTTTTTATGGCAGCTCTGGTCTTAACACGATGGAGAGCCTGCTTGACTGACAAATAAAACCTAGTCAACGGACAATGTTGTCTTGTGTAATTTTGTGCCCATTTTTCAAGGCTTTTTCCTAACACTCGAGGCAGTGACAGCTAAAGCCAAAGGCAACCCCTCAACCTGTAACTGTTCTCACAAGTCACTTGTGAAAGTCCCAGCAGTTGCCCTTGTCTTTAGATGCTCTGTATCTCCTGTAGTATGATACAGAGGACCTTGTCCTCAAAAGTCAGTCAACGGTGTAATGGGTAATTTCCTGAAAGACGGACCTACCAAATTTACTAGAGCAAAGCAATAAACAGTTCAGTGTTGCCACTTTTGAAGGCATGGTCCTTTCTCCCTTCCAATGGGGATGCAACCAGAGCTCTGGCATGGATCCTGGAGAGATGTGTGAAGGTTTGAGTGACACAGGTTGGCTGGCAGGAGGATATCCTGGCTAGAACTGTGGATGGGTGGTACAACCGTGCCTCGCAAAGCCAGTCTCAACAACAGACTGTGCCGTTAGCTAGAGAAGCAGTCTGAGAGTTGATGTTAATACCTTCCCTTCCTGGCTGCTGCAAGCTTGATTTCACATCCACAGCTGGGAAAGATTCAGTCTCTCCTTGCTGAGATACACAAGACACCATTTTGCTGCTGTTGCATCCACACCAACAAAATGGTGATTCTGGAAGGCACATATTTCTGAAGATGATGTCTCTCTCACCCCCAACAGCTGATTCTTTTGCAACTGCCCACCTCCTCCTCTTGTGAAATACACATGAACAGACGGGAGGAAGGAAGAATCTGAGAGAAGCACTCTTCAAGTGCAGTCACATGTGCCCTTAATCCTGTTTCGTATTTGCAGGGCAAGAAAGCTAGAATCCAAACATAAGAGCATGCCTGCTACAAGGAAGTTGTACCAAAGATACAAGTTATTTTATACAGTGGGAAAGCCACTGGCAGACAGAAAGGAACTGTGTTCTCTCCTTGGTGCATTCATATGACTCCTATTACTAATGCAGGATGGAAAAAAAAGAGTCATTATTTCCAAAGGTTCACAGGATGGCTGAAGCCACACATCACCTCTGAGGACACAGACATGCTCACCCTGCCTTGAGACCCTGCAGGGCTCTGCTAATTAGCATCTCAGTAAACAGAGTGGTCAAGGCTGCCTGGGAGCCCTTCTGAGGCTCTTTGATCAGCCATGCTGCACATGTGGTGATTCCATCTAGGGATTCCCTGCCCAGCAAGCAAATGGAAAAATTCCCTCCTGTCCAGGGTGACTAGTTGAATTCCTGGCTGAATCAAAGGCAGTCATGGCTGCGGGTTTTCTTTACTCATGCCTGAAGTGTCATAACTACTTCTGTCCTAGAAGGAAAGGCAAAACGTACTAGGTCACGTACACTGTGGAGGCAAGAGTAGAGAACTTCACTTCTCAGTGTTCCTCAGAGATTGCTTTTTTAGAGCAATGAATCAGTAGCACATTTTCCCTCTCCTGCTTTATTAAAACACTTGCGTTTTCCTGTTTCTTCCCTGTCAAAACCCATCTTTCACTCTTAAAGCATAAACTAACAGAAGAATTCTTGCTTGTACACAGAAACATTTCAGTAACTGGAAAAGGGTTTGATCCCAGAAGCACTGGACACCTTCATTTCATCTCAATTTCAAATGAAATTGAGGCTCATGGCACCCACAGAGTTTGCCTAGATTTCCCACTCTTAAAAGAGTAAGTGTAAACAGCCAACCAAGCATGCACTCTGGACATGAGACCTAAGAAACAGTATTAAAATAATTTAAATGACATACAATCAATTTAAAACTGCTACTTGAGCTGGCGAACAGATTTCCTTCACAGAATACATTAAAAAAAAAAGTTGTTTGTAAGACAAAGTAACAGATAGACAGCTTTTTTTTCCAGCTGTGCCTTTCAGATCCAAATAATTATTTCCATATAGTGATTGAAGAGGAAGAAATGTTCCTTTTAGACTGTGAAACACTCAGTTGCTTTGAAGCGTAAGACAGTCTAGCTTAAATCTCCAATGTCACCATGAAATAAGATATCCCAAAACACTCAGGGATAAAAGTGCTAAACGGAACATGAAAGTAACTTCAAGAATAAAACAATTAATTTTCTCCCTCTAAGTGACAATTAGACTTAGTACCATTTAGTATTTGCTTGCAGTTTCTCCAAACTTTCAGTTCTACATTCAGGACAAAATTGCTTTCCTGTTGTTTTTAGCATAAGAACACGATCACATAAAGATACATCCAGCCCACTCAGGTTTCCCTCTCTCTCATTTCACTCATATGACCAGCCATCACACAATCCTACCTTCCCAGTTGTTGTCATCACACAGTGAGGTTAAATCCAGCCGAGGCACTTCAGATACAAAGCTGTTTTCCTGATCATCAGCATCTTGATTTCTTTGCAACTTGTTTTCAGGCATGCTTGGATGCTCTTGAATCTTCATACTTGTAGTCAGCTATGTTCCCATACACCCAAAGAAATGAGAGAGAAAGAAAAAAAAATGTTTCAGGATGCAGAGGAAGAAAAAACCCCCTGCAGTCACAGCAACAGTAAGCTCATGCCTTTAGCTAATAGGATCCAAACAAACAGTCCCTGATGTTTCCAGCTCCAAATCCAAATCCCCTGCCTGGTGACCCCTATGTACTAATTGCTCACTCACACCAGTTAAGACATCTGTCCATCTGCCTTCCTTGAATTTCTCCTTCTTTAGAAAGCCACTGCAAGTTCCCGAGACTGCCTGCCCTGACAACTGCATGCAGCTGAAAAAGCCTCCAGTAATGGATTGGGATGAAAAGGGAGGGAGGGAGGCAGGGAGAAAGGGAGAGGGAGGGGGTGGCCGCATACACTTCCAACAGGAGCGCAACTCCTTCGAGCAACAACAGAACCGCTGCTGCTGTTGTGAGGCTGTAGCAATATGGTGCCTTCTAAAAAGCAGGCACCAGAGCTCCTGAGGTAGCAGCTGCAGACAGCAAGCAGTGCAGGCTACGTACATGAATGCTCTCATGCAGGCTGTGCTGGCTCAGATCAATTAGTGCCAGCTAAGCTGTGCTGGCTGCACATTCCCTGATTTCCTGTGGTTGTTTTCTAGCTGGGCGTGGGGAGAGCAGAACTATTTATGGAGGAGCTCGGGGTATTAAAGCAGCGTTGCGCAAATCCAAACGGCAGTAGGGTTTGGCATCTCAGCTGGAAGCAGTGCGGACTCTGGGAAAAAGCCAAAAAATTCACACAAGCATCCAATGACTTAGGAATAAAAAAAAAAAAGGCAGAATGCTGTCAAGTAAATGATTCACCAGTTAGCACTACCTAGGAGCAACTGCTGTTTGTCTCACCACTATTCACCCCTGCACATACCACACGTTGTGTGCATTTATGCAGAAACCACTGCCATTCCCACAATCCAGAGACACACTGCGTGTCCGCAATAGTGCCTGACGAAACGAAGTAGTTTTGTGACTCTAAAACAAATGAGCTGTAATGCCACACAGAGGGCAGCAGGGAAAAGGAACTGTAAAGCATGTACATAAACATATAGTGTGATATGTGTAAATCCACCAACAAGCACAGAGCTATCTGAATAGACAGCACTACACTACTACATAAACTAGTGGAATTTGATAAGAACAGTTTAGGCATAATTCTCTCCAACATAGTCTAGCAGGTAGTCAACATACAGATTTTCTCCCTGCAGGTATTTTGATAATCTAGTTAGTAATGTGCATATGCTGATATGCAAAGAAAATGGACCTAAAGAAAATAACTGGTATCTCTGGACGTATTTTTCTTGTGAATCTAGAAGCACGGCCAAATGCTTCAATATCCCTAATACACACCACTAAGGCACATTTACTTTGTTTCATCTGCATAAAGTTAATGATGTGTTTATGTTTTTTTTCCCTTTTGAGCAGAGAAAAACAAGTAAATTTCATGAAGAGGGGAAAGAAAACCTTGCCCAGTAGACAAATCATATGAATAAATGTTTTAATCTTATCTGGATTCAATTCCGTCAATCCCTGCAATTGAACAGGGTGCTAAATAATCTCATCTAGGCTTCCTTTCCCACAAAAGGTTGGATCAGATGATCTTTTGAGGTCCCTTCCCACCTGGGCTGTTCTATGGTTCTAAAAACCAGGGTGATGAATACCCTGGTGTTGTAAAGAGTTTTCTGTATTGTATTTGTATGAGGTGTGTACTTCCTGTTCATTTCAATAAATCACCTTGTTGAAACAGCATAACAAAATGAAACACTAGATGACAGTTTGCCAAACACTAATAACTCGTACAGCTTGACGCTAAATCTGATTACAAATGTGTTTATTGTGAGAGCTGTACATGGAAAAATGCTAATTCACCGTTCAATATCTTTTAAGCTGCTTCCAGGTTGGGAGGACTTAAATATTTCTTTAAGGTTCAGTAACAAATTTCCTGCTAGGATCTAAACAGTCAGTGTACATTCCAAACAGAAAGACTGGTCAATGGCCAGAATCAGGCAGTCTTCTACATTTACTAAAAGAACAAACTGTACCCGTTGATAAACTGCATATAATTTGCCAGCACAGTATTTTAAAGGCTGAAAGAAATTAAGCAGTAAGTTTCAAAACAAGTGTTATTTTTAATAACATAAAGAAGTGTGAAGAGAGGAATTTATCTAGATTAAGAATTTCAAAGAGATCAACCTGAAAATACCATCTCGTCACCACTACTGATACTAATTACAGAGTTAAACATCTTTTTATGAAGAGTGTACTATCTCCTGACTTATTAAGACTCTTAAAAGATATCTTTGGCAGATATAAGAGCACTTCCCAGATGGGTAAACATTTCCATTACAGATATATAAGAAAGATCATATCCATGTCCTCATCCTTCTAAAGTCACTTGAGTTGTAGAAAACATTTAAAACGTGTTTAAAAACAGGCCTGTGCTCTGCCTGTTGTCAGTTGCTCTCCTTTCCTTGCTCACCGATGTAGCCTCTAATACAATGAATAAATCATCAGGTGTTCTGAAGAACAATGGTGGTAAAAACCCAGGAGACTCCAGAAAGCAGATGTTTAACTTCCTTTGCATTAATGCGCATTCCAAACCCTTAGAGGGGTTGATAATTCAGTGTTTCCATCACTTATTTTCCCTTTTTGATTTCCTGATGCCACAAGTTGCCAACCTCCAGGGAAAAAAATCACGTAAGGGAGAACTACTTTGCCTTAGGTATGGATGTGCCACAATTTCTTACAAACTGAAGGGGCGGCAAGTTGATGATCCCGGTAATGCTTGGCAGCCTCAGTACACTGCGGATATTACATAAATGACCACGAAAAAAATCTTCAAAGTAGGTACTTGAATTCTGCTTTTTAGAAGCTGCTTTTGCAGCTATACTTTGCAGGCAGCAGTAACTACAGATCTAAGTAACCTGGGCACAAGTCAGCTACTTTCATTCTCGCTGCTCCAATGGAGATTCAGCACAAAGAGTAGCTCAAGCAGCTAGAAATAAATGTCAACAGAAAGGTTTTTAAATTCTGATCAGGAAGTTGTATTCTGATCAGTTACATGTGGATTCAAATTAGAAGGCTTTCTTCCCCTACATCTGATCATCCCTTACAACCACAAGCAGGAAGCATCCTCAAGCACATCTTATTAATACAACCTGATGCAGGAATGCAGCCATTCTGTTGCCTTACTTCTGAGTCATGCCAATCCCCCTCTACACTTGTTGCCATGCTGGTGTGAATCTTAAATACCCTTCCCTTGTCAAAACCTAGATACTACAAAGCTGTGCTTTTCATCCTGGAATTTAGTTACTTCCAAGGACAGATTATGAAGGTTACAAAAGCACTGAAAATTCATTTGGGACTTGAGTTTCAAGGTATTTTTACAGCCTCATGGAGAACCAAGTCGGCACAACTGGTAACTATGGCAAATTCCAAATACCTTTCCTAATATTCTCAGACCGGAGACAGGGTGAGAAAGAGAAAGGAAGTCCCTATCCCTTCCTCATACATAATGGGTTGTTTGTTATGAAACGTATGTCTTTAAGCTTTCCTAAGCAAAAGGATTATAAGGGGGCAAGGAATGTAAAACAACTCTGCAGGAATGTAACATTTTCTTGACCCTGTAATTCCTATATAATACAGGTTCTGGGTTAAGGCTGTCCTCTCCTGCAGTTAAAATTCTACATTTTAAAACTTGTCCTAAAGAGAAGTTTATTTTAAGATTATGATTTCATACTCAAACATACCTCCACCAGGCTAATTTAAAAGCTTAATAAGAGTGTTGTGTGGCATGGCAGTAACAGCACCTCCTCCACCAGCAAGAAGATACGCAAGGAACAAGGTGTTGCAAAATCTACAGTCCGGAAAATATAACAACTCACGAGCAAGTGCAGGATCATTGGGGATTACTGACCCTCTGGGAGCCAAGTAGGAGATCCATCTAAGCTCAGTCAGAGCAGTGATCAAAGGCAGCCCTGAACACCTTTTGCAGAGGTTACATATTTCAGGGTCCCACAAACTTCTCCAGCTACAACACAGCTGGTTAGAGCTCAGTTGTTAGCAATCACTTATCTTTCCTGCTAGATGGAAATAATTCCTACCAGAAATAGAGTCTTTCAAAGGCAATAAACGCATAGTGGCTTTTACTGGAAAAAAACCCCCAAACAACCACATGAGGAGTCTAGTTTACAAATATTACCAGCCTTCAGATAACTCCAGACAGCCAGAAAAAACAGACATTGGCTACAGCTGTTTTACTGTGCTCCTCTAAAATGGGTGCATAGCTGAGGGAGAGGTGCCTCAAATAACTCTCCCCAGTATTTTAAATGCTTGGCTGTCTAGAGGTGTTTCAAAGAAACCCAGATGAACAAGTGACTGCAACGGTGTTCACCCAACCCCAATCTTTGATTTGCTGAACAGTCAGATAAAAAACACCATAAAGCCATTGCAGGAGGTGTGTGTTGAAGAGAAACGGAAAGCTGGGGGAAAAACTGTTGCCATCAATGCCACATGTTCCCTCCTGACATCCATCCCAACTACCAACTCTGAGAAAGAAAGAGGAGATGATCCAGTTTTCTAAAGACAAATGGATCGCAGACACCTATGTTCAAAAGTAACAGGCTGTGCTGGGAAATCATAAATAAAAGACCAAGATATTTTAGAGAAATCAAGAGAGACAAGATGATCTTACTGCCCTGGGAGATAAGACACCCTGTTTGCCATGATTAATAAGGCAACTTCGCATCACTTAAACCAAAGTGCTGACTTCAGTGATCCTTCCCTTTTTGGCAAGGAGGGATCAAAGGGACTGAAGCAGATGCTTTCAGACTACTCAGTGGCTGAGAGGCTCCCTAAATTATGTAAATAAAAAGCATAGGTAAGGGAAAGAAAAAGTACATGCTAACTCCATTTCTCTGAGAAAAACAAAATTTCACAGAACTGTACACGTAACTAACTACTTGTTTCTACTCAATAAAAGGCTCATTTAGAGACCAGAAAACTGAAACAAAACCAAAACAAAATAAAATACCAACCTGAGAATGCCTGAAAAAAACCTCATCGTTTTCACTTTCTTTGCTATAAAAAAAAACAAAAACAAACCAACATATTACAAATACAAAACCAGACTGTCTTGTAACAAAAACAAGCAGGATTCCTGCACGCACACCAGGTTTTTACGTTCTTGCTATTCCTGCACCCTCGCTAATTCACACAGCAAATGAAGGGACACTCTGGGCTGCAGCATGTCAAGCTGCTAAACTATGTATTTTTGCTTCCTCTCAGAAGCTATTTGTGAAAAATAAATGATGTAATTTAATTCCAGCGCCCTTAATCCAAATCAGTACGACTTTCCCACCAAACAGGTGTCAAGAGGAATTGTCATCTCAGGTGAGCAGATTGAGGCTGTTCAGCTTTTGCAGAAGCAGAAAGAAAAGGGCCAGATTCCCAACCCAGAGGTCAGGTAAGACAGGCCCTGCAATCCTCTGTGTGGAGTATGCTGGCTCAGGTGCTTCACAGCTGACTTCTTTTCAGGTCTGCACCATCAGCACCTTCAGAGACAATCCTAACAGGCTGGGAAAAGTCTTTGCCCTGGCATATGCTGCAGGGCAAAGCCCACACAACATTCACAGTGCCTCCATGAAGTTCTACTTTGAAATTAACATGGTGGGTAATGCTGTTCTGCAGCATAACTAAATGTCACCCTCATAGTCTGTGGTGGAAGATCTCTCAGGCTCTACTACAATCACAGGGAAAGGAAAACATACATATATTAAAAAAAAATAAAAATCACCTTTCTTCAGATAAAATTTCCATGTCATCAGGTCCTGTTCTGTCTATAGGCTTGGATGAGCTAAAGCTTTCCATACTCTGCAATACAGTAAATGTTAAAGCAGTAAGACACATATGAGAAACAGATTCAAGCTGCAGGCCATAAAACAGATTAAATATAAAAATATTAAACAGGACTTCTAGGAACAAGACAACAGACTACTGCCTGCTGCACATTTATAACAAAACAAACCCCACAATTTATTTGCACAATCTGCAAAAAACCCAACTGCTCACTGCTTGATCTCTTTCATCAGACGACCTCAAAACATCAAAACAGAATAATTCTGTACAGTACCCCGCAAGTTCCCATGTTACAGACTGACAGAGACAGCCTGAGCCTGGAAGCAGTTCTGTGGTCTGTGCAACTTCTGTAGTAGCAGGTACCAAAATCCAAGCATCTTCTCAGCAGGACTCCTTATGTTCATCTTAGAAAATACTCCACTTCTCAGCCAAATCCTCAAATCCCTCTCTAGTTTCTTCTTAAACAGGTAGAAGAATGCAAAATGACTGCCGTGTGTAAAAATATAATGTTGTACTAACATGAGTGCAGGGCAAGAAATCCAACTGGTTATTATGACAACTTGTTTTGATGTTTGCCTTGGCTACCATTAGGAACATTAATGCTGTTGTCCTCTAAGAGCTTGAGAAACTACTGTGAGGACAAGCCACGTTGCCACTTTGGGCACATGTCCAGGAGGATTTCTACCCTGGGTTTTGGAAAAATCCCTCTTAAGTATGAGGAAGCCAGTCAGTGGCATAGTGTGGTTCTCGCCCTGGAAACTATGTGCACAGACTTTTTAGGACAGTCACAGCCCTCTCTCACCTGCTACACCTCCAGCCCCAAAAGGTGACACAGGTCAATCATTCCAGTCTTGACTAATGTGATTCTTCAAGTCCTGCTGGTACCTGGCTACCGTGTCTTTGAAACGCAGTTACAAGCTTTTAATGCTTTGTGGTTGGTTTGCTTGGGAGAGTAAGTGGAACTGACAGCTCTTCCACTGCTGACTTACACTTTTGAGTCAGATGCAATCAGACAGCTAAGAGGAAAGCTTCCATGCACTGTCCTACATACTCTTTCAGGCTTTGAAAAGAAGGAAGGCTCAGAAAAAGGTAGTTAAGGAGATACAACATCAAAAACTTGCTCACATGACCAAGGCCTATTAGTAAATGCTAAGGTGCAGGTTATGTCCTTTCATACTTCAAGTTGGCAGTTTAATTTGGGTTATTATTTGAAGCATAATGGTGTAGCCAAAAGAGAGCTAAACCACCATGCATCCGTCTGGCAGTCTCTGAAATGCAAGTATGTAATAAGCACACACATTAAAACTTAAAAAGCAGCTTTTGCTCTTCCAAAAGAGTAGCACCAAGCTCTCTGCAAGCTGTTTCATAACAATACTCCCAGTTGACAATCCCACTGTGACATTTCCTCTAGCAGACCAAGCAAGAACCATGCTGATGATCATCATGGTCAAACTGTTTTTAATACAAGGTTAGTTCATTTTACACTCCTTTCAGACTTTGCCCCTCAAGAAATCAAAAAATGAGAGACAGGGCAAAGTCCAGTGGATACAGGTAAGTTTGAGGACATTTCTTCTGGGTATGTTTTAAGGTTTCATGAATGTTTTTCAGATCCACACCAAAAGCGGACACTTCTGTCAGTCTTTCCTTTCCTAAACCCTAAGACAAATTCTCATTTACATTTAAACTGCTTTACACTCCACAGGCACAGAGAAGAAGTGCCGAAAAGAGGATAAGCACTAGACCTCTGCCTGTCAATGTCCATCGCTACAAGCAAAGACTCCAAGTGTGAATGTGTCTATCTCACTCCGCTTTCATGAAGTATCTCCTGAGAAGGTTACTGATACTGAACATTAAATCTAAGATACTAAACCGAGCACAGTGTACAATTTTTGGCACCTTGCCTTCTTTTTATCGTGAAGATAAGCGAAATCCACCTCTCTCTAGAATCTCTGCACGGAGTAAGAGCATCAAATCATTGCAATCTTATGATCTAAACAAAATGAGTCCAAACACAATGTCACGGTAAGAACTCACTTGCTCGCAGTACGATCTAAAACTTAATCAAACACAACTGAAGGAAATGCCCTATAGCTCAGGACAGTCTTTTCACACAGCTTTTGCTGTTACTATTAACCCTGTAATGCATGCTCAGTGCCAGGCCCTGGGATGTACAGCACCTCTGCCACTGTACGCAGACCCTGCATGAAGCACAGGACAGTTTCTCACCTGCTGATACTCTAATCGGTGTTTGGTTTGGTTGAGAGGGAAGAAGGGTGCATCAGTTTTATTCTACAGCTTGTAAAAATTGGTAAATTGTCTTCTACTGTGGAGATTACACATGAATATGCCAGAAAAATTCTACGCTATTCCAGATTTTTACGACGTTATATCAAAGTCATTCACGTCTTCATTAAAAAGTAGCTAGAGGGATCACCTTTTGGACCCACACTCTCCAAAGTGTTTTGCAAATTGCAAACACCACAGTAACACACAGACTTCTGAGAAAAGGCATAAAACACCTTTGTCATCTCATTATCAAGTAGTCACTTGAAATCTAGTTTCAGAACTTAGAAGGAACATAAAAATAAACTTGACCTGAACATGAGAACCTACATCTAAGGTTCCAACCTCCCTGTAAGACTTCTGAAAGACTGGGAAAAAGACTTATGTCCTTTTCTGCTTTCCAAAATGCTTCACTGAATTCAAAAGAAAAAAAAAGCAAGAAGTTGTGGAAAGAGAAAATGACTACAGGTGGAGTAAGAGGGTCATAGCAGAAATATAGTTTTTCAGTTGCCTTATCACAAAGGTTACAAGTGTAGGATCCAGTGTTTCCATAGTTCAAACCAGCCATTTATGCCTGTACTGCAGGCAAAAAAAAGGCTTCCTAAAGGAACAAGTTGTGCACTGAAATAAAAAAGTCTTTTACCCTAGTAAAAGTAACAGGTGTCAAATAGTACAGCATGCTGGCTTACCACAGGACTGTCCTGGTTGTCATTGAGCTCTGAAAGCCTGGTGCTAGATTTCTGCCGCTTTGATTTATTCCTTTCACTGAGATATCCAGAGCTGGCGTCTTGTAATTTTTCTACTTCTTGAGCAGCTAGAATACAGTCCTCAAGATTGCTGAATCCAGAGGGAATGTTTTCTTTGTTGACAACTTCCCTAAAAAGAAAAGGGATGTTACAACAAGAGGTTGTTTAAAACGCTCTTCTGCTATATTTACAGTACCAAGAGAGAACTGCATCATGCTGACTAGTTCTGGCAACATCTTCTATGCCCTATGAAACCAGTATCTCTGGTTCTTCCCAATGCAGCAAAAATCACACACTCACTGTGCAATGCTAAATCCCACTGGGGAGTGAAAGCCAAGTGTATACACCTCAGGTGAGAAAGCTGTGAGGATCAACGTTTGAGATTTGATTCACTTCCCACTAAACCCAACACAGAAAATCCCATTGACTTCAGATGGAAGGTGGACTAGCCCGTGGCTGTCTGTGGTATTTTTATAGAGAATATGCAGCATATTTTCCTTTGAGACACGTGCTTTTAATTTAGAAAAGTGATTCACAGCTGCGGTCCAAGGATCTCCTTTGGTGCATGACACCACATAATTGTGTCCTTCTTACTCATACTCTCAAATGTAAGAGCAGGACTGTAGTGCTTTAGCCAAATCCTTGAATCTTATTTGGGAATTACACAAAACATAAATGTATCTTTGCAATGGCAACACAACTGCTAGGACAGAGGACTGCTCTGCTAAGGGAAGGGAAGTGGACAGCTAGCCTTAAGCCATCACGTGATGCATTAGCAGGGACCCTCTGGGCTGGTGGGGTTTGCTCATGTTTTCCAGAAGCTTGGCATATGGCTTGTCTTGCTGTGCATAATTAACCTGCTGGGTCTTCAGCATGCAGCTTTCCATTCACAACCTGTTTAGTACTCTTCCCTCTAATTTGTCCAAGAGTGAAGATGCACATACATAACACATCACTACATTAGGGGAACAGAAGAAACACAGTGCGCCTCATTCATCACTGTATTACCCTGCCAGAGGCTAAAGGCAGCCTGCTTACACTTGACATTGAAACTGGAATATTTGCTAACTGTTGTATGTGTTACTGCCATGTGGCTCCAAAACCTGCTTCTGTGAACAGCAGGAGAATTTATCTAGTCTTGCACTGGTGAAGAAACACAAGAAACCAGTTACTCTGCAGTATCTGGACAGTGCCAGTATGACAAGTATTCAGAACAAAAGCAAAACCAGAAGGCTCCAGTGACTTTCTGTATCACAGTTCTCTAGGTTTTGTTGGTGGAAAAGAGATACAAAGAGGTATTATAAATCTATGATTAAACTTCTAAGATAACACATTTGCCTTTGTGGAAATTTTTATAAACCCCTGAGCAGACCAATTAATTTATAGAGAGCCCATGGATCATGTAATCTTCAAAGCCTGGGAGTTCACCTATGTTTGTAATAAACACTTTTCCTGTCTGTAGTCCTATTTTGTGACATTACAAATCCTCTTGTGATCCATCACAAGGCAAAGAGATGAAGTCGCTGACAATCAGAACAACAACCACAGAAAGAAATTCCCAATTTTGATAATTTACCCAAAGGAGTCCCAGCAATCTGACCTAAGGAAACTGGGGAAAACAATTTGAATCCCGGCCAGCATTCAAAACTTCCAATGTGCTTTAAATTCTTGTCTCCAGCTTTAAGAACTGAACCTGAATAACTGTGTCAATCATATCTAAAGGCAGCTCTGTAACGCAATGTTGAAAAAAAGCCCCGCAGTACTATATGCTTCCAAACACGTACACTAGCCAGTCTGTGACCTACTTACCTGAGAAGCCTGTCAGCAGGGCGACTAAACAAGAAAAACTACTTTAGAGCTGCTGCCAGATACTTTGGTGACTTGCAAGTGCTAATTTCCCAGGCCATCTTTGCAGCACATTTTCATTCTCTAAGGAAATGGCTTTTTTTTTTTTTTGAGTAACTGTAGATTTTTTTTACAACAGTAGCATTGACACATTTTGGGAAATACCACTGCTGCAATATTAACACTATGCACCTGAACAGAAGTGGTGTTGTACAGAATGGTGCAGATCCAATAGGATTTGGAGAATTCAGCATTCAGGAAAAACAGAGGACTAGATGTTCATTTGGAATCTAACTTGATATCCTAGCAATTCAATACTGCAGTGAAGCACACACATTCTTTACAAGAACTGGTGCTGGGTTAAAGTTAGACATATGGGTAAGCACTGATCAGAACATGGCCTTGCAAAGTCTGTAGTTACAATTCCTCAAACACAGATATGCCTTGGGCAAGTGTTTAAGGCTGTGGTGGTAATATATTTGTATCACATAATATGTGCCACAAGTAGAGGAGTATGAAAGGAAAAAATAGGTACTATCTTTATTCTTTCACAGACATTTAATGAAATTCACCACAAGATCATGTTTAAACTTTGTGTAATAGGGTGCATAAAAAAAAATTAAATTCCAATTAATCAAAAGGAAGATTTTTCTAATTTCAGACAAACTCCCAAGTTTCCTCACTAAATCCAAACACAAGCTGTGCCTTCACACACAAAAGGAGAACTTAATCTTGTTTTTGAAACCATTCTGAATTCAGAAAAACAGCTAAGCCCAATGTTAAAAAAAAAGTTACCGGCAATAGAGTCAACTGCTTGGGAATTTCCACTAATGTAACAAATACTGTAAGTAACCAATTCCCAATACTGTAATTAAAAACTTTACTGCATAACCCCCCTAGATTCTTATCGTGCTTTGCCCCACTCCATGATCTCCAATAAACTCTAAATTTCCCAGCTCTAACTGATGCAATGGAGCTCTGCACAGGCACTGCAGCCTGCTCTGCCCTTTCAACTCACGGCAAAGGCCAGTGCATTTCATAATAGAATGTAGCATCGCCTTGATAAGAGGACATGACTAGGGTAGACTTAACCAAATATACTTCCCAAAACAAAGAAATCAGGCTCATACATGTCTCTGTTTCTCCGGGGTTCCTCCTGCTCTTTGTGGTGCCGCCTCCTCTGCCTGGCAGACACATTAGAAGAGGCTGAAGATGTTCCCGATTCAGAGTCCTCTGAACTCTGGCCGCCTGAGCCATGAACATCAAAGAGATGCTGCTCCACGGCTGAGCGGATTGTCTTCTCTAAATACCTGTCAAGCCGAAAAATAAGGTCAATTGAGCTCAAAGACTTTGTGGAGCTCCCTCTCTGCAACAATAAATAAAGCAAGGGTATCTGCGGGCTATATTTTTTTTATGATGGCAAAGCAGCACAAAATGTCCTAGGGCTACAACATATGCAAAAAGCAAAGCCAAAATCTTCAGATACCCTGCAGTTCAGGTCCCTCAGAAGAGCTGAGCCTTCCCAATTAATCTTGCTCTTTTTTATTTCTAGGGATGTTTGAACCTTCTGTAGAACATCTAATTTTACCTACTGCAACTACAGACATTGGTGTCTAACTTTCACCCTCCACTTTAAAAGTCCTTGGCCTGACAAAATTGTATCTGATCCCCAGCCATGCTGACACCGGTCAAGCCTGTTGTGCAGTACAAGCTCAGCAAGGCAATGGATCACCTGCAAGAAGATGATTCACTGCTGTCTCACACAGGGATGAGAGTATGCAAGCAGTAGCTCACTACAAACTCCTAACATGTTTAACTTTGTGACCAAGCATGGATTTTGTTCTGAATTCATTCTGTTTTCACACATTCTTGTGCCATGAATGCACCCAAAGCCATCCCTGATGTACTCTGGTGACAGATCACAGTCACACCCGGGGCAGCAAGAGAGCTTCCACACAAACCACAGCAAAGGATCCTCTGCAGTCGCATCGCTTAAAGATGTGGAATTACTTGAACTTTCAACACAACCAAATCTCCTTCATTTTGGTACTCATATTTGATTGTAATATTCCCTTCCATCCTTCATCAGAGGAAGCTTTTAGGGGCAAAATCTAATTTTTTGTTGTTGTTTTTGCAAAGAGATCACATAGAAACACATTTTTTTTACATCCCCATCCCATCTCTGTTTCTTGCAATGCTTAAGTAGTCTGCTGAAGAATGGGTTTTTCAAACATGCTCGTCCAAAGTCCCTGTATAGCTTCTACTGTTTTTTTTCATAATTAAAACGTTATTTCAGGATTTGCTGGTTAATTTTTAACTGAGCGGATAGAGCATGGGATCCTGTACTTGGGCTGACTTCCCCTTTACAGAAGTTGTGTTCAGTTGCTATACTTGAAAGTCTGCTGAGACTGCAGTTCCCAAAAAAAGTCAAAATACCTTGGCAACTGCAAACTCCCACATGGTTTAACTAGCCAAGTACGCCTGTAGTTCACTATTGACACAAATCAGTTCTGCAAACCCATCAGCCGTTGGGAATTTCCAGCTCTGGTAAAAGAGCCAACTCTTAGCTCTGCTGCTCCCAGTTATGGTAGCGAGGTCAAGTCACATCCTCTGTTGAGATGCAACAGGGAGCCAACAAGAGCAAGAGGATAACACAGTGCAAATAGCTTCTCTAAATATGCAAGTTTTGCATAACCAAAACATCGCAGGCACAGTGCGAGCAAAGAACCAAGGGCCTGAGAATTTTTCAGAAGGAAGTGATTTATTATCATTGCAGATGATCTGCTTTGCTGGGAAACTGGTTCTTTTTTTTTTGTTAATATAAGACCAACCCTTAAGGAGAAATCAAAGAATAACCAGTGATACTTAAAAAAGCTCCAATATGCAAGAAGGATAGCTACAAAATTGCAAGAGACACTTACTCTCCTGTAGCAGGAATGTTGCTACTGACTTGTGATACATGGGCACTGCATAAAAGAAAAAAGAGAAGAAAGTTAGATCTTATCATCACAATAAAGTCTTGAAAACTCTTGTTCTTTGCAGCGCTAAGACTTAAAGGTATGAGCTGTCTCAACAACAATTGCCTGTGCACGCCACTAGTTTTCCCCTTAAGGGATTTTCTCTCCCACTGTGAAATGGTACATTTTGACAATGCCAATATTCTCAAGAATTAATTTCCCTGTCATTCCCGTGCATTAGGCCAAGGTCTAACAAAGTGTTTCAACCTCAACACACCACAGATTTTTTTTGCTTTCTTCTGAGCTTTCTGCTGCTGCCAACTGTTTTAGCCTCATCACAAAAGTCCTTGTCTTTTGAGGCTGACTTGAAAATGTATATACACTTAATATTTAACTGCTCTCTGATATTCATGTTCTTTGCTTCACATTTTAAAAAAATAAAACCTACCTTCTCTTCTTTCCCTTTTATCTTGGGCTGTCTTCAGGCTCAGAAAAAGCCAACACAAATATGGTCAAATGGAGTAAACTGCTTGCTGTTTAAAGTCCTTCTGAACAAGTTGACCTGTCACCTGGCACAGCTGTCACTGCCTTCCTCCCTCCGCCAAGCTGAGTCCCATCCTGCCTCCTTTTCCCCCACACTGACTCAGCTTTGCAGCTAAAGTGATTTTTTTGCCTATTCATCCCTCCTGTTAGGTCCTGTTGACCTCCGTTAGGTCAAATAAGCTACAGGCCTAGGAGTTCATTTCAAATTATCCCCACATCAACACAGGAATTAGTATAACTGACTGATATATCCCAATAAAATGGCATTGTGGTCAGGGTATGAGCCAGGATAGATGCAAAATGTGTTTCCTGCCAAAATAGCCATTTATTGCTTTCAGTCTTCACCAGTTCCTCTTAAACCTTTCCAGTGCAGAACCATCAACAGCTGACTTCCCTTCACTACCCAAAGGTTTCCTCTGTTCCTCAAATGTTGTGCACTTCACTGTATGGGCCTAGAGTTATCTAAGAAGCTGCAACACTCTAGCAGGCAACAGACAATAGAAGGGTAAGCAAGGAGTCACTACAGCTATCAACAAAACAGCCCGACTCCCGATTTACAAACCCCACAAACACCCAGCTCCAAATCAGACTTGCAATACGCTTCAGCTTCCTTAGGCTGAACCAGTGTGTTCAGCTCCATGTGGGTTAAGCAACATGCCCTAACCACACACTCATCCTTTACAGTCCCAGCTTCACTCAGTACACCTCTCCAGTCCAGGCACAGGTCCCTGGAGTGGTGGCATACCAGGAAAGCAGTCGTGGACTTGCCAGTATATCCACGTGACCTGCACAGCACCAAAGCAGCTGCGTCATTCATATGATTTCATGAATAGAAGACATACAAACAAGTACTACTGTATTTATTAGTACAGACACACAATTTGCACATAGGAAACAAAAAATTTGAACGATTCCACGATTCCTCTCTTCCCACATCTAATATCTTGACTATTAACTACTGCATGGCTTTGCAATTTGAAAAGCATGTTTCAAGCATTCTACTTGCTTTCTTGTTCATTTACAGAAACTATTTGGCCTCTTCCCAGTCCAAAACTATTTTTTAAGACCTGGCCTCCCATTGGAGACATATTAGTAAGCAAGGAGCTAGTGTGGTACGCTAATAATTCATATGCTGGCTACTGCTCCTACACATGTGGGAGCAGGTTTAGTATTGGATCAACTTTCTCCAATACTTACATGTAATACAAAATGAGTAAGGGTGTTATCACACCCTTCTTCTCTGTTTTCATGTCAGGAAAATGGTAGTGGAGAGAAAAAAAACAACTGTTTGGATTCTATTTTTTTTAAAAAACATTCTTAGGATATAGGTTTATCTATCCATACATTTTTTTATAACACTCCAATACATTTTGTAGTTGTCTAATTCACAGTTAGCTGTGTGCTTTACTAACACCAATTCATTAACCCAACTAATTAATAATATTGCATATTTGCGTAACGATTCCTCTGTGGTATCTAGAAAAGCCCTACTCAGACAACACCAATGCTACAGAAAAGACAGTAATATGGTAATTTTCAAACTACTGTCAAATAACCAATAAGTATGCATACAGTTTCATGGCTGAGTGGATGACTACAAAATGAAGGTCTGACATTCTGATTTTACTGTATTTCCCTTCTAAATATTTTTTCCTTGTGTAATGAATCCAAGTTTTTTTCTTAATTCTGTGATATTTTAATGTTCTTTCATTAGCCCCTTCTCAATAAGACAGAGATTTTAAATCAGAGTTTTTCAAGATACCCCAACTTCCTCTTAATTCCACAACTGGTAACTTTTCTGGCTATTTCATTTTGAAGCTTAATTTAAATGTATTGCTAAATTGCTTCACTTACTCTCCACCAACCTTTCTTATATTGAGGAAGTTCACATCCAAAACAAATGGTGGAGGGTAGAGAGTTACGCAGTGGTTTTAGGATTTGAGCCTGCTGCAGGACAGAGCAGGAGGCGCACGAGCATGTTAGCAAACCCAGGGAAAGACACCACCCAGTAAGGATTTCACAGCCCAGAAGAGCAACCAGGCAGGCAGGGTGTATCCTGAGGGGTTTTCCAAACTTCTTGGGTGGCAAAACTTGCTCTGCTGTTGGATTTACGCTTCACGGAGCAGGCGAGGCAAGCCTTGCTTAGAAGAGCCCTCTTGGCATGCCCACCCGTGCAGGCAGCTGCCTTGGAAGGGCTGCCTTGCTCAGTAAATCATCCAGACAATGGGAACTCATGTTCTGCTACAGTTCATTATTTTCTCCTCACATCTGCTCCATTTCACTGATACGTATGGTCAATTATCTCCACACTAGATTATCTTTATTAAATTATGCAGCTGCTGCAGAGCATGCTGAGAAACACCGACTTTTGATAGAATTTACAGGTTCTTCTCTGGTGACAGAAGGCAGCAGGACAGTTTCCCAGTGCTGGGGACTTTTACTTTCAGAAAGCCAGCCAGAAAACCTGCATCAAGGCACACAGCTGTTTTAAGTGCTATAAACTTTTGAACTGGCTTCTTATAACCCTCATGCTTTTCCTTTTAGGAAGTCTGACCTCTAGCACTTCCTGGTGTTGTCTAACTTGTTTACTCAAGTCTTTTTTGCTCACTTTCAGAGGTTCTCCATCAACTCTGAATAACGTCTTGCTTCACACATAAGGTAAACTCTTACTGCATGGTCTGTTCTCCGATTCTGTTTCAACCTCAAGTACGGGAAGGTGGTATTTTCCATCACTTTAAAGCACATTAAAGCTTGCCTGCCCCCCTAACTAGTACTCTCTACGTTTAAAAGATGTACACTGAAGTGAGAATTATCTCATTCAATGTCTGCACCTTGTCTGGTCAGTGCTGGGCATTTTGTGATAGCAGACAAATAACTGAGTTGGATAGCAAAGCCCCTTCTCCAAATTTCTTTCATTAAGGTCACTGTTGATGTTTTAGCTTCCAGGTAAAAAGAGCAAAGAAAAAAACATCAAACGGAGAAAACTAACTTTACTGGCACAGTATTTTCCCAGATTGGGTTTTCATTTATGAAGTCAATTAATTACTTCCTGACAATACTTAATGGCCTAAATCATAAGCTACAATCTGGTGCTAAGGTCATTCATTGCTGAGATTTATTTACAATCCAACTGTTTATTCAGGAAGCAAAAACAGTTTCCTGTTTTTGCTTTTTTGAAAGCCAAGCACAACAGTAAGAAAGCCTCAATAGATGCAAAAACTTTTTACCATTTTGCCACTCCAGCAAAGTCAAGAATTTTTAAATAGGTTTGACATTTCAGATGGGAAATTTCTGAAGTCCTCATGAATATATTATTTCAACCCATGACCTAAGAAATTTCTTTTCATAGGTACTTAAATAGTCTAAACACTACCCACTCTCCACACTGTGACATGCAATACAGCAGACTCACGTGGGATCCATTTTAAGACAACTACTTCACTTCATATTTTCATATAAAATGTGAAAATAATGAGATTAAAAATAAAAGAGATGTGCTCTTAGTTACTGGGATGTCTCATCACACAGATGACACACTTTCAGTATTTTTTCAGCATCTCCATGCTTTCAGAAACTCAGATCAAATGACCCTTCCTTTAAATGTGGTACGTTATTTTTGACACTACCTTCTCACTATGCAGAAAACTAACCCCACTAAAAGCAACTGTCTTCACGATTCCTAATCTTTTTTACTTACATTGAGATTATCCTTTCTGATGGATGCACACTGACACCTACTGCTTGGAGCAGAGACAACCCTGAAGGGGATTCATACAGGCCACATGATTTAGCTCGGTGAATTTGGATGGCTGTGACGTACAGGTTCCCCTACAGAGAAGGGAGATACACCTCAGGGAGCATCAGACCTGCATGGTAACTGGATACCCAGAGCAGGGGCACCCAGTGGCCTGGCATTTACTTTCAGCTAGGGCTGATGTGATGCAGGACATGAACATGCATCACACAATGTAACCATGATTTGCAATGGGGCCCAGCATTCCTGTGGGCCTTAGAACCTCTTATGGCATGTCCACAGAGGAAGAAGTGTCCAGCAGGAAGGTAGCCAAACAGATGTGAAATCCAGAACAAAATTTTTCAGCTCCTTCAGGAAACTGACCTGATAACAAACAGAGTAAAACATCTTAACCAATACTACAGGTATACTTGACTTGCATTATAAAAAAAAAGTTGTCTCAAATAACAACAGTTAAAAGGAGAAACAGTCAGTTGTACTGAATACTGCCAATAGAATGGATATCTGTACTTCTAGGAGAAGAAGTATTAAATCAGGTGAAACTGTCCAATGCCTTGCCCTGCACGCATGGGTATTTAATTCAATTTTTGGCATTGTTTGTGATGTCAGCTCTCATCTCAATTTCAGTTTAATGCTCTGCCTGTTAGCAAGGAAGCTCCACACTACAAAGCTTTTGCTTTTTCCCCCCGTAATATCACCCTGTCTTATCTCAGGATGTATTCACTGGGAACTCCTCTGAAACCATCTACCTGACTAACCTCAAATCTAAAGCATATACGGCAGCACAAAGCATGTCTTGTAGATCCTCTGACTTATAAAAACTCATAGCACTTGTTGAGCAGAATTGTGCTTACAAGGAACTGCCGCTGCCAGATGCTGCTTCATTACCTGAAACTGCAGACTGTTCCTCAGTACTGATTACTCAGTACAGCTGGCATCACAGTCTCATTACAGAATTACACAAGGAGCAGTGCTTTGCACTTTTTAACAATCTCAACTCCATTTACCACAAGGTTTTGTTACAAAAGGTTTTGGAATGTAAACACCCTTCAGGGGAGACTCCCTGGAACAATCAATCACTCAGCAAGATTCTCCTCTTCTTTTACAGTGCAGAAATCTCCTTGCCTGCTACTTAGCATAGCTGAGCCAACAAATTATCTGACCAAGGACTACAGAGAGGGAGAGGATAACCCTGGTCAGCAGTAAGCGAATGGACTCAAATCTCACATCTCTCAAATTGGTCAAGCTGACCTCACCCTTATAATGCCCAACAAAATGCTACAAATTAATAATTTTCTGCCAAAATTTATTCATAGACTATTTGTACACATTTCCTCTTGCATCAGTATTGTTATTTAACACAAACAATCCTTCCCTTCTGTCTAAAACTCCGAATGAATCTGTATTCTCTGGTTTCTTATGGTGACTAAGACCTCCACGTTCTTTTCTCCATCTTATAACAGGGTCTGTCCATTTCTTTAAATCATCTTCATAAACCTAATGCCATTGGAACACAAGTTACTAAAGCTGTGCAGGGCTTCACCTGTCTCTTGGACAAAGGTATACTGAAAATAATTCCTTTGTATATCCATTGTCATGTGACTACTTCAACTTGAAGATTTTCATCCCATGCCTCCCTTCCATCCCTCCATGAACAAGTATGCCCATATCCTTTTCTTCCTTGGCACTTCCAAATGCAAGGAACTCCCCTTTCACGTCAAAGATTTTCATTATTAGTCCTGAGATATATGACATTATTACCTATGTTATTATTTTAATACTATATCTTGTATTTGATGCTTATCTTTATATATATATATATATAAATCACCCTATATAATATCTCACTACCATATATTTTCTCCCAGAAGACACTCCCAACCCATTCATCCATCCTAAATTTCTGCTATAAGCTCAGTTCGTCAACATGATTTGATTTTACTGTGCCAGTGGCTATTAAAGAAAAAAAGTCCATGACATTTAAGGAGCTCCAGCAGCAATCTCCTTGCTCTATAGGTCTCACCCCCTCCCTGCCCATCTTTAAGTTCTAGTACTAATGTCCTTTTTTTCCATATCGATGGCATGATATAAAACATTTTGCTGATGTCAGATAGATTAGGTATATTACTTTTCTTCCTCTCTCTGTAAAGTCTTATAAAAATAATTTTGCTGTGTGGTTGCCACCACTCTTTACAAACCTATGTCACATTTTGCCTCATTTACTGCTTACTCTTGTACCGTTAATGACTGCTTATTTCCCTACAAAGCAGCAGTGGTGATAAACTCTATAATTGGTCTTGACTTTCCCAATGTCTAAAGGAAAAAAACCCAACTTAAAAGTTAAGACCTTCAGTATTGGCCTTATTGTTAAAAAGACCAGCCAGGGAAATATCTCCATTTCTAGCTGACACGGTACAGCACTGAATAATCAAGTCTCTGGTTTGATTCTCCCAAAACTGGTCTATGGGGGTGTGCTGGTTTTGGCTGGAGTTAGTTTTCTTCACTGTGGCTGATACAGGGCTGTGTTTTGGATTTGTGCTGGACACAGGGTTGATAATACAGAGATGTTTTGGTTTTTGCTGAGCAGGGCTTATGCAGAACCAAGGCCTTTCCCTCTTTTTGTACTGCCACGCTGGCAAGGAAGTTGGGGGTGCACAAGAGGCTGGGAGGAGACACAGCCAGATTAGGTCACCCAAATTGACCAAAGGGATATTCCATACACTGCAACATCATGCTTTGCATTTAAATTGGGGGGAAGATGGAAGAAGTGGGGGACGCTTGGAGTGATGGCGTTTGTCTTCCCAAGTAACCGTTACACGTGTTGGGCCCTGCTCTCCTGGAGATGGCTGAACACCTGCCTGCCCATGGAAGTAGTGAATTGATTCCTGGGTTTGCTTTGGTTGAGTGAATGGCTTTTTCCTATTAAACTGTCTTTATCTCAACCCACAAGTTTTCTAGCTTTTACCATTCCAATGATCTCCCCAGTCCCTCTTGTGCAGGAGTAAGCAAGCATCTGGTTGCTGGCTGGGATTAAACCATGACAGAGGGACACAATGCTCCTTCAGTCTGGCAAAGCCAAGTATCATGCAGTGTTTGGAAGCTAAAGAGCTCTTGTTCCCACTTATTTAACTTGTATAATTATCTATATGGAAATACTGCATAAACACAGCAGTGGCTGCTCTGTACCTAAACATTCATGATTCACTTCAAGGATTACTTGAACAGTATTTCAAATTTTATAAATGTGGCTGGTAGTAAGAGAAATATATTTGACCATCAGACAGCTAAAGGAAACAGTCTCCCCTTCCTTGCCCATGGTGGGAAATACAATTCCTACATATGTCATGCACAGCTCTGGGGCAGCAATTAGAACAGTCAAAGTTGCACTGAAAATTGGCCACCCACTCAAGTTCTCAGTTGTTGAAGCACCATGATTTGCCCAGCCAGCACCAGCTCTCCTGCCAAATTAACTGCACTTGGCAACTGACCGCAGGAGGACACATTTCTGATGTGTGATAAATAGAAGCAAGACTTACAAGCTGTTCGCTTTATTTACAAGTAACTGTATCCCAGCAACGTTACAAAAGACACAAGCTTGGCATGAAGCCTTTGTCTCAAGGTATGCTGCTCCCTCTCTGCTCCTACAAGCCATTCCTTCACTTCCCAACTATATGCTTATTCCTGACTGTTTCCTTCCTATTTGCAAGACAGATTCCCATGGAAAGCCACCCCTTCATTGCAATGGACACAATCTTTCTTCCCCACCCTAATATCACAGAATCACAGAATATGTCAAGTTGGAAGGGACCCACAATTATCATCGAGTCCAACTCTTAGCCCTTCACAGGACCATTCCCAAGAATCCCACCATGTGCCTGAAAGCATTGTCCAAATGCTTCCTGAACTGTCAGGCTTGGTGCTGTGACCACTTCTCTGGGGAGCCTATTCCAGTGCCCAATCACCCTCTGGGTGAAGAAACTTTTTCTAATATCCAACCTAAACCTCCCCTGACACAACTTGCGGCCATTCTCTCCTGTCCTGGCACTAGTCATCAGAAACAAGAAATCAGTGTCTGCCCCTCCTCTTCCCCTCATGAGGAAGTTGTAGACTGCAATGAGATCTCCCCTCAGTCTCCTCTTCTACAGGATGAACAGCCACTCCTCATACAGCTTCCCCTCAAGGCCCTTCACCATCTTCACTGCCCTCCTTTGGACACTCTCCAATAGCTTAATATCTTTCTTATATTGTGGTGCCCAAATCTGCACACAATATTCAAGGTGAGGTCGCACCAGTGCAGAGCAGAGCGGGACAATCCCCTCCCTTGACTGGCTGGCGATGCTTTGCCTGATGCCCACATTTCTACTTAAAATGTTCAAACTTGCTTTCAGGAATGTCCTGCTTTGATGTCAGTTTTGTCAGGTTCACCCCTGGCTCCCTATCTCCTTGGCAATCTTGACAAAGTCAGCTGAAGACAATCTCCTTCATGCATAATTTTCCCATAATTCAGGAAAGGGTTTGAAAAGACAGTTTTAAGCAGTAACATAGTGGAAACATAACGAAAGCCTAAAATGATCTGAAGGTCACATTTAGCCAGAAAGAAAAAGGGGGACCATTTTCAATGGAAAGACAGGATGAAGATTTAAACTAGGGAAAACTTGAGCAGCTACAAAATAATCTCACAATGGAAAAGGCAGAACCTCCTCAGATAGTTCAGAGCTTTTGAGGCCCAGACTGGGCAACATCTTCACAAACACACTTCAGGGAATGATGGTGTATCAACAGGAAGGCAGACAAGATCATGCAACCAGGCTAGTCCATGAACAGTTCACTGACACACATTTCTGCACAGTATGCATTAAATGCAGTGTTTCTATAGTTTGTTAAAAAAATCTCTAAGAAAAAACCCAAGCTACAAAGATAAATAGGAATATATACAAGAGAATTAACAAATTTCAGAGATCGCTGTAAGAATTCTAATTATCACTGCTCTCACATAAAGCACCACTGGGATTTCTTTTTATTTGTTTAAACTCTGCAGTGATCAAAGAACCCAATTATAATATCTGGCCCTTCCTCCTCTGCAGCCCTTCACTGTTATAATTGCCCTGGCTCCTGTTCTTCCACTAAGTATAAATGAAAGCACTGGAATTGAGCCTGCTACTGAAGCAAGCAGAGCAAACTTTCACTGATGTCAACAGAATTAGACCATTTTTACAAGCAGTGACTTTGCCCTCCAGTTGGCAAAACAAGAAACACAATTTGTTCAAATGCAGTGTGAGCACCATTCCCTCCAGGGAGGCTTGCTGGGGACCCAGGCACTCTCCTGCTCTTCTGGGCTGCAGCAGAGAAGCAGTTGCTGTATGGGCTGCTGACTCACCATCTGGTTCCTGATTTCTTTCTGAGCAGCACATGCTGCGAGTTCCTCAAAGCTTGTGGCAAAAATCTCTCCTGTGCCTGCAGATTATAAACTACTCAAGACAGGCACCTAAGCTACATAACAAATCAAAGAAAAGAGGAAACTCATGTCCATCTTCTAATTAAGAGTTTAAAGCCCAGCTCTATTCTGTAAATACAAAAAAATCGCAACAGACTTTGTATCTTCAAAGACTTATTTCACTAACTGAGCAATAATTACAAATGTAACATTAATCTTCACTTTGATTACAGTTTTTCAGCATTTCTGGCACCCCTCCCCACATTTAATTCCAATAACAAGTCAAGCCCGCACAGAAAAGTAAATTTAAACAACTGAGTAAATACCTCACATAGAAGGGTGACATAGGCCGCTCATCTTCTTGGGAGCTAAAAATAAAACATATTTTTTAAGGTTAGTATGCAGTTCTGTCTTGTATGTGCAGTTCAAGATATTCACTCTTAACAAGAAGAGATAACAAAAGTGAAACCTGCTACAGAGGTAACACATCTACTTTGTCTCCTGGTTTTACACATGGAAGAAACCTTTAAGTCACGTTCCTTAAATCCTGGCAACCTAACTCACATCTCAGTGTCCACAAATGTGGTGTAACAGATCTCCTGCTAGACAGCCAGAAGTCATTCAGACTCTGCAGCAGTGCAAGGACTATTCCCATAGCAACAATAAAGCATTTTTTGCCAGGAAAACCAAGAGAGCCCTTTGCTGCCTGCTGTTCCAGAATTAAACAATCTGCCTATTAAAGCCAAATTTGAGAAAAAACCACAAATGACATCTTGAGTAACCACAGAAATGGCCACAGGTGTATGCACGAGGCTACAAATTCCCCAGTTTTACTGCTCCTGTGGAAAGCGTATTTGACTACGCCAAAATTTCTGTAGGCTTGAGATAAGGGACTGCCATCGGCTGGCATGGAGGTCCCCTGACAAAATGGTGTTTTAGTTGTCAACTGGCCTGAACAGCCCTGATCCAACTCAGCCTGCCTGTGCTGGCACAAGCCTAAGAACGAGCTGCTGGGACACTGAAGCTTAAAGGTGTGGTGGACTGATGGCTTAAGTCAATGTAAGACCATGCCGCTGTACAAAGGGGTTGAAACAAATTTCACCTACTCATTCCAAACTGAGAAACGGTCAGTTTTGCAGGGTATTTAAAACTTCTAACTCTCCAGAACAGGACACCTGGCTTCCTCCAAGCACACAGGATATGCCACTGAGGTCAGCAGCTTGAGCAAGCTGCAGTCAGCCACTGCTGTGGGAGCACTGAACGCCGCTGTCGCTCCCAGAGCTGGCCAGCACGCAGAGCAGAGCAGTGCAGTGCAGTGCAGGGGGACAGTGCCTGCCTGTGAACTGAGGTCAACATCACCTGAACAGTCTTTGTGAGAAACTGCTATGGCTTTGAGAGTGCCTAGAAAAAGTGGATGGAAACATGGAAGTGCCTATTATTGCCCTTCCCAGCAGACAGGCAAAAAAGGCACAGGTAAGAAAGAACCTCTGCCAGGTACAGGCTCCCTCCCCTGACGGCATGCACAGTCTCCCAGCATGCATGCATGTTATCACTTTATTTAGCACTTACAGAATATATATTTTTGTAAGTGTAAAGAAGCTACTTGAAATTCACAAAGCTGCTGGTGAAGTTTTTTGCTATGTTCAGTTCATTGTGTTAGTAGCTGTACTTGCATCTCAATGCAAACAAGTCCCAGTGTTGGACAGAAAACATGAAAAATGTTTTCTCACACAGAGGAAAGTTCACAGCACCATCAAGATTTCTGTTCATCAATGCAACTTCAAATGCCAACACCAAATGCTGCTTTATGTACAAGTGGCAGTTGTCAAAGCCACATCAATCATGCCTTCTCTTCTGTCATAAACCCCCTTCCTTATCTCAGGATTTGTAATTACTTTCCAAGTCGCTGAAGCACAATGATACTGCAAAAGTCCAAATAGCTTCTTTGCATTCATGCTCCCAATATTTGCTTTGACAGATCAGATGGAAAAGCAGTATTCAGCAGGGACTCTGAAACTTCTTGCATTTCCTTCCTGTTCTTCCACAGCAAGTACAACTGCTGCTCTGTAAGTTCAAGAAAGCTTTATATCTGTACAAAAAAAAAATCAATATCCACCCATACAAAGTAAGAGAGGAGAAACAAATATTTAAAGAACATTAGCTGGGAATGGCAGACAAAACAGCTCTTACCAAGTACCAGCTTCATTCAGATCATCACGTCTCAGAATTTCACAGCTGGTAATAATTGTAGCTGTGCATAACCTCTTTTACTAAATAATGGTTTATAGTTTTACACATGCAGCACTGATCAGTAGCTGAATCTGGGAAATCCAGACTTCTGAGAAAACCATAAAAATCTTCTAAGAAGATCTCCTGCATCTGAGTAAAGTATATTACCCATTTCCCCACTAAACCATTAAAAACAACACATCCCAAATATCTTTCCCTAACTTCATGCAACTCATTAGTGTAAGCTGGAAGATATGAGCTGTCTAAATTGCAAACAGATTTAAAGCAGTTATTCCACACAATTCATAATCTCTCAAATTAGATGTGAGACTACCAAATCCTACTCCAATCACTTAGCACACAAAGATTCTGTTTTGATTATAACACTTTGTAAAATAACAGATTATTCTCACTGAAAGGTAATAAACTGATGCACTTATATTATACACACAAGCACAGCTTAGTTTAATGAAAGAAATGGAAATTGCGTGCAAGAAGTTTTAAACCTGTATATACCTAGCATATGGTTTCAGACAGAGAAGTGACAGGCAAGCAAGCAAAAATGTACAAGACGTAATCATAAATGATCACCAGTTGATATTACACAATAAATGGGCTAGAAATTGCTTAAAAACCTTCCACACAGCACTCTTTGTCACTATAGCTCACACTATGCTGATTAGAAAACAACCAGTTTTTAAAACAAGCCCCTTGAACTGAAGGGCTTACTAGTATTGCTAGGAACCCCTGTCTACCATGTATCCTTTCAAAGGAAAATGGTAGAAGTCGCTAAGATATGTTTAACATTTAACTGCACTGTACTGTACCTGGATTGCATAATTTCTCTTTGGTTAAAGGGATGTATAACCCTTCCAGAAAGAAGGAAAAGCTTAATACTTGGCACACTGACTGGGCAAACCAAGTCAGATTCCCACAGTATGGACAGGACAAGTCATTCTGATGAGCAGCTCTTACATAGTTTAAATTTCTACCTTGCCCAGCAAAGAATTTACCCATTAGACAAACAGGTTTAGCAGTAGATTAAGTTTTGGGGTTTTTTGTTTGGTTGGTTGGTTTTTATCCTCAAAGTTTGTCTAGCTTTACACATGCTTTATGATGAGAAGGCACTAAAAGGATGAAATAACTTTTAAAAAAACCCAGTTATTTATTCAGCTATCCCTGATTACCTGGCCAAGCAGGTGAGTGCAAAATACAGCAGTCTCTTTTAACTCAGGCATATAAATAGTTCCCCTAAATCAAGGGAATAAACCGAAATTAATTGCTTCCATGAAATACTTGGGAGATTACCTAACTGATGCCTTCTTGCTAAAAACCAAAACAAATACCAGCCAAACTAAAAACAAACAAACAAAACCAAACAAATAAACTTGTTCTGTTTATTTCAGAGTTAAAGAAGTAATACTGTTATGTTTGTGACCTCCACTGAGCTAGCAAAACAGTTTGTCAGACTGGAAGGAACACCACTTTAGCCCATCAGTTAGTTTAGCACATTTTGGGATTTTCAGGCACATGTATTTTACAGCATTTACACAACTCATCCTTATTGTCTCTGAGAAAGGAAATAGGAAAGCCTGGGTGAAGTCTAACTGTTAAACGATAAATTTCCATCACAGAAGGGCAGTTACCTTTTTTTGCCTCCCTCTTTTGCAACAGGAATGTTACAGTCAACTGTTCACCCCTCACATCCTTAAACATACAATAATGGCCTTTTTTTTTTTCTCTTTTGCTGATGGTGCCATAGAACCACAGAATTGTTGAGCGTGAAAAAAAACCTCTAAGATTATCAAGTTCAATCATTAAATCAACTTGCCCTTCAGGAAGAACAAGGGAGCTGCTGAGCCTATTGCAGAACACCCACTTAGACAGAAAGTTCCTAATTTATTTACACATATATGGGCTACCCCTGTCTCAGCCCTCTCCTCAACGGCCTGAGCTCTCAGCCCAAGTCAGAGGGTGGCTCAGGGTCCTTCCTCCTTGTTTTATTTGCACTTAACTATCAGCAGTTCTTCTGTCTTGGCTTCCTGGCACTGGAGCCTCCGTTGCAAATCCACAGCTGCTTTCCTATTCCACATCTCTTTTCAAAAGATAAGTGGGATATTTAGTGGATGAAATTAAATTAATACACTGTGTTGCTGGTTTGGGGGTTTGTGAGTTCTCTTTACAATCATGAAAATGTACTTTGACTGAAGTGTCAACATTCTACACCAGAAATGAAAGGTCTAGAGACTGTCAGGGTCTTGCTGCTCAGCCAAGGTCATGTTTTCCTAGTGCCTTGCCATAGACTTTATTTGTTCTGACCTCAAAAGTTAGATAAGGAAATGGCTCACTTTCAATTCCACCACGGATATTCTGAACTTCAAAAGAAATTAATAGCTTGTTTAGTGAGAATACTTCTTTCAGGCAAGGCAATAGCTACTTTTAATTTTAATGTAATCAAACCAAAAGGCATTGAAAAGTCGGTGTCAAATTACTAATGATATCAAAAGTTAACGCAGCTTTTGAAGGTAGGAGAAGGAAGGTTCAAGCTTGAGTCTCCTCTTGTTTTCTTCTCATCATTCAGAACCACCGTGCCTTCTTGGATTAACAGACATGCAATTTTTGCATTTACAGATGATATTAACATTATGGTTTATTTACTTGTTCCGACATTCAACACTAAGAACACTAAAAACAGCTTCAAGGAAATGCTGATTTTCAGGCCACAGTAGTGCTTTTTGCTGAATGTTTCGTCTTATTCACAAGTTTTCAGCACTTCTTCACCCCCTTAAGTCAATTCCTCATAAAAGTTATTTCAATCTTGCAAAAAATGCAAGATTGAAACAGCTCATGAAAATTTATTGCATACTTATTTTCTCAATAGAGCAATTTACTCATAGCTTGTGCTTCGCAGCAGTGGGTAAAAGGCAATGTTTTTGCCAAGGAGAAATACCAGGCAACATAAGCTTTTTCCTTCAAATAAATCCTTCAAAACAAACTTCCTTCAAATAAATATTGAGGTACATTATGCAAAAGAAGGAAGAATAATGCCACCCTCGATGCAAGACTAACTGTAAATTTCATCTAACATAACAGTGTGGTGATATAATGGTCAACATTAAAGTCAGCACCTACCATCAATTATTGAGCAATACCACCCTTGCTCTATACACCTAAAGAAGGGGGAGGGAAGAATGCCCTATATGCACTATTTAAGAAACAAATGCTTAACAGCTATTTCTCTGTGAGTTATTTCCATGAAAACATTTTTATTTTCCCTGAAGAGTAACTTTTATAAATCAAAACCATAACATGTTGTTCCAGATATTTATCTCCAGTCTTCACAATAGTTATGCTTATACCTAACCATGCATACTACTGAAACTTAAATAAGCTACTCAGCCAACGAGCGGCATGTCAAAATATGAGGCTGACAACCCAGCTTCTTTATTCCGAACTCACATACTCCGCAAAACATCTCCAATGAATTGGGTGGGAGTGGATTGGTATTGGTTTAAATATTAATCTCCAAAGGATCTCACCATCTTCCCCAAAGCTGTTTCTTCAGCAGTGTTTTTCCTAAAGTCTCTCAACTAAATTACATCTTAAGCATGTGAGATCCCAGTGGGCAGCAACATAACTGCAGAGTTGAAGAAAGAGACTTTTTGAGGAAGAGTTCCCCATTTGCCTTCCAAAACAGAAGCTTCTGCTTCTTGTTTTCTCTGGCACTCAAAATACCTGTATTACTACTCTGCAGAGACAAGCTGAGGTAAATATGAACAATCACTTTGTCACATCTGAGGAGCACTTATTACTTCTTGTTCTATTTGCCACAGTCACGATTAAGGCACAAGGACCCAAGCCTAGAGTAGGAGGTTTTTAATTCTAGGAAACACTATCATAAAGCACAGCCAAACATAATGAGAATATAGTGCATTATCCACAGGCATAACTGCACCAGCTGCGCATGAGGGGGCACTGAGATTGAGGCACCTTACCTGAACAGGAAAAAAAACTACACTGAAGACTTTTTGCACACCTCCTCCCACTTCAAAGCAACATCAGGGAGCAGGGAGTACAGGCTACCCCATAGCAAGGTGCAATAAGCAGAACTTGTTGCTAATTAAATGCCCCTGTGAGCAAGAGGCTGATTTTCCATTTTATATTAACATATCTGAATATCCCAGAACCCTTGACAGCATAATTTCGTATAACGATTTTCTACCTACTATCCCCCTAGATTGCAAATATGTTTATCTTTTATAAAATGACATCAATGTTAAACAGCTTGCTTTTGTTGTTTTACTTCTTAAACTACTTGGGTCTTATTATGAAAGACAGGGCCATGTCTTTCCTTTTACTTGTGGTTTGGCAATAGCCCTAACTGGGTTAAAACTAAAAAATGGGTCAGAAAGAGGCGGAATGAGTGTACCAGTCAAAGTCTCACCTCATCTCAGAATTTAACAGTGTAAAGTTGCATAACACACACATACCTGTTGCATTATAATGGTGAAGAACTGTTACTAGGTAACCAGTGATTTCAGTTTCAGGATTGTTTGTTAAAAGCTTGCACACTTCAAATAAAGGTATCTCAGAGCCCAGCTTTTAGGTAAATATTCATACTTTTTTGCTTAATCAGGTGGACACCCCAGAAGCAAACACCACAGAAAAATTCCATCTCACTTTCCTCTTTTAGTCAGAGCCCCTCACCCTCAGTTGTACTCAGGAACGGTTTTCCATAGGCTCCTACACTCACCATGTCACAGCTGTGACAAGATAAGGCACCCAGCTGTGGGCCAAATCTGAGCTTGGAAGGCAAAAAAATTCACATAAAATTCACATAGCATTTTGTAATAAGCTATGACTTGTGGAAGATGAGAACCACAGGACTGAATTTCTCTTCATTCTTCCACCAGAAGAAAAAACACCCAAACTCAAAGCAAACAAAGAAAAAGTTAGATACAAGTTCTCAGAGAGCATACCTCACATACATATTCCAGAACGTGCTTCGTTAGGGCTTGTCAAGCCCTCTCAGTATCTTGGATAGAAAGTGATAACAAAGTCCAAAGGATCAGACATATTTACAATACAACTTTACACACAGATGCTCACTAAGGCGTTAAAGAGAACACAGCAGCCATTCAAAAGAAAAAAGAATAAAGTGTGTTGGAATAAAAATGGTGTTCTTGGGCTAAAATACTGGGTATTTGTGAAGCAAACCAATCAATAAGGTAAATCAAACAATCTTGATGATGACTGCGAGACAGCCCATACAGACAACTGCTGTGTAGAGATTAGAAACCCCTCAGTCACATTCCCTACTGCTATCAGATGCACTTTCTAAAAATACTTGTGATGGCTTCACTCTTCTACTACCTTGACTTGTTTCAGCAAAGTGCAAAACAACAGAGGCCACTGATCCCAAACAAAGTCCAAGTGTGTACCTGCCTTTCTTATCTCCTACAGCAACCAGCAGATACGATTGGCAAAGGCAACCACAGGCACAGCTGTTGTTAAATCTGCAATAGACTGAGCTAGAACAGATGAATTAACACGTATTAACGGCATTAGTAATGGTCTAACTAGGAATCTAAGACATTAAAGTAAGCTAATGCTATTCAGAAGAGATGTTAGCCTATTAGCAATGGAAGAGACAATTACTGGTGGATAAGTTGTTGGAAAATCAGTAATGCAACCCATGTGATATTTACTGGTGCCTTCTATGGTGCTCAGGCAATATAGTACCTATTGCAGTGGAGGTTCAACACATTTGGCCTGCCACCTCTTCCTATGCAATGAAACATAACCCTGACATCTCCATCCCTCACAGTAGGCCACCACAACCCATCATGTGTCATTCCACAAATATCTATATATAGAATAAAATTATACCATATAGTACATATGGCTCTATGCAAGCACATTATATGATTTTCAGGAAGACAGACTCACAGCTTACGGATACCTTGGTAGATATGATACTTTGCCACTCTACTGACAAATGCTATTTACATATCACAGCTTCTTAGACAGAGCCCTTCTCCCTCTCCCAAGTTTTACACATCAGCTACACATCTGTAGTGCTTCCACACAGGAGGTTCCCATGGCAGGCACTGCATGGCCAGCCTGTGGTCCAAAGACACCTGCAGGAGAGGGGCAGGTGGGAGTTCACTTACGCAGGAAGGGAACCAAGTGTGATTACTGCTGGCAGCTCATTCCCTGTCTTGAGAGGGAAAGATGGAGTCTTTTAGCTTGGGAAGTGCCCTAAGACGCACCCTGAAGGGTGGCACTAGTCTGACTTAAACCCAGCAACAGGAGCCTTGCACTGCAATTTGTCCATGCCTCAGCTGGAACAGCAACATTAGCCTGTCCACCTCACGGGAACTACAAGCATAGTGTTATCCATGCTGGTTACTAACCACTAATAGGCATCACTTTTCCTGAAGCTTGCAAAAAATGCTGAAAGCCAGCAAGACCCTCTTCTGCAGCAAAACTCTGCACTAAGAAGAGAGGAAACAACACTGTAGGGAGAAGAATAGGGGAAAATAAAGGTGCACCCTGGAGAACACCACCGTAAAGGGATCTGCCATTCTGTGCTTATCTGCCCCTAGGTCCAAAGAAAATTAGGTGTTTAAAGTACCATATACACAACCTAAAAATAGATCAGGGAGATGGAAAAGGAACCAGAATTTTGTGAATAATTTTTAACTGCAAAACTCAAACAATTCTGTACCATATTCAAGGTTTAATGGAGTTGGAAAAAATTCTTCACTTTTAAAGTGCAGAATACGTCTCTAACTGATGGAGACTTAGCGCTTGCAACAACAAAAACAAAGAGTCTAATTAGAGCCAGCCTGTGAAACCTATCTTCCCCTAGGGTGAAGAGTCAAGAGCACAATAATAACCACTTGTTCCGACCGCTGCTAGGACAGTAAGATCCTCGGGAACACAAAAAGGTTAAAAATATTATGTGAGACTGGTCCTTCAAATAGAAACTATGCACCATGACTACTTGAAGACATTCAAACCACATTTCTGTTTCTCTGCAGTCATCAACATGGACCCCCATGACTGCATTACTGCAACAAATCTACCTGCAGAGACCCTGCAGTTTACCAAGACAGTAACAGTTTGGGCAGCAATTTAAGTTACTATTTTATTGTGTTCAAGTAAAAGCAGCAACTCCGCAGGTTTGGCTGAAAGAGCTCCACCACAGTGCTGAAATAGCACGGTAAATTTCTTATTTACTGTTTTGTAGATTACCAAAAGACTGACATTCATCTCATTCAAATATGGCTAGGGGAGGTATGGACCGCTTAATTTTGAGAACTGAAAGAGCAGTAAAAATAATAAAAAAAAAAATTAATGACTCAGTAAAAGGGCTGTGTACATTCCTCCCCGCAGTGGGTCTGTGACCTGCCGTTTCAGAAGCTTGACTGAAGTTGCCCCCTGCCATATTGTGGCAGGAGCACATGCCAGCACAGGTACGCACTCACAGCTGGTGCTGAATTGAGGTGTGTGTCAGCACCCTGGAAACAAACCAGCCCTTTTCCTCCGAAAACTAAACCTCTCGCCCATGCTGTGTGCGAGCTGACAGCTGTGGGTGGGTGTGCGCAGGGACAAGCCCGGCCACGCTCCCTTTACCGCAGTAGAGCCCCCGCTATAGGGAGGTGGCGGGAGGCACAGGTTTGCCCGGGCACAGCCGGCAGACCCCCACTGCTGGCAGGGAGAGGATGGTCCCCAAATCCCTATAACCCCCTGAGCAACTCCCGCCCCGCGGCAGGCTCCCCGCAAAGGGGAGCGCTGTGTGGATTTCGGGGCGCTACATCGAGCCCCCATCCCCGCACGAGGAATACAAAGACCCCCCCAAGCCCCGGAGACAGGCTAATAACCAGACTTGTTGCCCTGCCCGGTGCGGGGCAGGTTATCCCACTCCAGGTGGGTGTCCCCGCTCCCAGGCGGGTCGGGGTCCCCGGCTCCCCGGCGGACACAGTACCCTCGCAGGGGCAAATCAACTTCGCAAGCATGCTGGCCCATTGGAGCCGCTGCTCGCCGCGCGCGGCCTCGGCCGCGCCGCAGCGCCGCCAGCGCCTCGCCGCGGGGAGCGGCCTGTGCCCGGGGAGGGGCGAAGGCGCGCAGCCCCCGGTTGGCGGTGACGAACGAACCGCCCCGCGCCGCAAGAGGCCCCCCCGGCCCGGGCCCCGCTGCCGCGAAGAGCTGGAAGGTCCCGGCGGCCCGCTCCCTGCCCTCCCCGCCGCCTCGGTCAGAAGCAGGTTAACCAAAAGCGGTTTATATTGTCCAGTTGGTCCTGGGCCTGCAAGAGGTACCGCAACCTGCGGGCTGATGGATACAAGACACCTTTTAACAGAAATACCCCCACAAGGTCTTTTAGTAACCCTTTTAGTTACTATAACCCACTGCCCTTCTTCCTAAACGCCCCCCAGGGTGCAACGTAGGCACCCACGACCTGCCTCCCCACCGTCGCAGCAGCTCTGGCTCCTGTCCGGGGTGGCAGGGCGGTGGCTGTGCCTCCAGACCACCTGAAGCTCCAGGACACCATCGCCGGGCTGCTCTGGCTCTGCAGTAGACACCGAGCCACTGCTGCCTACACACACCTTCATTGTCGTGTCTGTCGGGGCCGGCGCAACCCCGCCTTTGAACTTGATCCCTTTGTGTTGCAGTAGATACTAATACTACCTGGGTTTGAAAGGTTTGTGCTGTAGCTGGCCAGCGAATTCAGACCCACCGCAAAGAGGAGCATAAGAGAACTCTTCCCTTAACATTTGAACTGAAGTGTGTTGCAGGAGCCGAACTTATTTTTACTGATGTTCCCAGCAGGCCACCCTAAAGCACTCCTGCTTCTACATCTACAGCACCTGACCAAATATTGCTGTGAAACAACAAACCATGTCATTTTGTTTGGTAGAAATTTGGGCTGGGAAAAGTGGTAGCAAAAGAACCCCATACAACAGGTGACCCACACAAATGTGCTGCTTTCTAGGACATAGCAGCCTTGGAAAATGAACAGTACAAAATGCCCAAAGTCTTACCCTGAAATGTTCATTGGCTACTGAAGGAGCATACCCAAGGTTTTACTGTACACCTTTGCACCTCCTCTGACCAGAAGGCCTAAGGAATTGACTCTAATTTGCCCCAACACTGGACAGAAACACTTTTGCTGCTGCCCTGCCTCTGAACAATATTACCACAACAGCATACTTTATGCGATGGGGAAGGGGATGATGTCAAACTGATAAAGGGGCATAAGAGAATGGATTTGTTCTACATTTTAGGTGGTAAAAGCATAATGGCAGATGTCGATCTTCAAAAATTCAAGTCAATATTAGAAGCATCATCACCTTAAAAACCTCAGTGAAGTCTGGCACTGGTTTGGGAGAAAGCTGTGGCAGGAGCTTAGTACCTGTATGTTTAAGACTTTCATGCAGATGTAGGTCATGTAAATTAAACATGAGCCACATTAGCTTTCTGGAGAAGCAGCCGACACTCTCAGGTTAGCAGAGGGTATCAGACATTTCACAGGGATGTCTAACAGATCCTGACCTTTCTCAGCAGGAGGCAGGGACGTTTTCAGTCAAAAACAAGAGAAGTAGGCAGTTGCAGCCTCAGAAGGCAGTGGCATGGCAGAGACACAGAGGTCAATGGAGAAATGGCTTTGCTTCAGTACACTGAGCTGTTTAATATTTGCTCCGGTCAGCTGGCTGACTGGAAGAAGTGCATTAGTAATGCTTCTGCCCGTTGCCTCAGCACAAGCCTGTTCTGCTGTGACACAGCCATGCCAGGCAAAGCACAGGGCTCCCTTTTAGGAAAGTCAGCAATGCTGATAAAGCACTCTGCCATCAGGGATCTCGGCTGCTCTTATCTGTGGCAATTAAATGAATGTCTCGATGACTTCCAGTTAAATTAAATGTGCCATACATGCTCTTAAGCAACTAAAACCCTGAGAGAAAGATTTTACTCTGATACATAAAACTACTTCAGTGTAAAACAAAAGAACGTTGTACTGTTTTACAATTTGACAATAAATCAAATTGCATTTCCCTGGCCAGTCTTCTTTTACACACACACAATTATTCATAGTTTATTACACTTCTATAAACTGAGTGTTATTACCATCAGGATGCCATTAAAAAAAATTAATTTTCCACATTTAACTAAGGATCCATCTACACGGGGAAGGATTCAGGGTTCTCCACAGCAGCTTGCTGAATAAACAGAAGTGGAATAACTCAAATAGCTGCTGTACTCTAAATTTATACACTAGCTATTTTGTCATAACTTCCATGGGACTTGCCCATATAAATAAGCTTAGAAGTGCTAAGCTCCTTGACAAAGAATTCACTAACAAAAAGGGATGCTGTAATAACCAGAAAGATTAATTTATGAATTAGCATTAGTGAAGAAGGTTAGTTTATGGCATCACGCTAAAATCAACCAGATGCCTTGGGAAAACAGTAAAGTCGCGGGGCTCCCTGTGCCATCAACACCTTCAGATCCACCTTCTGTTTCTGTTGTCTTCTGGAGTCCCCTCAACAGGGTATCTACTTCTCCCTCTCCTTCCTCATCTGCCTCTTTAACATTGCCAAAATCATCACGACTAAGAAGAGGTACACTAGCTCATGTTTCCCTGCACCACTGGCATGCAACTTCAGCACCCACTGAAAGAAAGGGGATCAAAACTGAAAAAATGCTAGTTGGTGGTTGCTGGTACTTCTGGTTTCTCTAGGTTTTAATTATTTCCAGAACAGCTGCATATGCTGCAACAAAAGATTTTAACATGGAGAAATGTCAAAGAGAGTGAAATTTTAAAAAGTACTTTGGGGCACAGTGCCCAACCATCAGTAAGAGCAGTAGTACTCAAACAGCAGGAAATTTCCCCATGATGCATGTCACCTTAATTCAGTTCACATTGTCTCAATGGGCCTTTTGAATCTCTCACCTGCTAAATGAGCTCACAATTCATTAATTCTTCACCTCCCCAGTTCAGGAGTATGGACCACAAGTGATTTATTTGTGGCACAAAGGAGGCAGACAAAAGCTGCCAGAGAACTGCAGTCTTATCTCCAAACACTTCCACTTCCTTCACACAGATGTTTACCTTTAAGCCAATTTACTACTTGACAGAGACAGGAATTCCCATGCCTCCCTTGTCCTCTTACACCTTTTTTAACTTGTATAATTCAGGATGGGTTATCCCATATAAAACCTGGGATTATATAACATTTTGGTTTGGATTTCTTTGCACTGGTTCAATTTGTTCTCCCACGTTAGACGGAAAACAAAATCTTACTGCAAGTTCCATACAGTTCTTGCATACCTACTACTCAGAAAGGCCAAACTCACCTGTTGGCAGCAACAATGTACCACAGAGGCCCTTTATGGTACCACCAAACACACATACAGAGGGCGAGGAAAACCCTCCCTCAGGACATGCACAGCATCCTCCCCACTGACTATAAGCTCCTCAGTGTATTGCAAATATTTCAGGAAAACAGACAGCAAATAACAATAAAAATGATAAAGCCCCTTGAAATATCAACACATACCGCCACACTTTAGCACCTACACCAAGGGTTCAAACTATTAGATTTGCAAATTTCTTACTGAGATTCAACAAAGGGAAAAAATACACTGGATGGAACTAAATATGAATAATCACTTTTCTCCATCAAAGTTTAAAGAATAACCGCATGTTTGGAAAGGAAGTCTCCTGTCAATCATCATTACAGAAGTGCTTTCTTCTCTTTCTTTCCCTTTCATACTTTGCTGCACACCAAGTAATTTTCTCAGCATATAAAGCAACAAAAGAAGAGGATCTGTGAGCAGCATCAGAGGATACAAGTGATCTAGATAATGGATTTTATGAGGATGTGGTTGTGTCTGCCTCCTGAAAAGCAGTTATCCTTTGCTTCACTGCACAGTCATACACAAATTAGATACTATTTTTAAAAGAAAGAGGTCTTGCCTGGTCTGACAAAATCTGAGGGTTTTTAGAAGGCTGCTCATTTTATTCCCACAATATTTACTTAGTTATGCAATATTTTCCCTCTGGTAGAAAAATGAAATGCAAAGTAAAGATGTCATAGACTGAAAATTAAAGAACGTTCTTTTCAAAATGCCACCAATAAAAAAATTAAACTGCCATTATTATGTACACATACATGCATTGATACATGCATTGATACATGCATTGATACATGCATTTTCCTCTTTAGAATATCTGTCCATATGAACATCTGCAATCACAAATGGTAAATAGCCTGGAAAATCTCCCACGGGCTAGAAGATTTGTGTGCACACATGAAATAAGCAAGTCACAAGTAAACAGAAACCATATTTGGAAACTGTAGCCCTTCATGTCCAAACAAAGCAGACAGACAATTAAATAAGCCCTCTCCAAAAGGGCACAAACAGGAAGAAAGACCAACTAATATATCAAAAACATAATTTAGTGAAAGGGGAGTCCTCAGAAAGGGGGTGAAAGTACTAATGGTGACTTTCCAAAGCTGGTACTCAGCCCTGTTTCAACTTAGCAATTTTATCAGTGAAAGGAAATGTAAAACTATGCTGGTGGTTCTTTTTGTATGTTGTGTGCAAGCCAGCATTAGAAGTTTCAGTACAGCCATGTAAGAGTAAAATCTGGGAACTATGTGCAAGATGATGGGTCCTACTGGGAGATATAACATCATGCCAGACCAGCACTTCTATATAAGATCATCGTCTTAGGAGGTATCAACACAGATATTGTGTGGAAAAGGTGTACAATGTATTTCCTACTGGGGTGGTTGCTACAGAAGACTATGATCAGTTCAGCAATTCCCATTCTCAAGCAACTTGTGAGAAACTGAAGAGTTCTCAGAGACAACCCACAAAGGAAACACAAAAACTAAACCCACGTGTTTAGTGTTTTTCAAATAAAATAGTCTATGCATGCAGAAAACATTAATATTTGACCTAGAACTCACAAACCGACCAAGACCCAATGGTTGGGAGTCAAAGATAGGTAAATTATGCCTAGAAATGAGACATTTTTAAATGATGAGAATAATTAACTACTGATGCAATTCATCAAAGATGATAGTGAATTTTTAATGATCTTGCAACTTAACAGTTGCTTCTGTTTAGGAACACCAAGCCTTAGGTGAACTGCCCAGAATTTACAGAATTTTCTTACTCATTTTCTTAAATGATACTCCTCTTGTCCAAGAGACAAGTAGGTTGCTCTCAGCTGACTTAATTTTATCCCTTTTATTTTTTGCATTGGCATAGAAATGCAAGCCTTGTTGGCATATCCATGGAGAATATACTGGGCTTTTGCACTTCCTGTAACTTAGAGGCCAAATTACCTTTTTAAACAAAGCTAATTAAAATCTCTTAAGGAGGAAACATATTCCAGAATTGTTTCTTAAACTTGCTAGAATAAGAGAAAAATAAAGACTAAGCTGAAAGCTTCTCAGAGCCTCAGGTTCTCAGCACTCCTGATCTCAGCCAACAGATAAGCACACTAGTTCATTTCTCATTGCAAGGGACATCCCAAACTCTCTGGAGACCTGGATTGGCTGCTGTGGCTGCTCTTCATTAAGCAGCAGTGTCCTTTGCAAGCAGTGCCACACCCGCCTGTCAACAGCTTTAACTTATTCCAAAGGACTCTCACCCCATGGGATAGCCCAGAAATTATTTCTTGGCCTCCATCCTGGAGAAGGGAGAGGATTGGGAGTAGGTTCCTAAAGGGTTTCCTGGGAAAGCAACAAGTGATGAATGGCTGCGACAGCTAATCTGTTGTGGGAACAGGGTAGAGCATGCTGAGTGACAAGGTCACTAGGTTTTTCATTTGCACTAGTTAGTTAAAGTGCCAGAGCATGGGAGAGCAAGCAAACAAGCAGGAGTCTGGTAGGGTGCAAGTTATTTCCAAAGCAGGCTTTCTCCAAAGCTCTGTTAATCTAATGAAATTTCTAAATGTTAATGTCCAGTGAAATTTCTCCCAGTCCTCCAAACTGTTATTTCTATCAGTCTGCACAAAAACCCTTTAAAAATCCAGCTGTTTCAGACCAATGAAAATATCTGTCATAGAAAACACTAAAGAAAAAGCATTTATTTGCTAGCAAAAAAATTCTAAAAAATTAAAATGAGCCCCTGGTACTTCCTGCATTATTTTTATTTCCTACCAAAAATGTCACTGTTTTCACACTTTCCCATCTTTCAAAAACATCCTTCCAATCCTCTACAAAACTACTATCCTTTGAACTCCATGCCTCTGAACTCTCCCTGTTCCCTGCTTCCTAAAGCGCCTTCAAGTGAAATACCTGTAGTTTACCCTTAGTCTTATGAAAAATAAGGATATGAGAAGAGGCTGAGGAAAGTGGAGGAACAGGCCACACAATTCATGTTTGCTGCACGCAGCTTTCTACACCACTGAAAGATAAACTGCCGTCTGTGTTGGCAAGGGAGGCAGTCTGGCGGAGTTACCCTCTGGAAAAAACCCTCTAGAAATAGCTCCTCTTCTTCAGCTAATGACGTGACTGCAAGGAGTCCTCCCTTTGCACAAGTGCCCCAGTGGCCAGCCTGGCTCCTGGGAGAGCTGGTGGGAAAAGATCACTTGAGGTTGACTCCGGCTGGGAGACACTAAAAGAAGAGCGAGCTGAGAGTTAACTACATGTCTCTGTCCAGAGCTGGAAGATGCATTTGTCACGGAAGCAAGGGAGATCCTGGAGAAAAGGCAATTCTGACCAGACCTATTAAAACCTGACTACATTTGAAAGGAATACAGCCCTCTCAGGTCAGTCCTAGGGCTTCTTCCTGCACCCAGCTTTGCTGGTTGGGTTGGGATCACACTCCTCACAACAGATAAAATGAGAGCTCAGAGACAAACCGATGCAAGCAAGAGCAGTGAATAACAACCCTGCCATGCCATCCTCAGCCTTTTCTTATTAGACAGCCAGCTGACTACTTTGATTAAAAATATACGTGTGTCATGGGAAGTCACAGCTGAACTCCATCAGCCTACGCTGCAACGTGCTGAACACAATGTCCAAATGCACAGCTCTTTCAGCCTGAACCGGGAAATTGCAGCAGCAAACAAGCCTGACTGAGAACCCGGTGACCTCTGCCCACTGATCTTCCTGAAGGACACAGGGCCAGGTCCCCTCTGGGAAGCGAAGAGGAAGGAGAACCTCACAGCTTCAGGTGGTAGAAAACTGCTTGCTCTGCAAAGCTACCGGAAACAAGGCACACTACGCTGAACCTCCTCATCTGAACAATGCACCAGGCACTTCGGGAGACAGGCTAAGGAAGTTATGGGAGAGGGAACCACTCACTGCAGTAAAAATAAGTCAAATTACAGTGTAGAGGCTCTGCCTCTTCCCTAGTTGCTAGTAAGACAGGTTAGTGATGGGTGTCTTGGTTTTTGTAAACACAGATATTAAAACCAGAAAGCTTTCCAAGGCTGGCTTAAATTCTTCACTGTATGTTTTCCAACGAGAAGTCACTGATCCCTTTGTTTAAAAATGACTTCAAAATAATACAGATATTTGCACTTGATATTCTCAGCAAAAACTATTATCTGGCCCAGCTGGTATCAGAAAGCCACCGGCCTCATGAGATGTAGGGACTTTCTCCTCACAGCAAAAGCAGATACAAAGGAAGAAATGAACAAGATGGAAAAATAAAGAATCTTTCTAACTGAAAGGGCAATGCCTGAGGTACAGAAAGGGAGTAGTTTTTTTTTTCAGCTCTATTACTCAATTACTGGGAACTTAACTTGAGTCCCTTTCTGATTTCTAAGGCTGCTGGATGCTGTCCCAGGAAACAGAAAAAGCTAATATACTTGGCTAATGGACTGAAAGCAGAACTTCTGTTTCCATATGCACATAATGACAATAAAGTGCATATATGCTTTCTACCTTAACAGTCACCAGATCTTTGTTTCATATCTGATTCCTGTTGCTTCCAAGATGAACCTCTACTTCTGTGGCACAGGTCAGGGCATCAGACTCAAAATGTTCTCCATCCCACAAGCCATAATTTGTCACCATGTAAATCTTGCAAGGAGAGGCAAAGATAGGATGCATAGAAGTATACACGAAGGTTACAATAGTGTAATGGACAAAGCCTAATTTAAAGGATTAACCTGTGCAGGGTGGAAGAGAGAGGGCAAATGCTTGGAAAAGTACACTGAAATCCACCTAGGTGACTTACACGAGAAAAATCTACATAATTACATGTTTCTGTGACTGTCACTACACCTTGACTACAGATGGTAGAAGAACCCAGAAAGAGCTCAGACCACACCCTGATTTGCCATTCACAGTCACCTGCTTTGGAGAGACACATAAATCACACGGGTTTGTGTCTATGTTTTTAGAAAACTGAATGCTTTTCTTAACAACTCATTATGTAAGGCAGTTCCTGCTGCCAGCATTCCACAATGCAAGAAAGAAGGGAATTGATTGCATAGAAGGGTGGAGACAAATGTACTCTCAAAGTTAAATGAGTCAGCTTGGAAAAACCAACTCAACACAACCTAAAGAGACAAAGGGACAAACAGCAACAACACCTTACATAAAAAGTCCTCTCTGAGGGCTCATAGCAGGGCCTGCCACAGGTGTTGCACGCTGAATGATGCAAAAGGCAACCACGCTCACTACCTCTCCATCAGCCTCATTCCAGACCTTTACCCCTTTCCTGAAACGTTTTCTTGAAGAATCCATGGCTGTTGGAGGGCAGCCCTGCCAGCTGCCTGGCTGCAATCCCTTATGTAAACCTGGCAGCCAGACTCCTGAGTGGTAAGGCAAATTATTACTTTGGATAGGGACTGAATGTACTGGCACGACAGACTTCAAAAACAAAAAAACCCCAAACCTAAACAAAAATAGTCAGCTAAGCAAACAACACTAGCCCCCCTGTTTGATTTGTTCTGGCAATAGGCACCCAAGTTCTTAGCATGTGCCAGAGAGTAATGGTAAGTTTTAAACCGCAGCTGCTAAAAGGAAAGCCAACAAACAGGGAAAGCATTTACAGTAAACACAAACTTCTCAGTGTACAAATATATGTGTTTTCATACCTCAACAACTAACAGTGAAAATATGCAGTGTCATTAAGAAGAGGGCACAGCAGGGTACATTAACCCACCCCTTAATTTAGGGAGGTTACTATGCTACTAGGCACATGATGCCTTTATTTTCAGGACATAGGTCAGATATAAGGATCTTTGTGAACAAAAGGTTGATGTAAACAAACCTTCTCCTTGAGAACATGCACGTGTTAGAAAGCCAGCACGGGGTATCTGTGCTGTCAGATCTCACTGCAGCTGTGATGGCAGTCACAAACAGGAATTTATGATCTTTGGCACACAAAGGCAAGGCTACAAAATACAGAAGGCAATGGCTGGCTTACTGAACAACTGCTGTGGTTGCTCTAAGCTTTGGCTCTCAGGAACTGCAGAATGTTTTTCACAGTCTGGCTGCCATACACACCCCCATTCCTCAGCCCCCAACCACTACTAGCAAGGACGGGTGCCCAGCCCCACTCCTTTAGTCGATATTTCCACGCACAGAGCCTACAGCACTTCAAACAGCAGCGTGCTCTCCCACTGAGGGTTCCTCCTTCAAAACAGTACCAGGATTGCAGAGAGATGCAGCTCCAGCAAGTGCTAGAACAGACATACACAACAGGAAAGCGAATTTCAGTGTCCTTTCCTGGGCAAAAGTTCCAGGATGGTGATTGTATATGAAGTTTAGCACGAAAGGCTGAGAGCATTGCTTGCAAGAGGCTCTCCTACCTTTGTATCCACTTAAATCATAACATATCCTACCCCTAAAGTAAAATCCATTTCAATCTGTGATTTAAGCAGTTATTTGAAGTTTTAGTACCTCTAAACACATCCAAAATCACACCAGTTCCTACCACAATTGTGTATGCCCTTCTGAACCAGTTTTGAGCAGACTTTTCCTTGTAGATAGTAGAAAGAAAGAGGGACCCAAACAGGGACTCTGAGGTTCACAGAGCTGCAAGTCCACTCTAATATCTTCTCACTGAAGGTCTGATAACGCCCCAGGGAGCCCCATTCCCTCCAGCCCACACCCTAGTCCCAAAGCTGCTGCCTTCCCCAGCTCCTGAGGTCTGCAGTGTGAGTCTTGTGGTTCTCAATCAGGTAAAGATAAAAGTATGTGTGTGGTTCCCAGGGTCTGGAGGTTTGGCTGCCCTGCTCTGAAGCTCTGCACAGGAGCTCTTGCAAAAACAAGATGAGACTCACAGAAGTATGTAACAGGCTGCATATTGCCTAAAGACTTCCATCCTTCTTTCAGAGGACCAGTCTCTCCTCTCCTGCTGCTTCCTTTCTTTCATTCTCCACTGGTTTTGGATTTAATCGAGAGCTGCATTACAGGTGTGCTTTTCTGCTACTGCAGTTTGTCCTTGCACACAATTATGACAAATGAGGCAGTTTTCAAAAGAACACATACATTAAGTGCTACTGGGGATTTTGGGTCCATAGAGTTAATCCACCTATTTTGGTTAGAAAAAAAGAATGTATCAACTTTACAAATAACATTTTCTTAGGATAACTGTTGAGAACAGAGGGTGATACAGAATTTATGCTCTGTAATGTTTTGACTGCAACTGATACATTGTATATTTCAATTGACATCAGCACCTTAAAAAACATCCTGCAATGAGGAATAACATACCTGTAAGGAGGCATAACATGACTTTCAATATTTAAAAAAAAAAGGTAAATTAATCTAGAAGACACAGTCCGTAGTTGCTACTTAATATACAAATCTTCATTTTAAGGAAAACTGTATGAAGACACATACTAAGAGGTATTTCAAATAGTATTAAAAATTACTAATCAACCAGAAGTCTCTCATTTTCTCCCTGAAGGCCTCTGCTCCAGTGCCAAATGAAACTGACTGAAAATTTATTAAAGATTGAAGATTGCAGTCCTTGCTAGAGGGGGCCTTACAGGTTTAGTGTGTGTGGTTATTTCTTCACTTTTAAACACTTGTGAAGCTGCTAAAGATGGAGTTCTGCATCTACTGTTGTGTGTAACCCTTCATCTTCTTCTAATCCACCCATATCATGGTATCTGAGCATGGAAAGGGAACAAACCAGTTGTTTTCATGAAGCAGGAAATAATTATCACTGCCAAGAACAACCTTTATTCTTTTCTACGAAAGATCATATCATAGCTGAGCAGATACAACAAGCAATTTCACTAAAACATACTTGATAATTACGTATAATTAATGATAACATTTATTTAAGAACTAGTAGTACCTTGTGACACAAAACATCCCAACAAGAATAGCAGTGTGTTTGCAAAGCACTTTATAATCTAGGTCAGATGCCAGAGTCCTTCTGCCGAAAAAGGTGGAAACTCCTAATAATAGCCTTGCACTGAAATAAAATCAGGTAATACCTCATTGTGGACTTAAATTACACAAGAGTGACCCAAGGCTGCCAAAAGCATGTTTAAAAACACTCCTGATATATCAGAGCACTACATTAATGCCAGGGAATAGGGGTTTCTGCCTGTTGCACAGACACTTCACATGTGTTATGTCTCTTTGCTTTTCCTCTTAGGGGTGTTCCAAGGCCTTGTCTCCATCCTGTCCTGCCCAACAACCTGCCATCCTGAAGCTGGGTAGGAAACAACAAACACTACCTGCTCTTCCTCCAGCAGCAGCAGATCACGGACACAGAAGTACCAGACACAAAGAGCGGTGTGGCTATTCAACCCAATTAGGTAAATAAGTACAGAAGTGTGATAGAGGACAAAAAACTAGGGCATTCTTGAACAAAACGGGATTACAAGAGAATTAATTTCTACAGTTTATTAATTTTCCAGATAAAATTAGAGATGCAGACATCTTTCACTCCAAGGCCTATGCACAAAGATTAAGATTCTGCCTAATTACAAACATATCTCATTTGGTGCTTAATGTTCTGTGCCGGTATTGGCCCAACTGTTCCATATTTGTACTCTTCTAAGCAATTACACATTGACAAGAAAGTATGAATTCCTACAGCAAATAATGACACCTTTTGGGGAATGTTATCCTAAGAGAACAGCAGTTTTTGGGGTACCTCATGAAGTACATCAGTCAACACACACCTTCCCAGACACAAGACTCTGCAGTCCTTTGTTTCAGCCCTGGAGCACTTCATTTCCCCTTACACCCTGCAACACACAGCAGAATACAGGCAGGGGCACACTCTCTGCCAAGCTCCAGCATACCAACACAAGAGGCTGTAGCTTCTGACCCAGCCCCACCTGCCTGGCCCTGTTCAGCTGGTAGAACTATACTGCCTTCTCAGTTTTGCCAGATGACCTGCTCTGGTAATTGTTTCCTAACTCATCTCAGTTAAAAGGAGCTGGATTAATGAAACCATGTAAACAAACATGATGTGTTCTGGCTGCAGGAGCTTTGGGGGAAGTTCGGGGAGAGTAAACACACAGCTAATGCAGCTAGAACTTAGAGAGCACATGTGCCTGCAAGGGCTTCACCATCATCACTACGAATCAAAATCTGGTGTCAACGCATGATTTGCTAACTTGTAAATTGAGTGCTAGTGCTGAGAATAGCACACAACTCCTGCTAACACAGTGAAGTCAGTTATGTGTCTGGCAGCACTGCCTCTGCTTTGTGTTCCTATTGGTGTGCTGAGACACTGCGGTGTTGTGTTTCATGACATGTAAAATAGCACCATTTCCCACATTAGGCCAACTCCTTATTTCAGTAGCACACTGCAATTTCCCACAGTAACCTGAATCCCCCATGTGCTGCACTAGACACAAGAGGAGAGAGAATGACAGACTCAATTCAATATCCTGAGAAGAACAAAAAGATCCTGGTTCAGCCTGATGTTCAGGGAAGGACTTTACAAGAAAGCAAACTGCACATTACCTGTTCACCTAATCAACAATGTGCCAGCGATCAAAACTCAAAATACTCTTTTAAGATAGATACCTTTGTAGATTCTTTAAACCAATAGACTCTCATAGATTAATTCAGACAGATAATCTTACAGATATTCTCTATATATTCTTTATTCTGTCTTGTCTGAACAATAGTAGTACTAGCATTGTTCTTGCCAGAAAGAGAAAACCCCCTAAAACCCCTTTCTTTTGGACTGAGAGTGAGAATGAAGTCAGCCATCTGTTAACACTTAACCTGGGCAGATCAAATACGCTTGATTACTCAGAGGAGACACCTGACATTGCAGTTACATCTTGTGCTCATTGTAATTTCTAGTGCCTGATCATAGATCAGTCCTGTCCATCTGCACTCCTTCACCAAGCATCCTACCTTCAAAAGCTTGACATTTAATGTTGGAAAGGCAAACCAAAGCACACAGCTGGCACTGGAGTGTGTAGATCGAACAGGAATAGGCACATTAATTTGCCTTAGACCCCAGCATATTTTGTAAGTGTTCAAAAAGCCCAGAGCTGAAGGTGCAGTTACAAAACAAACAAGGAGACAAACACAAAGACAAAAAAGGAACACTAACCTGGAGAAAAACACATCACTGTTAGTGAAGGAGACTTCATCCGTTAAGTCCATCTCCTTCCCACGAGAACCACTATCTGTTAATTGGAGGCTGACCCGAGGCATTCCATCTGACCGGCCCGGTTGTGGCACTAGGCACATTTGGTTGGATCGTTCCACTGTGGACTTGGTCATCTATGGAAGCAAGGAGAGAAATGTGAAAGGAAGAAAGGCCAGAGCAGCCTTTTCAGATAATCTGTAACAGAAAGACATTCCGTACCAGTGCACAAGCAGCAAAGAATAAGACAAGGTGCAAAACAATATTATAATATACATATAAATCAAACATTCTGCTTGATAAAGGCTATTTAAAGAAAACTAAAGGTGTGTCTATTGAAAGAGCAGGGGCAAGAGTGACATTAAGAAAAGAAAGGTTAAGTTAAATAAATACTTATTTTCTGCATCACAAGAGAGAGATTAAAAAAGTTTGCATTGAATTTGCTTCTTGACATGACTGGAGATGGTAAAAGCAGTTATACACCTCTTCTCAACCCCCTTCACACCCTTTTTAATGGCAATTGATATCAACACATGCCCTGGAAAAAAATTTCTCAAGAAGGATGAAAACATTCTGGATTGGTGCTCTTTGCTGAGGCAGACAGAACACAGAGTTGGAAACTGGGCTCTCTAAATACAAGCAAAGTTTCCAAGCATCATCGAATCCATCTACAGTAAGGCCAGGGCTCTTGCTCTGACCCATCAGGGAAGCATACAGAGTATAAGAGACAGTGCTTCATTAGACAGCTGTCCAGGATCAGTGGCAGATAAAAAATGCCCACGGGAGAAGAGGAGCATGTTCAGGGGTCTGTCCTTCATGCACTGCCCCAGATTTGGAATTCTGTGGTACAGGACCTTTCCTTGACTTGGCCATTGCACCTGGTTCACTGTGTTTTATCAGCAAACATTGAACCTAACCTTTGTGATTAAATTCAGTTTTCTCTTGTGTTCACTTCTGTTTTTAGCCTTTGCAAGATCCAATGGCTGGGAGTTTCACAACATTGTTACACATTGATTAAAATTAAAAAAACACACCCTTCTATTTTAGATATGGCGACAGACAATCTTTCCCTTGTTTTTGAATTGTGAGAATTTGCCAGAAATAATGCTGATGGCTCCTAATGACTTTAATTATCCATTTGTTTACCAGTTCTGCTGTCTGCTGTAGTTATTACAAATATGTTGGACAGTAAATTGGAATTCCTGTACTCCTAAACCCTTTTTGTACCTGGCTTACCCTAAGATTCTTTGTAAAATTTTTCATTGTACTTCTGTTCCTAGTGCTTTGTTCCACTCACAGTTGTTTTCAAATGCTTTGTGTGTGTTGAAAAGTTTCACAGGACAGAAAGCTGCTTCTTACTGAGCTCTGAAGAGAATAAAATGAAAAATAAAATGTGTATCAGCATCAAAGGGAAACCAGAGAGATATGTTGAGAGAGCTTTCCAGCTTCAGCCTCTGGACCACATGCTCTTGGCGAGATCCTGCCTTCACTGACGTCAATGGGCATTTTGCCCAAAGTCAGGATCTTACCTTTGTACCACTGCTGGCTTCCAGTCATACAGCAATACTCTGTTAGCCCAACACCTGCAGCAGTCTCTGGCTGTTGGCATCACGGGAACTGGCCACACATCACATGGATACCAGGCCGTGCCTCTCAGCTGCTACAGAATGGCAGCAGTGATGTGATTTAAAAGGGGAAGACCATGTCTACAGGGAGGAGGGGAGACAGGGAGCATTACAGGAAAGAAGTGCAACAGGAGGCATCAGGGCCTGGGATCTGGAGGCACTGACTCACTGAATTCTGATGTAAGGGGCTGTTAAGCCCTTTTTTTGCCATTGAAACTTGCAGTCAGCCATTTTAGCTTTGCTGCAGCTGGAGATGACTGTTGTCTTCAATGCTTGCACAGGGACATAAAATCATAGAATTGTTTAGGTTGGGAAAGACCTCTAAGATCATCAGTCCAACCATTACTTTAACACTGCCAAGTCCACCTCTAAAACATTTCCCTAAATGCCACATCTACACATCTTTTAAATATCTCCAGGGATGGTGATTTAATCACTTCCCAGGGTAGCCTGCTCCAATGCTTGATAACCCTTTCAGTGAAGAAATTTTTCCTAATATCCAACTAAAACCTCCAGTGGCACAACTCAAGGCCACTTCCTCTTATCCTATTGCTTGTTACTGGAGAGAAGAGACCAATCCCCACCTCACTATAACCTCCATCCAGGTAGTTATAAAGATCTCACCTCAGCCTCCTTTTCTCCAGTCTAAATATCCCCAGCTCCCTGAGCTGCTCCTCATAAGACTTGAACTCCAGACCCTTCACCAGCTCCATTGCCCTTCACTGGACTTGCTCCAGCACCTCAATGTCTTTTTTGTGGTGAGGGGCCAAGAACTGGACACAGCACTCGAGGTGCTGCCTCAGTACAAAGTACAAGGGGACAGTCACTGCCGTGGTCCTGCTGGCCACACTATTTCTGATACAAGCCAGGATGCCACTGGCCTTCTTGGCCACCTGCTGGCTCATGTTTAGTGGCTGTGGATCAGCAGCCCAAGTCCTTTTCTGCTGGACAGCTTTCCAGCTTTGCCAGCCTGTAGCACTGCCTGGGGCTGTTGTGATCCACGTGTAGGACCTGGCACTTTGCCTTGTTGAACATCATACAACTGGTCTTGGCCCACCCATCCAGCCTGTCCAGATCCCTCTGCAGAGCCTTCCTATCCTCTAGCAGATCAACTCTTACCATAGCCTTTTGGTGCTACTTCACCATGAGCCACTAGAGCTGATGTCATGCACATCACAAAAGCTCTTCACCAGAGTAACAAAAATGGTGACTGTACATAAGCACAAACCTCTAAACTAGAACATATCCGACACATTGTTCCATCATTACTTTACAGAGCACATGTGGGTGCAAGCAAAGCAGACAACTTCTACGATGTAGTACATATAACGACAGTCAATGAAGCCTGGAAAACAGGAGGACACCAGCTTTTCCACCCCTACCCTACCATGTGCATCCTGATTTCAAGAACACAATTAACAAAGCTAATAATTTTGCTACCAGGTACTGCAGAATCTACCTTACAAAAGAAGAAGTGCTAGCAAACAGGTAACATCTGCTGAACAGCATTATCAGAATCCTTCTGTGCAAACTGTTCATGAACTTTACACTTTACACATGATTTACAGAAGATCCCTGTACTAGGGAATTCTATAAAAAAATCTATTTATTATTCTCGTGCTCTAAAAGGAAAAAAAAAATTTGTTCAGTCTTCAATTCTCATTTTCTGGCAGTAAAAGATCACTTGCATGCAGGCAATTACAATAAAAGGCATGCTGATCACATACAAGTTCTGCAAGAAAATTCTGTTTGAAAGATCACGTTCACATTTAGGATTACCACTGCATTTTTTAGGGCACTTGAAAATCCCCAAGAAGTGGAAGGAACCGATGTTGTCCATCTGCTGTTCCTGATGGTCTATAAGCTAGTATTTTGATAGCTTTGGAAAACAACATCATAGCACTGTAGTTATTTCTTTAGCCATATAGTCTGCAAGTAATAGCAACTTATACCTGAATTGAATTTACATAGACTTACTTTCTGTATAAAACTGCTTTCAGTTGCATCAGTACCAAAATACAGTGAGGAGCAGGGAGTTGGACACAATGAACCTTATGGGTCCCTTCCAACTCAAGATTTTCCGTGATTCTATGTAGAAAAAAATATTCCTTGAACTCACATGCATTAAAAGTTAAATAAACATTTTTGTTTAAGTATTGTGTCTTCAATCCTTATCAACAATAGGGAGGAACAATGTTTGCTATCTCCTTCCACAGTTTTTACTGACCCTGTGAAAAAGTCATCTTCACAACTACCATAACAGCAGCACTTCGCTGCGGTGCCACTGAGATGAAGATATGCCTGTGGGTAGGCAGAAACTTCTGTAAGTTGAATTCCTCACAAAGGAGATTAAAGAACTACTGTGAGAGGTAGCTTAAATGCTTTTTTGAGTGGTGGAGCTCTCAACTGAAAATTTTTTGGAAGACTTCTTTGTTCATGCACGTGCATAAGTTTCATGCAATTAAGCTTGAGAACATTACCTTACAAAGTGAGGACAAAAATGCTATAGGTTAAGCATTTTCAAGATGATTCTGGGAAGACAAGCACATTTAGTTGCTAGGTGATAGAAGAGAGAAGAGAGTGTGTAAATACAGTGGAGCCAAGAGTCTTTTCAGTGGTGCCCAGTGTCACGACAGCAGGTAATGGGCACAAATTGGAACACAGGAGGTTCCCTCTGAACATCAGGAAACTTTTCACTGTGAGGGTGGCAAAGCACTGGCACAGACTGGCCAGGGAGGTTTTGGATGAGTCTCCATCTGAGGAAATATCCAAAATCCATCTGGACACAGCCCTGTGTAACTTGCTCTAGATGAGTTTGAGCAGGAGGTTTGGACAAGATCACCATCAGAGGTCCCTTCAACCACTCTAGAGATTTTCTAATTTCCCCTTTGACAATCTTATCTATCCAGTAAATGAACTGAATGTATGAACTGCTGCATACTGAGATGCCTTATATGGTGTGGCATCTGTCAAAGCAGCACTTTGTCCCAGGCACAATCTAACCATTACGGTCTGCTGAACAGTAATCTGTACATCTTTGTAAATACATGAAAAGCTTCACTTTGGAAGATGACACCAATAAATCCAAGGACAACCCTAGAGAATAGGGATGTTTTGTTGAAGAAAAATAATTTGATTTTTGTTTCCTTAAAATTTTTTGTTGTAGCTGAATCTCAAACTACATTTGACAGAGATCAGACTCAGCCCGAACCAAGTATATTGTGGGCTGTTACATTATAACTACAGGCTCTGGCCACTGAAAGCATAGGCTCTGCTGAAATGTCCTACACTGTAATTTCAAATACACCTTCATTCCAGCTAAATACAAGTAAAACAGTATCAGGTGCTACTGACAATCAAAGGGACCGGCACAATAAAGGATAATCAAAACACAAAGAGCAGAAAAACCACAGGGAAATATTAGACATTATATCCTGCATTTGGCTCTCAAGTTTTGTTGTTTCAAAGTTCAGATGCAAGAAACTCTGTTTGCAGTCTTAATAGAGACTAGTCAGTTTTATGACCGCTATAAACATACGTCATGATGAGTGTTGAAGAAAGTGCAAGAAAACCTTTCCCCTAGAGGCACAAGCTGACCAGTCAAGGTGGCATCATCCCACACAATACCACCACCAAGATTCTTCATAAGTGACTGCGTGCATCACAGGGATGTTTCATCTTCCTGTGAGGTACAGGGAGTTCCTGGGTTCAAAGATCAAAGATAAACACGCCATGTATTCTAAAGATCTGACATGGCGTGGTGACTAACCTTTCTCTGTTTTTGAAGAACAGGGACTGCGCCACACCAAGATGAGTCTAGAGAGCCCTGTACATATGAATCAACATGGTGTAAAGACACAGATCCTTGGCACAGGTCATCCTCAGAAATCTGAGTACATCACTCATGTTCTCAAGGAGGAAAAAGAAAAACTTCCAATATCCCAAGCCAAGCATGAATATGTAAATAACTAGACAATTCATACCCATTTGAGTAAGTAATTATGAAGTGTAAATGCACAACTTTAGGAAGAAACTAGTTGTGAGTTTACATTTAAATGTTACAATTGAAAGGATAATAAAGATATTTCCATAAGGTTGTCATAAAAAAACCCATGAGGTAGTTAAAAAGAAGAATGTGCTGTATATGCTTTAATGCTGCATGAGCATACTACTCTTCTAGAGGAGAGAGAAATCTCACTCAAAAACTTTTTTGATACACAAATGGAATTCTTAGGGTTGTCCACCAAAACAAAGAGTTCCAAATCACTTTTTGAAGGGCTTCTTGTCACCCTAGGGCTCTTTCAACTTACAAGTTGTCTATATCAATATAAATATTCCACAGAATAGCAAAAGGCACATTTCTTTTCAAAAATCTAAGCGTGGTCGAGTGATGCAGGGAAATCTGGAATGCTGCTTTCTTTCTCACTCTAGTCTCATTTTGGCTAACTATCAGCACAAAGTTTACATGTCAATGTATCCACTGATCAGCACTACCTCTGCTTCATGAATGACTAAGAAAGGGAGACCATTAGCCAGCACTTGCCTGACAGCTAACCAACCTGATTCGACCAGTTCTGTTCAGTAAAATAACCAAAAGTTAACCAGGACTGGTATTTGGCCACTGATACCTCTTGAAACAAATATAATCCATTCACTCCATTTAAAACCACTAGGTATTTCAATGAGATTTCTAACCACACACACACAGAGTTGTAAGCTCTCTACCAAAGTTAGTTAATGGTAACAACAATGACAGTGAATTACACCAGGCCTTGTTTGGAGACGCTAACTTTTCCCAGAGGGTTTAGGTCATCCTGAATTGTCCCAGAGAATCAGGTGGAAATTCCTGCTGAGACAGCAATACCCTTCAAGTTATTCAGTGAATAGAACACATATTTATGCTGTACTTGTGTTGTTCTCCAAAACTTCATAGTGCAACCAGTTCTCATACAACACCAACTTTGCCACCATTCTTCTTCAACTTCTGGGATGAATCTGGATAGGATGAAATCTCCTGCAGCTGTGAGTACCAGATATCTTTCAGGCCCAAAGGCAGGAATAGCTCTACAGGAAGATTTTTCAGTTACGTTCATCTCACACTTCTTATATTATTCCCATGTGTCCCGTGGACACACCTGAAGAACGGGATGCCATCCAGAGAGATCTGGACAAGGTTGAGAAGTGGGTCCATGGGAATCTCATGAGGTTTAACAAGGCCAAGTGCAAGGTGCTGCATCCGGATCAGGGCAACCCCTGGTACCAATACAGGTTGAGGGATGAACACACTGGTAACAGCCCCACTGAGAAGGACTTGGGGGTGCTGGTGGATGAGAGGCTGGATGAGACCCATCGATGTGCACTTGCAACCCAGAAAGCCAGTCGTGTCCTGGGCTGCATCAAAAGAAACATGACCAGTAGGTCAAAAGAGGTGGTTCTGCCTCTCTGCTCTGGTGGGACCCCACCTGGAATGCTGCCTCTACTTCTGGAGTCCTTAGAACAAGAAAGACATGGATCTGTTCAAGCTGGTCCAGAGAAGGGCCACAAAAATGATCAGAGGGATGTAACTTCTCTATTATGAGGAAAGGCTGAGAGAGTGGGGGTTGTTTAGCCTGAAGAAGAGACAATTCCAGGGAGACCTTACGCCAGCTTTCCAGTACCTAAAAGGGGGCTTACAAGAAAGCCAGAGAGGGACTTTTAACAAGGGCATATCATGATAAAGTAGGTAGATTCAGACTAGATATATGTAAGAAATTTTTTAAAATCATGGTGGTAAAACACTAAAACAGGTTGCCCAGAGATGTGGTGGATGCTCCATCCCTGGAAACATTCAGGATCAGGTTGAATGGGGCTCTGATTAACCTCATGTAGTTGAAGGTGTCCCTACTCATTGCAGGCAGGTTGGACTAGATGGCCTTTACAGGTCCCTTGCAACCCCAAACATTCTATGATTCTAAGACCTTAAGCCTGGACTAAGCCTAAAGCAAGAGAACAGTTGTCTTCAGCAAGACTGCTGTCTTACTAAAATGCGCTTGTGCTTAAATACTTGCCAAAACATAGATTCCATTCCTTGATTCATCACTTCACCTACCACCTACAATATTGATTTTAAAACCACAGAGACATATTGCAGTTGTGAAGTTCTCCTCAAATTAAAGACGCCTCATTATCTTAAATTACTGACACTGGGAGACAAAGATCAATCCTTAGATTGATCAATCTCTGTAATCCTTACCAGGTTTACCAGAGAGTTAACACATACTTGCAAAATAAATTCAGTTACCAGCTCTCTTCCATACTCAGAATGAAGCCTGAAATCCTTCCTTGATTAACTGCCACACTGAAATCATAAAGTCACGATAAATGCGGTCATCCTTACAATATGTGCAGCTGCCACTGCCAAATTTGGATTTCTCTTACTCTACTAGTATTTTTAGGCACTGGATCACTAAAACACCTCCTCTGTACTCTGCCCTACTCAGATATCAAAGTCATAAATTTGATGCAATCCTAACATGTATGAAGCTTTAAAGTTCAATGAAGTTCTGATGTTTTATTCAAATTTAGGTGCCTTAAAGACGACAAGACTCTTCGGATTCAAAGAGTTGAGTATTATCTTCCTTTAAACCACATCCTAGTCCTGCTTGTCAAACTTAATTTCCTTTTATGACAAAGGTAACCCACCTAGTTGATCAAGGGAAGACAGTTGATGTAATCCTTTTGAATTTTAGTAAAGCTTTTGATACTGTCTCTCACAGGATCCTTTTGGACAAACTGTCCAGCACACAACTGGACACCCATCATGTGAGCAATTGGCTCAAGGGTTGAGCACAGAGGGTAATAGTGAATGGGGTGACATCAGACTGGCGACTTGTCACCAGTGGGGCTCCACAGGGCTCCTCTACTTTGGGCCCTGTGCTCTTCAACATCTTCATAAATGACCTGGATGCAGGACTGGAAGGAATACTAAGAGTGCCAAAGACACTGAATTGTGAGCAGCTGCTGACTCCTTCGAGGGCAGAGAGGCCCTGCAGAGAGACCTTGACAAATTAGAGGGCTGAGCAATCACCAACCATATGAAGTTCAACAAGGGGAAGTGCTGGATTCTGCACCTGGGATGGGGCAACCCCAGATGCATGTACAGACTGGGGAATGAAATGCTGGAAACCAGCGCCATGGAAAGGGACCCGGGGGTCCTGGTGGATGCCAAGTTGTATCTGAGTCAGCAGTGCCCTGGCAGGAGGGCCAACCATGTCTGGGGGGGCATCAGGGAAAGTATTGCCAGTCAGTCAATGGAGGCAATTCTCCTGCTCTGCTCTGCACTGGGGCAGCCTCAACTTGAATATTGTGTGCAGTTTTGGGCATTGCAATATAAGAAAGATATTAAGCTGTTAGAGAGCATCTAAAGGAGGGCAACAAAGATGGTGAAGGGCCTTGAGGGGAAGCTGTATGAGCAGCAGCTGAGGGCACTTGGTCTGTTCAGCCTGGGAAAAGGAGACTTCTTCATGAGGGGAAGTGGAAGGGGCAGGCACTGATCTTTTCTGTGTGGTGACCAGTGACAGGACCTGAGGGAATGGCATGAAACTGTCAGGGGAGCTTTAGGCTGGATATTGGGAAAAGGTTCTTCACCCAGAGGGTGGCTGGGCACTGGAACAGGCTTCCCAGGGAAGTGGTCATAGCACCAAGCCCGACAGAGTTCAAGAAACATCACCACAGCCTCCATATTTGACAGAAGCCACTGCAAACAGCAGAACTGCTTAAATGCTTGAAAGTAAACACACACCTAAAAGCTTTGCAAATGTTGCATGATTCCAGAGATAAGAAGTCAGCAAATGCTCTCAGAAAGCCTACAAAATTCAACACAGCTATGCAGATACTGCATTTCCAGAGATACCTTCCTTGTCACTGGCTGTGAATCCCATAAATTTGTTTCAGTAAACTTTCCCAATGTTAAAATCATGTCTGTTATAAGCCAGTCAAAGCACATTCCGTGAAGAAATTCCAAATTTTCCTTGAAGGCTAAACATAAAAATTGTACACTCCAGAAAGATGTAACCTGAGCCCAAAGCTATACTGTCCTGAAAACATTCAAATTCAAGAAAACAACCCAATACTAAGATTATCTTCAAACCTGGGACTCTCCATGGTACATGCACAACAGGAGGCTGTTAGAGTGAACCAGCAACATCCTAAGGCCCTTTTTCTGCAGGAAACCAGACACATTTGCCTAAGGGAATCCCTTCAGCCTTCTGCCCTCTGCAGCTTGACAGGTAGCTTTGCCAAAACGCTGCAGGCATGCAGTGTGTATGGGATGTAGGCCAAAAGTGACAAGATGTTTGGGCCTCAAGCCAGAAGATACAACCAGCTCCCAGCGATTGCCAACTGCTGGGTGGCATCTATTTGCCAAAGGATGCCTAGTGCAGACAGTGTTCTGAACTGGGGTGAAGAGAGCTTCATCCAAGAAGAGAGGAAAGAGTTGGATTGATGCAGACTTTGCAAACTGGGGGTCTGCAGGTGCAGCAGAGAACAGCTGAGTGCACAGTCAGTTCACTGCAAATTAGAATTAAATGTTTAAGTCTGATTTGGCAAATACAGCCATCAATAAGGAATCCCAGCAAAAAGCACGTTGAGAACTCCTTGATGGGCTAAATAAAAAACTCAAAAACAAAACAAGCATGTATGCCTTCACATTGGAGAGATACAGTGCATAGTTTCAAAGTAATATACAGGGAAAATTACAAAATAACAAAAATACCTCCTCCTTCTTGAGGTAATACCAAATTCCTTATGCATATGTTTTTCAGGGCAATATGAAATAATCCTCTCTTGCACTCCTTCCTAGAGATTTCCATCAGCTTACGGTTTGGCATGTATTGTTTTTGTGTCACTGCACTGAGAAAGACTCTAACCTTTGGGTTTGGTTTTTGTTTTTTTCAATTTCCTCTTTCAAATTTATGTAATCACGTTATCATATGAACTGCTGGTAACCTAAATCTGCCCCATGTATAAGCCTGCTTCCACATACTCTTGCAAAGTCACTCACAAATTCATTTTTGAACTCCAAGGATCTCAAACTCCCACTCTTCAGCTCCTGTGTCTGTACTCTGAGGCAATGCACTTAACACAGCAGAATGGCTGTATATTCTCTTATGCTGTGGAATTAATCTTATGCATGTATCAACATCACCATCCAGTATAAAGCAAGGACAAAACAGCATTATAAGTAAAACCAGTTAGTGGACGGTAAATGGTGTTAACCTTCTTTCCCCTTGCATTTCTGTTTCACATATGGAGACTGGAAACATGGATCTACCATTGCTTGGCCACAGCAGTTGACAAGAGTCTTTCCTATGGCCTTTGCTCCATACTGATGGTTCTCCTTCAGCTTCAGTATTTTTAACCAGTATCAAGTACAGAGGTGCTGATGAGATCTCAGGCATCGTACGGCCTCAAGTTACCACCTGAAGTTTTGGCAATGAGTCCCAAGGTTGGTTTCATAAGAAGATACATTGCACCAACCCCTCACACTGCTGGGACACTGCTCCTCTGGGAGTAACTTCTGCCTTTCCTTCGCTTGGTTTCTTTGGACTCTCCGAGTTTGAACAGAAGATGTACCACGAGTAAGAAGCACAAATATGGCCAGATGATCACAATCAGAGGACAGACGTACAAATGAACTTAAAAGGCTGACTATGGTGATGATTCCTGTTTTCAGTTTCCTATAGACTTTCTGCTCATGTCCATATTCACCTGCCCAGTCAGAACAATAGCGAGAGTAATAAAAATTATGGTAGGTTACTGTAGTTACAATGGGTATCATTTGATATTTCAATATATTCTTAAAATAAATGTCACCTCCAGTGAAGGAATCTTAAAGCAAATGCTCTGTAACTATGTGCTATGCTGTTTAAGGGCAAATGTTAATGAGACCATCAAAAGCAAGAGAACAGAGGTAAGCCAGTATAGCACCCATCACATTCTTCCATTCCTCCTGTTGGCTAATTGTTTGAAGTGTAAACAAGTCTTTGCCAAAGGATTTCTTCCTTAGAAAAATGTGCAGATGTGCCAAAATTCAGAGCTGCTCCACTGAAGTCCATGTAAGTAGGTTGGAAAGTTCAAACAAGCTGCTGAGAAATCTGTCTTTCTCCATGTATGGTACTTCTCCTGTTCACAGCATGACAGTGAATTACACAGTAATGAAAGAATTTGCTGCCTGAAAGACACTGTTGGCACTGGCCCGAACTGTGCTATATCCTATGAAGTGCAGACAAATCCTTCAAGGAAAATTTCTCCTGTCCTGCAATACCATATGGCCAAATCATTACTAAGGGAACCTGAACAACTGAAAAGATGACTGTAAAGGCTGACTCCAGCTACCCACCTTTCAATCCCTTTTTCTTCTCAGCAATAAAGAATGCTGTTTACAAACTGTAAAAAAAGCAGGTTCAGGCCTTAGGAATTCTGAACAGAGGTGAAGCAGCACTCTCAGGCATACCAATAAAGCGGCACTAAATGTGCCCAAGCTCAACTAGCACATTTTTATGGCCCTCTGAATCAACACTGGGTAATACAGATAAGCTGAGACTCCACTAGAAATTCCACTAGATCACGCAACAATCCAGCAAAAAAAGGACAGGAATGATCCTCTTCTTGGATCATTCACCTCAGAACTAGATAAGAAGTTAAAATACATCCTGTACTCTAACAGAATCTTCCAGGTGATCTCATAGGTGTTTTCTATCTCGCATTTTTGTGGACCTGTATCTTCATTATAACTACACCTCCAATTATAAGTACAAGTCACTGCAGACGAATGACTCTAATGAGTCATGTAGGTGTGTTAGATCAGATTCTTCTGTCATTTGCTAGCAAAAGTTAGAAATCAACATTCCTGCAATTAACGTAGGGCCAGGCTTGCCACTGACTGAATGCTATTAAGATAAGCATGCAACAGTCAGGGATTGTAGGAATCAGGCAGTACAATAATTGCTTCTAATATGTTGAATAGAGATGAAAAATGAGAACAAAAGTCTGTGAACTAAAAGCAGAAAACCCTTGGATAGCAACTATTTACTGTTCCGTCATGGATTCTGCAACAGCACATGTAGGTTGATGTGTTTTAGTATAGAAATTAATTTAGTTTGCATAAAATAATGCTTCCAAGGGAGCAGAGATCCACCTACTGAGAACACGGCAAGCAGCACTAGCTAAGAACCTATTAAACATTAACCTCCAGAAGTCTGCTCAATACAGGCTCTGGCAAGAGATCTTATTTACACTGGGCAGAGTGCATACAAGTGTATTTTTCTGGTTCTCTATGAAAAGATTTTATTTACAGTTTATTCCAACACTTGCAAATCTCCTGTTCATTCCCTATTATCTTTCAATTCATGCTGGTTTTTACAAGGCAAACATTACTATAAGATTATACCACTCTTCCTATAAACTAGCTGTTTTCTTTTAACTGTACAGCATATCTTTATGTTAATTAAGACAAGGGGAAGAACTCACCACCATTAAAACAAAAGATGCAAGTTGAAAGACAAAAGCTACTAGAAAATATCAAGCAGGTGTAACAGTCACATTCTCAGGCTGCCCGAGTTCCTAGGCTACTTGGAAAACTTACAACAAACAAAGCAAAATGAGAATCTCAAACACAGTTCAAGCTGAGAATCCACTGTTGTCAATGTTTTGTTCTTGCATATTAGCTCTTGAAGGACTGGCAATCTGTTTGATGTTACCCTTTAAAATCCAAGAAGTAGAAAGAATATGTGCTCATTTTCAATAATATGTCATACTTCAGTGACTAAGCATATTTTGGAATATATTTTGTTTTTCTAAACATCCTGTGAACTTGTAGATCAAAAAAAAAAGTCAAGATATTTTTGATTATAGTTATACTAAATCCTAATTCTACTAGCATAGATTAAATAACTGTACATCTTCAGAAATCTGACACTTACTCTCAGAACACTGTCTGCTACTGGGATTCAAACAATAAAACTAAGTCATAATTTTCAAATGCCAGTGAAAGTCAGGCACTTGTATTCCACATAGAGTACTAGAAATGACAAAATGTAGTCAAGTCACATTTGCAAAGTCTTAAAGAGCGCTTTTCTGTCTGTGTTTCTGTTAAGGAAGATTATGCAATTACACCAACCTTTGTACTTGCATAAAAAATAGTATTATTACACAATTACCTACATGCATTTCTGTGCATCTCTGAATTACCGAAGCTTGAGAATTCCTTGGGATTTTTAGCACTGCTTGTGAAATCTGTGAAACTGTGGGATGAAATCTGTTGTGCTTTAAAGCCTGATTTCCTTTACAGCCAGTGACATAGCTACTATACAACTGGGATAAATGAACCTGAAGCCACAAAATAACTAGCATGCATCCCATGCAGAAGTACTACCTCAGCATCACTCTTCTAACCATTACAGATCTCCAGAGAATGTTCTAAGGAGTAAGGCTTATTAGCAATTGCATACTTTTCATTCCCATGTGGAAAAAAACCCCAACAACCTCTAGTACAGCATACTGGATACAAAACAAACAAGTTTTGTTTTGCTCAACTGTGTGTGTTCAACAATCACTGTTACTGTTTGTATCTGAAGAATTACCTAAGGTCAGTTTACTGTCAACAGCTGCCAGTGACCACCTCTCCATCTCACACTCCCCAAAACCTGCCCAAACTAGAATACCTGCTCATGATGGCATCAAGTCCCACCATCAAGCCCCTAAGGAAAACTTTCTACTATCAAGAGTACTTGGGCCAAAGTAAATAGTCAGCATCTGTACAGGACACTGCCAAATCCCAGGTTTTGAACTAAGTTTCTTTAATGATTTTCACACAAGAATTGACAAGATCACATGGAAAGCCAGAGAACATTTAATTTCCTAACTTTGACAAGCAGTATTTACTGGTAAATAGTCCATAAAGCAAAACTTCTAGTCATCTCCTACATCTGCAAATGTGGCAAATTTAGAGACTTGAAGATCTTCCTAACCTTACAGTATAATAACAACAACAACTTCCATTGACCCATGCTAAATAATGAACTGTTATTTTCCACAAGATGTATTACCATCATACCAAAACTACGTTTAAACAGCTCAAGAAGTCTGTAAGCTTCCTTGGGCATGCCTTAGACAATCTTTTAACTCTAGGTTAAACATAGCAGGGCTTCTTGATCCTCAAATAAGATTCTTAGGTAATACTCTGCTACAAATGCTAACAATTATCAAAAACCATTAAAAAGAACAGCTGACTTGTCCATTCCCCCCAAAAACAGAAAAGAACTCGCTTCATTCAAATCCCAGCCCAGCATTCTTATACCTAGATTGGGTGATTTATACTGGCCCAAGAAACAGGTCATCTTCCTTCAGAAAGTAAAAAATCTTCATTGGTAAAGAATCTCTCTCTGGCAGATTCTTCACAAGCCATACAAAATGCAGATTTTACAATGCATGAGACTTCACCTCAATAAAAGCTTTAAACCAATTAACTATGGAGACCTCAATGATTAGGAAAGATTAGAACATCCCTAGAATACTCTTCAACCTATTTATTCTTCAAGAGCATAATTCTTTCACACCACGAAGTGCTGACACTAATACAAAGGTTGACTACTCCAGAGCTCCTCACTTCATCCTGCATGAATAAAGAAACACCATAGGTCAAAGGCATCCTTAAAGGAGAGACTAAATCACAGGCAGGGTGTAAGACACTTAGCAATGTCTCTCACTCAGTTACCCTTCCTGTACTTATTTCTCTTTATGTTCATCTCTTCAGACAGACTGACCGACCGGGATTATCTGTGGAAGGGTGAGAGTATTCAATTACATATTTATTTTCAATTACATGCTTGAATTAATTTTAGGGAGATGACTAACATCAGCAGAAAAGACTGAGAAAGAACCTAGCAGTAAAAGACGTTGCCTGCCACATCCTGAATAGTTAGCACTACTGACTCTATGTGAGAACCTTGGCAATGTTTTTGTACATTTCAGTGGAATGAGAAAATATTTGCTACAGTAGTTAAGCTTTAGTTATTCATTATACTTTTTCTTCAAATAGAATAAACTACACTGGTTCCTTTATCCATTGCCATTATTAAGTAAGAGGGATTTAAACAGCATACTTGCATCCTACACTGTTATCTGTCTTGGATGCAAAATTCAAAACGGAACAGAATACTGCTCTTGCTTTTATCCTTTTCAACAAATTGTTGAATGGGCATAAAAACTGTCAAGTTTCAGCCTCAGTCAACTGTAGTGCCAGAACTGCACAGTCAATTTACAGTCTTTTGTATTTGTAGCATGCTACCACACTGTAATAAAAGCCTTTAAATGTATCTGATTATGATTGCTTAAATAAGAAATTAGGGAAAAACAGTTACTAAAAACAATGGTTATACATTGCGCTGTATTTTAATGACAACAATAAACTTATTTGTTGATAATTTGATATTCCAAGATATCTTTGGAACAATCTCATTATTACTGCTGTGCTTGTCCTCTTTTTCCTACTTGATTCAGTAATTAATCTCTTTCTGGTCTCACAAACTGCATAATCAGAGGAAACTGGCCTGTGGGGTTCTCAGTTCAAGTTTCAAATGTTGCTAAGAAAGCCTTGAATCTATTTTTAGCTATTAATATGTAGAAGACATTTAGTCCATTAATTAAAATAAACTTGAACTTAATCAATGTGAAACTTTTTTTAACTAAAGTACAAATTAGATTTTTTACAGAAGCAAGGAGTCAGATTCTCTTCTACAATAAAGAACATGCCCCACTGACTTCACCAAAATGTCATCCAATTTAATGCATTAGAATACTTGGCCTTGTGCCCCAAAAGAGGAAAGATATTACACGTGACTGCTTACTGACTTCATGCAGGGACTTTGACAGAGAAAACAGTTGTTGTCAGTCCAGTGATTAGGGTTGCAAATACCAAGAGTAATTTTTCATTAGGAAAAAAAACCAAACAACCACCATGGTAGCTTGTATAGGTTATGGGTGGTAGAGAGAAGATGGACTGTTCACTATCCCCTTCAGCTAAAAAAATTAAAAAAAAAAAAAAAAGGAAAAAAAAGGGGAAAAAAATCAGGCGACCTTCAAGTGACACTAGTAAAAGCCATGTTTTTAACAAACAAAAGGAGTCAGTTCTTCACGTGAGAGGAAGCAATTTGTGGCACACTTTTCCAGATGACATGTTGGAAGCAAAAAACTTACACACATGCAAGAGAGACACAAGACAATTACTCTGCACATCACTGAATACACAAACCATTTCAAGAGCAGGAAAACCTCCAAGAATAGTCACCAACTGGTAGAAAAAAAGAAGGAAACACCTTGCTGCCTATCCTCACTCCTCCCTGGACATCTGCTTATGGGCAGTGTGGGAGGTAGGACACTGGGCTAGATGGATCCGAAGTCTGAGCCAGTACAGCCACTCTTATGTATGATGAGCAACCGTTAAGAGGATTATTCAGTGGATTCCATGCTGCGAATAACTGCAGAAATGATGCATTAGCTGATTGCATGGAGACAGACTGCAACAGCTGACTCTTTACTGGGTCAGCAGCTGTACACCACAGAGGAGGGAATATTCCATTTCCCTCAGCAGCACTCCATGAAACAGCGCAATGCAGCCTTTGCTTCAGGTGGGTGTCACCAGGGTCACACCTGCAAATTTTCCCAAGGCTACAACAAAAGTGCACAACAGGGTTGTGCATGGAGCAGTTCAAAAGAAGCAGTGAATTTACGAGTTCCTCGCTCTCCCTTCATTTGATGTTGGAGGGGGAATACGCTGTCTCCTGTACTAAGTTCCCTGGAGCACAGCAGCGCAGGTGTGATACGAAGCAGTGCTGTCAAGGGTGCCAATGAAGAACCAAAAGAGCCACAGCAGAGCTGCTCCTACTCACAAGATGAAGACAATATGGAATCTCTCCCCTCTGTGATCATGCAAAATAGCTCATGGCTGATTAAGGCTCTGAAAGACACACGAAGTATCAAATAACCTATTATTTCTAAGACAAAACTGTATAGCCAATGGTATGGGGATCTTCAAAGGCATTTTCTAATTCATATGGTCACAGGTGTTTTCATGCACGTTAACTGGATGGAATAACTAATTGTTATTCAGGTATCAGTTCACAGAGTCATCATTCAGTGGTACAGGTACCTTCAGGAAAAATACAGAAAATGATTTAATGTGAACAGAAATTGGAAAAAAAAAGTCTCTTCACAATATATTAGGTATACTTTCCATTTTATACCCAGTAGGTGATGAAAACATCCTTGTTAGAAGGGGGAGCAATGGCAGTAAAGCTGACATACAAACCATGTAACGAAGATTGAAACAGCTAATATTTATATACGGGGGTTTTGCCTTGCTTGTTTTTAGTACATAGATACCAGGTCAGCTTCTTCCTATCTGCTGTTTTACCTTGCCATCATTTACACTATACTTTAATAACCAGAATTCAGCAAAGCTGTTTCAGACAAAAGTGATAAAAAGCAAAATCTCACAGTTTGCAAAAAAAACGCATCACTATTTTCAATATAAAACTAATATCCTATTCAGTTCACCTTTCATTTCCTTTTGTTCTCCCAAGACTATTTATATATATGACCTTTTACCTGAGACCATATCTCTTAATAAATAGCTAAAGGTTATTCTGTTTTGCATCAGTACAACCTTAACCTACTGCACTTATGGTCATAAAATACACACAAAGGTCATGAATTGTTATACGTAAGCAAGAGAGAAATGTGGAAATCCATTATTTTTAGAGAGGACTGGAATATAGAAAAGGAAATGACAAACATAGTAATAATCCCGCAATATACCCCAATGCTCCCAGCTCCATCTGTGGAATATCATGGTATTTTCTTGGAGGAAGAGAAAAATCTGTCTTCAGCCACACAGAAGGACTGGTTACTGAATGCTGCAAAATTTGAACTGACAATGCCAGGATCAAACGATTCCAGAATTTGTAAAAGGTTACAAAGACCTCACTGAGGGAAACTATTCACCTTCCGTGCCCATCCCCACAATTTGGAATAAAACCATCCCCAAATTATCAACAGTGTTTGCAGTAGAAATCCAAATCACCCCATACTAGCTACTATGAAGAAAATTAACCCCAGTCAAAACCAGCTGCCATCATCCTATGGCAGCGTTAAGGTGTCATACAATGGTATAATGACCACACCTCAGCTTCTCATGGCTGAGGTACAAACAAGGGGCCAGCAGCAGAACTTAAAATCAAAAGAACAAATCAAACATTTACAAAGTGACACAAGCCAAATGCTCTCTTGCTGGGTTTACCTAACTCTGTGTGTGTGTGTGTGCGTATGTGCATGTATTCAGTAACAACAGAGCTCAGAGCAGTTCCAGGGGAACATTTTATTCTACCTTGCAATTTTGAAAATTGGAGTCTGACTCATCTATTTACTGTAATGTTATTCATAAAACAGAAAAAGCAGATCTAGCTATGGGAGAAATCCAGGCTCTCCAGACCTGTATCTCACATTACAGCTGCTTAAACTCAGCCTTGGAAAAGCTAAATTGCATTTCAGATCTAAAAATCAAAATATTCACAAGCAAAAAAGTTCTTCACACATGGAATTCAGCAATGTTACTTTTAAAAGGTATATCTGATTTGCAGTAGATTAGGAAGTCCTGAGTATCTCTATACTGTTCTAGTTACTAGTGTAAGATTCCCAGCACACAGAGAACAGGCCCCTTTCTTAACAGTGAAACCGAGATGTTCACTGCTTCCAATTCAGGTCAAATGCTGCTGGGATCTACTGGATATATCAGATTTTCAAGAGCACACATATTCAGACACATTAAGAGTGTCTGGCCCCTTGTGCCCCTTGCATCACATGCTCCTATTCTCTTAGACTGCCCTGAGCCCACTTTATGACAAGTAAGTTTTGGGACACCAGCAATGTTACAGGCTCACCAGGGTGTACCAACCACCTTCTCCTGGACAAACTGTGATCTTCACAGTACTCACAGGAGGGCTTTTCAAAAATGCATTGGACTTATACTGAAGTCAATGAGCATTTCACTGCTCTTAATAAGGGTAAAAGAATTAATTTAGTTCTGGCTCCTTTTGAAGCTCCCACCTTCAAAGTACTACAGATGAAGATAATGGCAGAGGTCAGCGAGAATTAAATGCCACAGGCTGAAAAATGTCTTACACTTCTTCATTTTGGATCAGTTCCAACTGCCCGCAGTGTGTCCTTGTTACAAAGACAGCACTGATTACTGATCTAAACAGAGGGAATAATGCTGATCATTTTGTGTAACCTGATTAACTGAATGACTAATTAATAAGAAGCAGAATAAATACTGGGGAATCTAAACAGCAGGAACTGAGAGATTTGTCTTAGTAGAAAAATTCTCATCCTCTTGCTAACCTCCTTTTTTCCCCATTGGTATAGCAAGGACGCTCAGAAACAGCTGGCTAGTGCAGAGACTGATATGTTTATTTTACCGTACCTCATTTCTTCCTGCTGACTTTCATGGTTCCCTTTCGAAATAGGATGTTGTTCTGGCTGAGATGGACTGCTCCCAAGTGCTAAATCACAATGTTGCATCACCTCACCCTCCCAAAAAAAAGCCCAAACAAACCCAACAAAAAACCCCAAACAAAACAAAACAAACAAACCCCAAATAAACCCAAATCAATAACAGACAATAAATGAAAACATTTCAAATAAAACATGTGCAAGTACAGATCAGGCCATACATACACATATGGATCTTATTATCTCTATATTTTAGCTATGTGGTATTATCAAGGGACTATGATAATATCAATGAGCATTTGTTTCAAGAAAAAACTGTGAGAGAGAAAAAACCAAAGCTCCTAAGCATCTCAACTGCAAAATTAGTCAGCTGTATTCAAAAAATTTATAGTATACTAGAAATATGGACAACAGGAGAAAGACATTTGTTATGTGTCTGTGTTTCCTTTATATGTCCTAAACCTTGGCAAATTTATTCTCATAATGTGTAAAAATGAAAATATTACTGGTGAAATTCTAGCTAAAGAAGTATTGGCATAATAAGTTATTACTTTATAGAGTTTAGCACTAACATATTTGTGTAAATATTCAGGATTGCATTTAGTAACACCACAAGTGACAGATTTATAATCTTGCGAATGCTTTAATGAATTTCAAGAGCAGAAACATTCTGTTTTAATAATACATATACAGAATTGTCAAAAACAGCAGCGCTCTTTGGAAAGCTCTTTCAAAATGACACGAGAATTGTTCAGGGTTTTTTTCGCTTGCCTTTCTGAATCACAGCATAAACACAACCATCCTCCTCACTCCAGACTGAATCTGCTATAGGTGAAGGGTTTGGAGGCTTATAAACTTTCACCTACAAATCTCATACTGCTCATTTCCTGTCAGCTCACATCTTAAAATGTCATTCTGTCTGAATCACTATATACCCTTACTATAAACATGCCCATCTGCTCACTGGTGGACAACTGCAAAGCGATTTCTAGCTGAAGAAATACTAAATAGAAAATGGCAGACAGACTTCCACAGGTGCTCCTTCTCCTCATGTACTTCCCACCCATCTCCACATCTCCCATGTGAACCCACTCCCACTCTTTGGGGCTCCCTAGCCCAGGTAGGAGCAAACTTGTGTGACCTGTCCAAATAAGGGGATACTTGCACAAAACGGAAATGTTTGTTGAGATCTTCAGAAAGGATTTCCAGAGGAGATCAGTTCCTGCTGTTTGCTGATGGGAAAGAATTAATCCAGTACTGAAAGCCAACCATTAACACGATGCTAAAATGGTCCCAGACATGAAAGAAGAATAAAGGAAACTATCTAGACCCTGTAGGCTTAGCCAGGGCAGTGTAACATAGATTAGAAACGGATGCCTTTTTTCCTGACGTAAATGAGGGATTGCTCTTGTGTGTTGCTGAGTGTGTAACCATGGGGCCAGAGCTCTGAGGTGACAGGGAAGGAGGACTTATTTTGAGGGAGCCCACTCAGTCATGGAGCTGGGGAGTTCTCAGCAATTTCTCCCAGATCTTGTCAGGGGATCGGGTCCTCATGTTAAGGTGAAAACAACTGAGGAAGGGAAAGAAACATCTATGAGGGAAGTCTTGCTTTATTCATCTGGGGAAATAAGCTGAAACATTGTGGCTTTCCATGGAGGTGGAGCTTTACAACTGACTGCAAAGGCAGCACAGTCAAACCAATATGGAGAACTCTTCGACTACCTTACTTTTCCTACATCTCCTCGGGAATGAGAGGTTCAAGTCCTACCATGGGCTGAGTGATCTGCTCTGAGTGTTCAATTGGAAAGAGCAAGCAAGTAGTCCACTTTCAGATAGTGTAGCCCAAGTCAGCAGGAGCTGACATAAAAAAAAATGCACTTAGGGGTTTTGACTGATCGGGTTGGGCACTACACACTTTGCATCCACACCAAGCACCAGCAGGTTCAGCTACATGCAGTGGACTGCCTCCCTGTTAGAAATCTAACAGCAGGCTCGCAGAACAGTGTGTGAGCTTTTGCTGCCATTTAAAGTACAAAGAACTAGTCTGCCAACTAATCCTCTCAATTGAAGTGGCAACTTTTGTTAGAAGACTGGAAACAAACAGGATAGAAATGCAAGAAGTTAGTTGCATCTAAAAGGTTGTTTTGAAACTATTAGTTTTGCAAAAACCAGCAACAGACCAATTTCTGTAGCTCTTTAGTGATTGAAATCTGTCTGTTCAGAGGTCATCAGTATGTGCCTACAATATACTGACAATGATAAAATTGTACATTTATAATTTTTACTTGACTTTATAAGTTCAATTTTTAATTCAATTCAAATGTTACAATATTATTTTTCTAAATGTACTTGCTTTCTCTTCTGCATCAGGTGAACAGGGCTACATATTCTACAAAGTAGCACGGTAAGAATGAGAAAAGCCTTTTGCATTCCTGTCCTAAAAATATAATCAAACCAGGAACAGCATTATATCCTCATCATGCCAGCGCTTGTGTTTCAGTGCAAACACTTATGTGCTCTGAGCTGATTGGTTCTTAGAACTAGGTGCTCTGTCAAGAAGGCATAAGACTGAAAAGGTGGAAAAACAATAAAAAAAAAAATCTTGTAAGCCTGCATGACTAGGTAATAGGTTGTACATTTTATCTGAAGACATTACTGAGCTAAAACACATGCTATTGAAAATTACATTTCACTTGAAACCAGGGGAAAGGATAACTCCAGAAATCTCTCAAGAGCGAGTCTCATAATAGTTTGCCTGCCCAGATTTCCCTTGTCACTTGAACTAAATAAAAATCTTCTTTACTGCCTATCTTTGATCATTAGAGAAGCCTAATCACTATTATTCCAAGGTCCCATTTAATTCTAGTAGTAACAATACACCACTGGCTAGCTATAAAACATAGAACTATATGCAGCTGCAGTTCAATCAGCAATTTAAGACCTTTGTAAATGAAAGGTCCTCATTCAAAATTATTATTTGTTGTTCCTGTAGGTTTTGTAAATCTGTTTATTCAAGAATGTTATAAAACTGGAAATACTGCAACTCAAGACTGACTGATTTTTCATTACATGAGCTGTCACTCAGTTTAGTGCCACAAAAATCTATCAGGACTGTATCGATACACACTAGGAATCCTGTTCCAAAGCAAAATTTAAACTATGTTTTATGATAATACCCTGACACTTACAATGTGAAAATGCACAGCAGTGCAGACATATTGTCAGAAGATTAACTGTTCACACACAACACTGCCCAGTAAAAACCAGCTATTTATGATCCTGAAAATGTGAACACAAAGCAAACACGTATTCAGAACATTCAACCCACTTCACCCATTTCTCTCTAACTAGCAGAGCTTATTGATCAACAGACTGAGACTCTTACACATCGTTCAGTGGGTTAGGAAATTAAAGTGAAGCTTGGATAAAAGCATTAAGGATTGTAGTAATGGCTGGCTGCAAATGAGACCTGTAAGTCCAACTTATTCAGGAATTAAAAAAAGTACTAAATCAAACCCCATAATTCATTTACAATAAGGAATTTCCAAATACATATACAAACATATATACATTTCTGAAGAATACTTCTGCCTGCTGGCCACCAACCTGGATGATCATATGGATCTCATTCTATTAGGTGGAATGAAAACCTAATGAAATCCTTCCAGGCAAGGCATCAGGAACCTGACAGTTCAACTTCCCATTGAAACAGAAACTCTTCTAAGATAAATTTTCTATTTTGTTAAAATTCTACATTTTTTTTAAAATGTAGATGTTTCCAAAGAAACACTCCCCATCATTTCTAATTATAATACTACCATATGCCTGAGCAATGAGCAAGAGCAGGTTTAACAGCCCTGAGAACAAAGCAGGTACTGGAACACCTGTGGAGAATTTGCGGAGAATTCCAGCTCCCTTACTTTCTGAAATAAGATCCACTGAGAAAGCAAGCTAAGAAATCCTTTTACCCAGCACAACTTGTCTTTCCCAATGACTGAGCAGCCTTTGAAAGAAGGAATATAACTGGGATGAAGGTGTTCCTGTGCCTCCTCAGTGCACATATGCAGCAAGAATGATAGTTCAACTACCAGTAGCCCTACAGAATCATGTCTCTTTTTCCCATCTGTAACATTTATTCACTTTTGGACTCCTTAAAACATATTTTCTTTAAGCTGCCACAGTCTGTACCTGATTGAAATGCACTTGATCCTTCTAGAAGTCTGTGGCATTGTGGATTCCCCATAGCTATGACTAACATAGTAGACAAGATGCAACTTGCTCTACTGGAGCTGTTTTTCCTTTCCAACAGACTGGTCCAAGAGAAGTTTGATGCTTTCATGACTTTATCTAACGACCCACATATTTGTGTTTTCATTTTAAAAGAGCGGTATCTTTTGCTTTTAAAAATCCACTGATTTTCTAACCAAAGTGTGGAAAAATCTTAAGATATCCAGACCATGAAGTGTCAGGAGTCATGCAAGTCTGGGAAGATGACTGCGACAACATTCCCATCTTGGGATGGAATAGCATGAGCCACTAGCTCCCTATTTTTGGGTATTTGCTCTAAATTAACGATTTAGGGTTGATGTAGACTTCAAAAAAGGTTACTAGGAATGGATGATGTGAAGCAACAGGCATTTAAGCCACCTCAAGAACAGCCCAAGACTACAGGGAGAAATAATATTCCTACAATATCTTCAGACACTAATTAAAAGTGGGTTCCTGTTTTTCCAGCTGAAATTTCAGCACCAAAGTAAAGGGATGAAGGCATAAAAAAGAGATAAGAAAAAAAGAGATAAGAAAAAGCAGGGCTAATTTTGCAATGCAGTAAGCTAGAAAAGCATACTAGAGCAAGGAGAGAAGTACATTGTTCAATGTACTTTTTGATATCTTTCCTTACTTTTTAAACCACTGTCATTGTGCTTCAAATTTTGATTCAAGTTAGTCCTTCTGCAAATTTTTGGCATTCTTATCCTCGTGTATGAATTTTCATGCTTATAGATGCTCTTTCCAAACTCTTAGTCAAGAAACACCTGGATCAGCACTGATGGCTTTGACCATCATGAGGTTAAACTCTTAACACAATGTAAAAACTCCATCCCCTTTTTGGGAACCTTACCTTTGGGTAAGGATAACACCAGCATTCCAACTGAAAGAAAGAATTCATGCTTGTCTAGGAGAAGTGTCTCAATAAGCCCTAGCCCCAAACTATCCACCCAGAAGAACACATAAGGCAGGTCACATTACCGAAGCCACTGTACTAACCTAGAGAAAAAGTTATCTCCACAGTCAAGAACATAAAAGAGAGGATGGCAAAGACATACAAGCTGTGGAGGGGCTACCGCAAGTGTGCAGACTGACTGGAGGTGATGGAAGGCTGTGTATCAAGAGTGCTGGAGCTTTTGCACTTCACTACAGACTGCCAGCCTTTTCCCTGGACTGGGAACAAAGGGCTATCAAGTTTGAGTACAGCAAGAATAGTGGGACAGGGCTGTGGGAATTCAGAGAAAAATGTCAACGTGGAAAAGTGAGAAAGGAGTGAGAGTGAAGGCAATTATAGGAAAGGTAACAGTGTAGTGACTCAGGGTGAAACGCTGGCAAGTAAGTGATTTGTGGGAAGGAATGACAGAATACCCCAGGAGGGAGTGAGTGAGGTTATCTAAATCTCTCCTCACCCTCTTGCTGATCACAACATAAAAGCTAAACAAGCCATTTAGATAAATGTAGCTGAGTTTGGTAAAGGACAGATCCTACTTTTCCTCACTTTCCTTGCCATCTGCTCTCCCATCCCATCATGGTTCATATTTGAATGCAACACCCTTAAAATCAACAGGGTCTCAGTTTATAAGAGCATTGTCCTGAACATCCTACATTTTTCACTGCTTTCAACAGGATTACTTGGCAAATTTCTATCCAGTTACCTGTAGATGTATCAATGGCTTTTCCAGAAGCAGCAACTTTGCTTACAAATGGCTTGTTATTTGCTGGACACTATGACACAAGTCGGGCCAAATAATTCTCTGAGGCATTTGTTCTTTTATGACAGAGACACCAGCTGGCTTCTATTGTATGTAATGGCTCATAAATTAGCAAACTGGCAATCACTTTTCTCTGCTGAATCTCATTTGTTACCACTTGGATTTCTCTTCAAGTGCACCATCTCTATTATACAAACTGGCAAGGATAGGGGGTATCTGCTAGGATACAAAAAATGTAACCTTAAAAAACGTCCTTTAGTAGCACCACCTGACAAATTTCAACAAAAACTTCTTAGTATCTTCGCTACATGAAGTTAGACGATTGTATTTCTTGTGTTTGAGTATTTGCCTTGATTTAACTAGAAAACTTCCCACCCATGTTAGATGGGCAAGGAACAAGGTCAAATTTTTGCAGCTGACTGCCAACTGAATTCTGAAAATATCAACAAGATCCAAAGATGCAAACACGGTGCAAGCCCTTGTGGTCAGGCACAGCTTATTCCTCTCAGGCAATCACCTGTCTCCTGAGGTAAAGAGATGGGCAACACTTTCCATCTCACATGGGTAACTATACCTTTTAGGATATTTTGTTAAAGTAATTCTGGTTATCACCATGTACTTTGATAGCTCATATCTCTGAACAGCTGTGGGAAATCTCCCAGATTTCCACCTTGGTGCATTTCCAATTACCAATAAGTCCTTAGAAGTGAAAGACTACCTTGACTTTTGCAACTGGGAGAGGCTTGAAGGAGGAGGTATATCTGAAACCTTTCTTTTGTGTTCATTTTTTAGAAATATGTTCATTACCTGTTTTTGTTGCTGAAGTGACCATCCGCTGCTAAACATCAAATGGCCAGGCAGACCATTTCCATTACCCAAAAGTTACTGTGACTTCCGTAACATAAATTAAGGAAGACAGTGGAAGGCTACCAGCCATTCTACCTCCAAATTATATAACTTTTCTTTAAAAGCTTACTTTCTTTGAATAGTAACTTTTATTTAATGCTTCTCTTCAAGTGCTCTCAGGAATGGCCATTCTGAGTCAGAACATACGACTTTTAAACTCAGGTACATGTTTGAGACAAGTAGACTTCATAGTGGCAAAGGCTAGAGACCTCATACTGTCCTACAGTATGGAAGTTCATAATCACTGAAGTACACCATAAATGATCACCATGTCAGAAACCTTGAACACTTCCTAGAATTATTCTGCCTCCTCATTTAAAAACATTTGAATTTTAGTGAATATATTTTTTAAATAAATAACAGTGCGCAGCTAACAAAGCATAAAGATGTTTAATAGAATGAACTTCCAGACTAGTAATGAAAATCAGCCTACCAGCAGAATCAATTTGTAAACTGCATACCAATCAATAACACAGAACACTATTACAACAGTGCCTGTCTCCCACTTATCTAAACATTTATGTTTTGAAGCCTGCAATAAGCCTGAATTATGAAATCGCTGTAAGAAAATGAAATATTAGAGATACTCACTTTTACCAAAATTATTCTTGCTAGCTCTTCACATACAGGCTTTTCTTCATCCTTCTTCAAGCCTTCCAGTTCAAACAAGGTATTGTAATTTTCCAGCATTTTTGTCATTATCTTGTTGCAGATCTCCTGTTCTTTTATACCTTCAAATCCAGAGGGCACACTAAAATTGGACAGAAGATAAAGAAGAGTGTTATAGGGACTCAACATACAAGAGTTCCTGCACAGAGTCTCTATAACATTTCAGTTGTGGATACAGGCTGGCTAGCAGGCACAGGAAACTCCGTCTTGGAAAGGAGGATTGTGCCTATGTTGGTAACAACTATCCTTATTGATATAAAATACCCAACCTGTTGGCCAAACTACCCACTCCAAAAAATCTAGGTAGAGATCTAATTGAGACAACCACCAAATGGGGTACCACCAACCCTGCTATAAGTTCGGTTTCATGACTGCAATAGACAGCATGAGGCATTTAGATGCTCTGGTTTGTGATAACCTCAAAGGTTATCACAGGATGAGTGAAAAAATTAAGAATACCCACACTCTAAGCAAAACACTAAAAGTGGAGCAAGATCTCTGCATTCAGATGACCCAATGCTGTACATAACATTTTCTAATCTAATGTTTGAGTTGGCATTTCTTTCAAAAGTAGGCTCATAACTCAAAGGGTTTTTTAAAACACGGAGATGGAGGGTGCCTTCTGCAGAACAGCCTACAGGATTAATACAAGAAGTGGTTCCTTACTTCCACTTTCCGGGAGAATAACCAACTACGTGGCTGCTGAAGAAGCAGTTTCTTGGTTTCTTGAAACAGGCCCCTTTGCAACCAGGAATTGCTTGCCACAGACGTTAAAGGCACACAGAAATCATAAGATACTGATTTGGAAGAAGCGTTGTATTCCAGTCTATGCTCCTTTGCCCTCCTTATGTGTTTCACACAACTCTCTCATGCAGTAAAAAAAAAACATTACTCAAAACAGGGGATACAATTTGCTGAAGCTTCTAACGATCATCTGCTGGAATATAGGCTTTCTAAACTTTCTATTGGACTTTGCTGCCCAAAACCGACTTAAATTCTGTTTAAATGCAAAGTGAAATCTCTGAAGAATCTTCTTCAGCATTCAAAATACTTCTCCAATCATCCAGTATTTCTTATTGTACAGTACTTCCAGCAGACACACTCTCCTCTCAATAAGCCACGAAGTGGCTGTATGGATGTAAATTTTCTAAGGACCTTATAAAGTGGCAGACTGCAGACCAGGAGTAAAGAAACACAAAAGATTTAAAGGGAAGAAGCAGAGGAGCAAAAACCAGAAACAAAATAAAGTTTCGAGTATCTTTTGGCTGAGGACAACTAGCGGTTATACGAGAGGAAAACATAACCCAAACCCCCAAAAGCTAAACAAATGCCACCTGAGCTATTTTACAGGGATGTAACTTGAAAGTAAATCATTGTTTACTACAATCAGCAAATTAAAATTTATAAATAATTACCTATTGTAAAACTGCAACTGCAGTTTATTGGTGCCAGCTGTGCATTTCAACAAGAAGACTGAAAGCAGATGCTCCCAGAAATTTGCCATCAAAAAGTGCTTTTTTGTAAGGGCTGCATGCTGCTGATCCTTCTCAATACTTTACTCTCTGTAGTACATCCATATGTCAACAGGGAGAGGATCCCACTACAGCAGAACACATCTTTGTAAACTCCAGAAGAGAATCTTTACCGCTATCATTTCAACATTTAATACATGCTAGAGTAGTAGGACCTGAATTTTGAAGGATCGCCTTATTTTACACTGTAGAACATTGGCAACTGTAAAAAATGTGTCAGTCTCAGCTGACTGACTGATTTCATCAGGGTGGAACCTGGCCTCCAACTAAATAAAGAACAAATAGGACAACTGGTATTGACAGACGTGCATGTATACTCAGGTCAATTCAACTCAAAGAATGTCACATTCACTAAAACTTACTAACTGGCCTGAAGAAAAGTGTATGTTACCAATAGGCCCATGCAACAATCCTGATTTAAGGAAACCTCTCTTTCCATGTTACATGATATGCTCCACAGTTGGTATAGTGCAGAGCTTGCTTGCTTGCTAGTTCAGGCAAATCCTGACTCTTACCTTCCTGATTTGTTTCTCCAAAATAGGGTACAACAAGAAGCCTGGCATCCCTGTGAATTTCATTTCCAGGAAAAGGACTAGAAATGTACCAGAGCACAAGTCAAAATAAAGACTCCAGATAGCAGAACCTTTCCCTAAACTGCATCTGCTGGGAACTACAGCCGACATCTCCCTACCGGGAACAGCTAACATCAAAAATCTCTGATTGCAAAACAGGTCAGTCTACAAAGTTTCCAGAAAGCATAGAAACAGTATTTCACTTCTGAATAATTCCATGGCTTTCTTGCCCTCCCTTCCCCACATTACCTTGTCAGTTAAACTTTACTAAATCAAATCTGTGAAAAGTCTAACATTTTATTCCGAACAATTCTGTAAATGTATGGAGAGATATGCAGAACACAAGGCTAAAGTTCATGGCTTTAGTAATTTTTAACACCTCTCCCTGAATGTAACTAAGCAAAGCAGTATGGTTTGATTTATTTTAAGGGCAATGTACTATATTTTATTCACTGCCATCTCTCTGCCACTTAAACAGGTATATTTTACAAAATTTCTAATTTATTTTTCATTTAATTGCTGTTTATTAGACTTCCATCACGGTAAGGACTATTATACTCTTTGAGCTCTCCATGGTGACATTTTTCTTGCAATAAATATATGCTGAGCTGAAGATATGAAGTTTATATTATGAGCATGCACCACCCTGCCTATTTATACAAATTAAACTCCATCTGTTGCCACAGTGCATGATCCACCAGTCTAGTTAGACTTTTCTGAAAATTTATGTAAAAAAATAGTATCTTACTTTAGCTCTTCTTAGTCTGAAAAGTTTGCATCTACAAATGCAAACTGACTAGAAAAATCTTCAGCTGACTAGAAAAACCCAGTCCTTTGAGAAAGTCTTCTCTCACCACCTTCCTGATGCACATCCTACTCCTTGCAAATTTTACAAGTTCTTTTGTGAGGATCCTGTTAAAACATCACAGCAAAACTGTGTTCATAGTCATGGTTCTTTTATGTCTATTTTCATGTTAATTAGGCATTACAACTGTGTTGCTTAGAGAGTTAGGCACACAATTTACTCCAGATACAAAATCCTGAATAGCGGGACTTGATCCCCTTATAGCCACAGATGTAGGAACCACTTCAGTAGTAGCACCAGAAACATGAGCTTCACTACCAGAAACATGTTTTCTAGAAGGGAAGCATAAACAGGCAATTTCTGTGGTTATTTCTAGAAGAAAAACTGTTGATAAATTCAGGTCTATCTTAGTGATTTGAGCTGGAAAACTCCCACTGAGCGGTAGCTTGCAAAGTCATGGACAGATACATAGCATAGGCAGAGCAAATTTTCTACCGTCCCCTCCTGATTCCTTGGACACCTTGTCCTTCCCAGAAGGTGCTCTGAACAATCTGTGTGCAAAGCACAGTGGCTCAGTACATATTAATTATTTGGAAAAAACACGGTTTTTCTAAACCAGGCACCAGCATTAACAGCATCTGACTCAGTTAAGCAGGGTGAAAGGTAAAGGTGCATTAATACCAAAAGTTTTACAGGATATTCAAAATCCAAATTACTGATGAAACCACTTAAAAGCTGAAAAAGCAGTAGTGCTGAAAGTGAAAATATTAACTGGGACTAGGATCAAGTTATTAGCTCTTCAATTCAAAATATGACACTCAGTAGTATTTCACAATTCTGCACAATGTCCTAACAGCATGCCTGGCCCCTGGCCCACCCCTGCAGCTCCATGCAGCTCCTGTCCATGCAGATCCATGCTCACATGTTCTTGTGTTCTCCCAGACCATGTGCATGTCTCCTTCCATAGTGATGCTCAGGAAAGCTAGTCTTAAATGGGTTAAGCCACATTCAAGGCTCTGTGTCACAACTCTTACCCAGAACTAAAGTGACATAGGGTCAGATTAACTCACTGTGAAAGAATTACTTACATTTCATGCATTAGTTAAATGAATTTACATCAGAATCTCTGTAAACAAGCTGTAACAGGCTAAATGCAGAGTAGGCTTATGAGACAGCAAATCTCCAGACTCTACTGAGAGTGATACATTAACACACACCAACATTTCTGCATCTGACACGAGACAGGCATCACTACAAGGCTCTGTCGTCATCCACCACACCTGTGAAACTTGCTTCAAGCAGAAACAGGGGCCAGGAGGACTTGGGATGTTGTTATCTGTCTGTAATAAACTGAACTGAGATCACTGAACTGATTTCCCCAGGCAACAACTGCTGACAGCTCCCTGTCACAACTGAGAAGCAGAGATTTCCATGTGAAAGGGTCCATCTCATTAGGAATTCCCAATAGTGTTTGACCCTACCCTGTCTGACATGCATATTACCATTTCCCTAAGTGGCTTTGCAGAAGTAGCTTTCGTGGAATGACAGCACTGTAATCCTACTTTACAACCACTGCAGGGTATATCCTCTGACTCCTACTTCTGCTGTTTGTACAGTACCTTTTGTAGAGGAGCTCCACAAAGTCACCTTACCATTCTCCTAGGGAATCCAGCCAGAAATGAAGGGACTCAAAGGACAGGGAACACTTCATGGGTTTTTTGTTTCTCCAGCCCTCACAAAACATTTTTGTTAGTACCTCAGATGCCCATGAGTCCCTCAACAAGTGCAACTGAAGACTCTGAGAGTAGACCTGCTGTAACATTTAGAAGTTACAACTTCAGACACTCTATTCTGTCCCTCTAGACAGACATTACTGTGTCTGTAACAGACATGACCTCGTGGCCACAACTTATCCGTGTACTTCAACTGATGAAAGTGATTTGTCCTAACACACTGGACCACAAACTGGTGCATCTGAAAACAGGCCTGTCGGCAGACTATAGTGCAAGATCGGAGCCTAACAGGTACCCAAAGATAAAGCAACGCTAGCTAACCTGAGACAGGTGTTCATCTCTGTCTGTATGACTCATTTACATGCTCTGCAGCATTTACAGGCTTATGTCTCACCAGTCTGGATGAAATGAAATGACAGATGACACTACCGAGATTTTAAAGAAGCATTTTAGCTTCTGAGGTACTAGAGAGTCAATTTTGAGGCATCTACCTGCCTGCCTGTTAAAATCTGTTTTGGATAATTTTCTGTATCAGATTCAGGTGCCTAACCATTATTTGCATCAGATGCATAATGCAAACTTCAGGTAACACAGGCAACACAGAGCAGATAGAGTAGACTGTCTTCATTTATATGCAATATCTTTAGCTTCAGCAAAAGTTCCATTTTTTATCACGAAGTTACAGTGAGAATAGGCATCTTAAAGAGTGAAACCTACACAAAGGGGGACAAAGGGCAGCCCACAGCCTAACATCCACTCTCAAAGTACACTGCTCTCACCTCCAAACATTTCTAAGCAGCAGCTCTTCAAAAACACCCCTTGTAATTGCATTTCAGCTGTATTGCTGAACTAAAACACCATTTTGTTTTGTGCATATCAGGAAAAAGTTCTTCACTAAGAGGGTGGCTGAGCACTGAAACAAGGCTCCCATGGAAGTGGTCATGCTCCCAAGAATGCTGGTGCTCAAGAAGCATTTGGACAACATACTCAAGACACACAGTTTAATTTTTAGGTTGTCCTGTGTAGAGACAGGAGTTGAACTCCATGATCCTCATGGAACCATTCCAACTCAGGATACTCAATTGTATTTTTTCCTTTGAAACTGGTCCTCCACTTAAATTCTGGGTGTATGCTTTATTGCCAATCCTCAGTTAAGATCAGAAGGACAAACATTTTCAACCCACAGCAGTAACTGACTTTAATGGAGCTTTTACAGCAAAAAAACAAAAAAACAAAAACACCCAATGCAAAACCAAAACAACAGAGCATTTCCTATTGAAATAATCACTATTTCATTCAAGAGATGAAATAGAAAATATCATAACACCTGACACAGGACAGATGATAAAAGACAAATTTAAAGGAGTGGGCGTTCACTATGAGAACAGAAGGCTTGAGATGGAATTTGGCCAGAACACCCCTCCACTTATGAAGAGAGCAATTCATCTTCAGCAATCTTCAGTTTATTTTACATAAAGGTCATTCAATGGGCCCCAGATGACAAAACTAAGCACACAACAGAAAAGAAACAGAAGAAAAGACAAAAATATATCTCAGAAAGCCTTGGCAATATACTTCCTTACACAATTTCCAAAGAGGAGGCAAGCACTCATAAGTATTTAACATGATTATGCATGAGAACATTTATGGCCTTCCTATATTATGTTTGATGCTTTAAACTGGCATCGTAGGGTGTAGCATACTGAATTCTTGGAGAAAACAATTCCTTTACCCTGCTGGAAAATGTAGGATTTAAAATTTACATAAACCCTGCAAGAAAGGTTATGGTTGCATGCTCCAATATGCAATAATCAATGTTTAAACAACAATTTTCAGTACTCAGTTTGACACCGATCCTGGATGTACAGTTGTTTTTAAGACTGATGCACTTCCTGAAAACAAAGCCCATTCATACAATGTTTCAAAGGCCAATATTATGCACTGAGGAGTTCTAGTTCAGCCCCACTTCAGCTTCATATACCCAATCTGTGTAGCCTCCAAGGCTGCTAGAAACCAAGGTAAGACAGTCATGCATAACTTCAGACTAGATTTTAATTCTTACAAGTTCAGCAGGTCTGTAATACCTACGGCTACCCTACAGAAGATCTACCATTTTCTCTGTATCCAAAGACAATACCTAATACCTCCATACCTAATACTTTCTTGTGCAACCCTTGAGGTAATTTCTGTTACGTACTCATCATACATAAATAACTGCATCTAACTCTAACTGGTTACCTGCATTTGCCAGCCACTTTTGGGGGGATGGAGCAATCCCTCACAACATGCTTAATCTCTGCTGGAATGAAGCACAAGCAAGTTAATGAGGGCTTGAATGATGGAGGTCACATGTTCAGACCATTCTTTGAGAGACCGCTGCAAAAAATGGGTGCAAATGGATCCTCTGCTTACTCTAACTGGTAGATCTCATGTCTTACAATCCCAACCAAAGGACAGGACGAGTGCAGCAGCCCCTCTGATACCCAGCTCCAAGAGAACAGAGAAGAGGAGGGAAAACTCAGCGGGTCCTCTCCTTTCCAGCACAAGCTGTGAGAGTTGAGAAGAGACCACACAGCAGGCCATAACTAAAGCTGTGTCTCTACCAAGGCTGAAATTTAGGTCAATGGACAATAACTTCCTCTAAGAGTAACCACACTGCAAGTGTTAATACTCTACACAGATTACCCCAGCGACAGAAAAGACAACTTTTTATGTTCCTTCATGCTTGTTGTTCTTCAAGGGTTGTATTTCTCAATATACTTGACCTTTGCCTTCCATCACAATAAATTTGAACAATCCAAGTTGGAAGAAAACAGTTAATTAAATCTCAAATCTTTTGAGCTGTTTGACCTTGCCCTTTACATCTTCCTATATCTTACATCCCACTTCATTACAAGGAATGCAAATAGCCATTTTTTCCCTTCTTCTGTTCTTTAGAAATACAGAAAGCACAAGATAACCTTTTATTAGAAAAGCAGCAGTGCAGTCTGTCAAACAGCAAGTAGGGAAGCAGGGGAAGCAGTGGATAAGATAAAAGCAGTAAGGGCTGAAAGTTTAGGAAATCAGATATCATTACATTACATGTTTTTCTACATGACAGAGAGAAACAGAATGAAATTAAGAGAATTAAAATGAAGTCTAAATGTCTGGAAAGTGACCAAACAGCAGGATTTATTTCTGCATGATTTATTCAACTGTTAAACAGTTTCAGTTATGCAGTAGGAGATAATATGCTTAAATAGCTAAAATGTCACTAAAAATACCTCACAAAAAGTAATCCTTCACTATCAGCAGATGGGCTTCATCTTCTCTGACATTGTGCCTTAACTACACAGACTCCAACATTAATTTTAGACACGAGTGTGAATTTGTGACAGAAAAATCTTAGATCTTCCTGCTTAAGCAGTGTAATTTCTGACAGGCTGAATGCTAAGCCTTCTTTCCTTGTGGCAGAGAAACACCCCGTACGCTGCTTGGAACAAACAACGCAAAGCAAGAGGAGTGTTCACTTCAGCCGCCTGCTGATATTTAATTTCTGCAGCTACCCTCTCCTGGGGCTGCCTGCAGCCAGTAGCCAGACAGCCCTTGCCAAGCAGACTTCAGGCAGCCCTACTCCAGAGCTCTGAGCTGCGTTCTGAGGATCTCTCTCTGGAAGCTTGGCCAACCAGTTGGCCAAACCCAACGCCCAAAGTTTAGTGCTGCAAGTTCTTTCCTCACCCTATCAAATCTTTGTTGATACAGATGGTCACAGTTCCAGGAATTTAAGACTGCATCCATTAACACAGGAGAAAAGGGTATTTGAACTGTTCCTCACAATCTTTGTGTCTGGACCACAATCGCAAACTATGTTGAACAGACCAAGACCTGATGAAATACATAGTTGAATTACCACACTGTGAAACTTAGCTTAAATAAAATCTACATGCATAATTCTGACCTATTCGGATCTTTAAACAATGCATTACTCATTTGTTAAGTGTCAAGCCTTCCTTTCACTGCCTCTTTTGCCACATGAGCATTTATTTCAACATGTGTCACAACTCCTGGGTTGGTTACACTCATAAATGGCTTCAAGAGCCCTTGGGTTTTCACCTCCAGTGAACTCTGCCTTTCTCAGTCTTCTGCGATGGAATGATGTGATTCCACCCTTTACCTTTGTAAGGTACAGCCCTTGTACCTTATAAAAACCATTACATGTTTTCTATGCCATCTTAGGAGCAGAGATCAGTTGTGGCAAAAACTACACAGCTTTTACGATGTATGTTTTCATTTAATATTAGAAACGCCGACTGCAATTCCAAACTGCAGCTCTCTGCATTCTACACCAAAAACTATGCAGAGCTAATTTTCAAACTTTCTTGAAAGAAGTGATGAGTAAACTAAAAATTATTTAATAGCCACTTGGGAGCTTGAGTCATAGAGATTTCGCCATTGAACTCAAATTCTTCTAATTTATTTTGTTTGCTCTTAACTCTACCAATACATTTAGACAGAAATTCCCAAAGTGCACATAAAAAGACAATTAAAAAAAATTATTTTGCTTTTCCTTGTCAGAAGTTTGCAGTGTTGTGCTTCCAGTAACTCTCATATCCACGCATTCCCACACACACTACTGTCTTTTGAGTATTCTTTCTTTTGGAGAGGAAAACAATTATTTTCAAAATATACTTTATCTTTTTGCACTAACACAGTAAATGCTTTAATCCGGAAACTCACCTTCATCATCCACCAGCAATATCTTAAGATAAGGCAGCAGTGTAGTCTCTAGGACAAACTTTAGCTTAAATGTCTCCTTTCTGCATGTTCTCTTCCTAATCAATGGAAAATATATGTTCCTTAAAAACCCAGAAGGCAGCATCTAGCCTAAGTATGTGGAACTGGCTCAATATATTACAAGGAACCCCATTTCAGTTATTTATCTTTAAAGAAATCTACTTCTTTCCACTGGCTATGGAGGAAGCCTGGGGAGATAGTCTCATTAGGCACTTAATCTAATCTAAGTCTTACCAGGCAACTCAGTATTATTCCCAAGTGAAATTTTACAAAGATCAGTACAAATCCAACATCGAGACACTTGTCTCTTCTTGGAGATACCACGCATCTTCCAAGACTGATGACTGAACTGAACTCCCTACGAGCTTCCCACATCTAAGATCTCGAAGTGGGTTCACCGCAGACAAGACGGGGGTGAAGGTGCTAATGCAGCACTGCATCACACCAGGGACTCAACAGGAACCTTTTCACTCAAGTGTGTTCTTGCACCTGGAAATAACTATTCTTGCTACTGCTGCAAGCTTCACTAGCACATAAAACACATCTTCAGCACAAGCACCTAGGAACTGTGCCCGGTGAAAGAACCCAGTAAAACTACTGAGTCCAGTAAGGAGTCTCAAGAAACCAGGGGACCCCCAGTAGTTCCAGAGCAGCTTCTGAATATACTAGAGGGACAAAGAACTCAGAATCATTGGCATCTGAGGACAGACACCAGAACACAAGGCCAAATTTGCATACGGAATTCAGTATCCATCTCTAGAAATTATACAGCATCTGGGTGCTACACAGGAGTCCTTTTCCCCCAGGCATCCTCTGTCAAAGCTTTCTGCAGAGACAAATTCGTATTAACAGAGGGCAAAGGAAGAAACCTGTATGAGCACAAGTCTCCTTGTTCTCATAAAGGCACTTAAACAGCCTGAAGGCCTTTCATTGTTATACTCCTGCTCTGCTACCAACGCAGCAACACAAAACTGATCAGAAGTTTAGCAAAACAGCAAGAGGAAATGGAAGAGTAACTCAACTCCCATTCAGCTCAAACAATAGCTTTAGCACTGAAATTTAACACAGAGCCCCAGTCGTTGCCTCCATCCGATCACCTGAGCTACATTTCTGACCATCTGCTCCATTAGACTCCCTGTCAGCATATGGGGAAAAGTAAAAACCCCAACTTACTGAAAGCAGTTTGGTCCAAATACAGTGGCAAGGTTGCAAAGGTTCATCCTGTTCTCCACATGATGTTCAGCAACCTTTATCAGGAACTGGCACAGGTACTTCAACAGGCAGTAATGAGCCTCAGGCAGTTCCTTAAGGAGTTCTTTCAAGTAACTTTCCTTCTGCACGTCGTTTCTTGTGTCTAGGAAAAACAAGAGAAGAAAAAACATATCTGTACGGTTTTCTCCATTGCCACCAATTCACTTACATGGGCCAGCAGCAAGAGCTAAAATTCAATCCTGCTTCTTTTCAGAGACACAGAATCCTCCAAATCCCTCAATTTTCCTCAGGGAATGCACACCTTTCTCCTGAGCCCACCACTGGCACCATTTCATGCTTACCTTTATCTTGCAATCTTTTTCCTGAGCAGATTGAGCAGTTACTAACAGTCAGCTAACAGCTTTAGAGCATGTTTATTCCCACCCGGTAGATAGCTAAATCTACTCTAACTCCAGTTCCACCAAATCTCCTGATTCCATGCTTCTTCTGGATGTCATCCCTACTTCCCACACCCTTCTCATACTCATAGTTTTCCTTCCCATGAAAACTTTGAAAAATAAGAAAGCAAGAACAGTAAACAAAGGAGTCTTCTGAAATGCAGACAGTACTTTCTGGGGGTACATTTTATGAAAAACTCGATTTTGTATCTTTTGTCAGAGGGACAACTCTACAAAATCTTATGTGAGGCACCTTGCTTAAGAAAAAAGGCTGTTCATGGCACTGTTACACTCTAAAATGAGCTAAAACTTTGCCTAATGTTGCAGCCTTGTTATACTGCACAATCTTCTAGAATTTAGGTTTGGGTAAAAGTTTCCCATACTAAATTGAGTACTATCCAAGTATGACTAAGGTCAATTGTCTTTTATGCAGGTTTTTTGTCGCTTTTCTGTTTTAAAGCAAAAATTTTATGAACTTCACAGATGCTGTACAGACCCAGGTGGTGAACACAAGCTTGGCCTCACACAGAGCTTCTGCATAGTTGTGTTCTGCTGCTGGAATTGAACTAGTGTGCAAAATTCTTTGCTCCCCTCCTCTACCCCAAAACCACACTTCCCAAAAAGTGTCCAATTTCCACCACGATCTTGAGGTCTGCATGTTAACAAAAGCAAAGTTTTGAAAACAAATCAGCATTGATTTCCCTTTATACCAAAACAGCATGCCTTAATGCTTGGAAATATTAATTTCTACTCTTCACCAAAATGAAATGTCACTGAAACTTTCACATATGCACAAAAACCCCAAGGACTTTGCAACAGCATTTTCAGACATGAGACCTCAGGCCCTAAAGGTTTTCCTCACCAATCTAATTATAAGCAATGTCCATTAACACAAGGCCATCTGTGCATTACTAGCACTTTTTTCCTTTTTTATCAGCCTTATGGGTTGCTGGTGTCAATGCTTTAAGACTGTTGTTGCATAATAGCTTTTTCCTTAGAGATGTACTGTGAGGTTTAAAAGCGCTTCTAGTGGTTGGAAGGATGTCTTTATTCCACAGAGCTGAAGTGAGCTCGTGCTAAATGCTGACCTTCTCTGTTCTCTGTAACAGGCTGCCTTGTCCCAAAGTAGCTGCTGGCTTACCATGGGAATACAGACATCCTCCCCATGCTTAGGGTAACAGGGTGTTTTTTCATTCAGAGGATGATCCTTATGATCCTTAGCAAGGAGATTCACACAGCATTCAATCAAAACCAAATCTTGCTCAGTCTTCAAGATTTGTTTTCAGTCAAGCAGATGTAACAGAGGAGTCTGCATCAGAAGCAGTTGAGCAAATAGTTGCTGCTTCTGTTGCCTGCATGCAGAGAAGACTGGCAGAAAAACATCCAGTGCAGCTGCAGGAAAAAATAACATTTTACATTTCCCCAACATTTCAGAGGGAAAAAAAGGAGGGGAAAACAAAAATCTTTGAACACAGATTAAAATATGTATAAAAACTTCACAAGTTTCATCTCTACTTTTACTTTTCATTTCCCAGAAATATTCCAGGGCTGGATTGAACAGTATTCCAGGAGTACGGTGCTTTGAAAAGTGGTTAGGAGTGAAAATTAGTAGTCTGTATAAAAATATCTGAAGGTGACCCCTGATAACTCAACCACTAAGTTGCAATGTTATTTCTGGTTTACAATCAGTCATTTTCTGTGGCTAATAAACAGGATTTATCCTACCTATAGTTTCGGAAACAAATGAGTTTTCTATATACATACTTGCCACTTCATACAGTTGAACTTGACAGATTTCATCTGCTTCCAAGCTTAAAATCCCTGCTTTATATGACATGCATACTACTATATATGGTGAGAGAAGCCTTTTTAAGTTTTATACGCATGGTGAATTCATTTTTATGTACCTGTTTTGGTACCACCAACTTGATAAGGAATTCTTTCATGACAGCAGACCTAAGTTTAAAATGCCAGTCAAATTACAGGACCAAACATTTCAACCAACTGATTAATTATATCCTTTTCTTGTTCAGCTAAGAAATTATCTCCTTCAGAGAACTCAAATATCAAATATGCATGAAGCAGATGAGAAAAAAAATCTTGCTTGTCTATCTCAAGCATTTATTTCAAAATTTTTTTGGAGTTGTATAGAATATAAAACAGTCATGACTTCATTGCTATCAATCAGTTTGGTAAGAGTAAGAAATCTGATTTATTATTTTATTTCTGCAGTAAAATTTCAGGATGCTTCTGAAGGCTGTATCACATGGAATAACAATAAGGAATTTAGGTGCATTTGTATTTGCACTGATCAAAGTGGACTGTACAGTCTCTGACTCGATTCCTAATTATCTTTCTATTAAGCTTAAAGAAAAACAAAACCAACTAATTTCCGCATAGCCAGAACATTAAAATTCACCTCCTAACATACTTCTCTTTAGATAACAAAGCAACTAGTACAGAGTGTTTTCTACTACAAATTGCTTGAAGTTATGATAAGGAAAGCCAAAGTCGTCTCTCAGAAAAAATGCACCTCTTCCACCACCATCACCCCACCATCTAATTAGGAAATGCCCTTGAGAACTAATTGCCTCTCTGAGTCTTCCACTGGGGCTTTAGACTGACAGGTACTTTTCCATTTACTGAAGGATTTTCCATCCCTTCCAAAGTAGGAAGACGCTAATAACAGCCACAAAAGATTCCAAACACAGGTTTGCACTCTGACAACAAATAAGGTTATCAGGCTCATGGCCTCAGCTGTATTTGGTAGGTGGGATGTCCTTGTTCATTAACCACAATATGTTATGTGGTGCAAATCAACACCGCAGATGTTTATCGCTGGGCACAGCCAAACCTTTGTTCGCTTCTGTATTTTCAAGTACAGAGGCAGATACTAGATCTAAGATCTTGAAAACCTACCCCTAACTGAAGGACACAGAGACACTCAGCAACATGAGGCAGCAAACCCCATTTACTGAGCCATGAAATTCCTTGTCCTTGTGAAATGGGAGAAAGAAAATACGGTTTTCCTATTTCTTCCTTTTCCAGTGAAAACAAGGGAAGGAACTCAAGTTTTTCTTACAATACAGTCCAAAAATCAAAACCACTTTGTTAATTCTCCTGCTGCTGACATTTCATGGATTTCAGCTTTATTTTTAAAAAAAATCCTATTACAGCTCGTGGTGAATTCAGGTAATGACATGCATACACAGTATTCCATGCACTTTGTATATTTTTCAGGACAAGTGTACCTCTGCAATCCATGATCATTTCTTTAAATAAAGCAGCTTTTCAACTTATTAGAGAGTAAAAAACAGTCTTCAGTCATAACAATGATCAATTCCTTGGAGCAATCCTCCTCCTTTGACCACCTGCTAGACAATTTTTCAGTTTGTTTCAAAGTCATTCAGTAAGGTTTACTCAGCTGGTACTGACCAGAGAAGGAGAAAGAAGTAAAAGAAGAATGAAGGCTAGGAGGAAGGTGCTCTCAAGGCATCTTTTTTATTCTGGGAGCCTTCCAAAAGTAACGTGCAATAGATGGCATCTCAGTAAAGGTCTGCACAAGAAGCTTGGCTAGATGTGCAGCCAGGAAGGACTCGAAACCAAGGATGAAATAGTGGGTAGGCTGAGGAAGGGAACAAAACCAGAAGCCTCAGGCCATGTCCAGCCTCAGCAACCGGAGGACACAGAATACAGCATAACACAGGCAGAGGACCAAGGAAGCCAGCAAAGCCAGAGTGGTACCTCAAAGCTGAACTAGGGACTCATTACTGAGGAACAAGTCAAGGAGATAAGTGAAAAGGACAGGCAGTCTCTCTAAAAATGTTAATTAACTAGAAACAGGAGCTTCAACACTGTAGGAGGCACAGACACATCTGCGAGTGTGTTTTCAAGTCTCATTTAATTTCAGTATACACCCACATATCACAACAAGAGGGACATATTTTCCAATAGTTCATCCTATTTCTGAACCTACTGAATTTCTTTGACATGCTACAGACACAATCTAATTCCCAAATTCATCTCTCTTCATATTACTCCTTCCCCCTGCAGAAACTGCTGCCTGAACAGCACTAAAGGTATGGATGCCTGCAAACAGGTGTGTGTAATTGTTTTGCTCATGTCTCAGATGGTCTGACCCCAAACAACTCCAGCCTGGAAGTGCTGAAACCATATCACCAGGGTGCCATGCCCTAGCCAACTATCTGTGCCATGAGACGAAGAAGAGAGGCTACTGCTTAGTGTCATGCTACCAACAGCTTTCAGCTGCCTTGCATACTCCCAGATTGGAGGGCAGACAGAAAAGCTTGCATCTGTCAGCAGCTATCAATGTGCCCGAGGAAGTTAATCCTTGGCAGAGAGGCAGCAGGTTGTACACTGCAGTACCATGGCACCCACTGGACTGTCGGAGGAATCAAAGCATTTCTTTCCACCTCCACAATCTAGGGGAAGCGGGGCTCCAGTCTCTCTCTGCCAAGAGACAATCTGCTTCAGACACGATCCTGCCACAGAGGGAAAAAAAGTCACGCCTCGTTGCCATCAGTAGCAGAAATATTGTAAGTCCTTATCATAAGAAGGCTGTCATCACAATCCAACTTGAGCCCCCTTGCTCTCTATCATTATGGCACTTTGCAGCGCTGTATTTATGCCTCATTCCAACACATTGGAGAAGAGCACTCTCACTTCTTTTGCGGCTCTGCTGAGTGTCATCATCTGTATAAAAAAATCCAACTACAAGAGGTTTTACTGCTTAACAAACATCATCTCCATGCACAAAACAGAAGTTATTTCTCTAGTTTGGAACTAGCCCTTATAACACTAACATAACACTAAAAGCCAAAGGAAAAGATTAAAATCATGTCACAAGAGCCTGGAGAACCGCAGATATCTCGTGAATCTGATTTGGTGCACTGCTGCAGTTACCATGGTTAAAAGGTCAGCTCTCATGTATTCATTTTCACAGTCACTGTTCAGATTGAAATTTGACCTCTAAAATCGCCCAACACAAGCTGTATTTTTGGTTCTGCTTGTTCATGTAAGTCAAACAGCTGCCGGCTACTAAGCGTTCCGTAAACTGACCTGTTGATACAGAAGGGAGCTGCTCATTCCCTTCCACCTCCTCCCATCCCTCTCGCTGAAACTAGCAGGGCTGTTCACAGGCATCCGACAAAACCTTGCCAGACATGGCAGGTTGTGAGCAGGAGGAGGTATGTGAAATAAAAGTCACACCTAGTTGCTGCCCCCTGAAAAATATAACTTCTCTAGTATGGAGCAACGTCAAGTAGCCAGAGTGATGAAACAGCATCAACTTAATTCAACTGTACCAAAGGAAGACAGGAATCCACATTTCACTGTATCCCTGCAATGGCAGCAACAAAAAATAAACTTGCATGAGGGAAAAGCTTTCTGTATGATAAAAAGGAAAAGTACGCTAGCAACCTGTCTTTATTAAAAGCAAGTGACCTGTGAAAGGAGTAAGAGCAGCACGTACAGTTCCCACTATGTACAAATGCCTTAAGAGTCAGTGACTGTGATGTAGAAGATAAGGAATGAAAAGCCAGAAGGAATAAACAAGCTCAGGCAGGGATTGCTTATGGGAGCTGCTGATTTCTTCTGTCTGAGGTTTCTGTAAGCACAGCCCATTTTGCATGGGCAGGCATAGCTCTGCTCTGCAGTGAAGCCTCAGTCACAAAAGAGATTGTGATGGACATTTTTTACCCCAGGACTCCCTGCAAGGAGCAGCCTTCATATTTGACAGGTGCTTTGAGGAGACTGGCCAACACCAATGTGTCCCTGGTCTGCACTTGCTACACACATCTCTGATCAACATCCTTTACAGAGGGAGGCCCTTCTCAGCTCCCACTGCCACTGTTCTTTTCCAAGGGCAGAGAGAGAATGTCAGGACACAACAAATGGCCTTTGGACATACACATTATGTTTTCTGGAAATGCATAGTCTTGGCATTATGCTGAATATTTATATAAACAGCAGTGCTTTAGGATTTGGGGGCAGCATGCAGAGCTCTGTTTCACATGACACTGCACAGGCTGCAGGCAGCAATGCTAAACCAGCTGCATGGACTTCCTGAACTACTAAAAGGACAGGTTCTCTCTTTCATAAAAGGGCAGATTATTTCCTCTTTGGTTTGGTAACAAAGACTATACCTGGAATTGAGAAGGGTTACAGCTACAGGTAAAATCTGTAATTTTCAGTCCAGTTATTTTTAACCAGAGAAATCACTCTCTAACAATTTTTATAGTAAGTAATCTAACTATGTGTTATTCTCATGTCAAGATCTCAGCTGGCTTAGAACAGGCTGATATCAATCCGTGAAAATATTCCAAACTAATTCCAACATAATTCCAAAAAAGCATATCCCGTGCAAAGCTTCAACAGAAGGGAATCCAGAGGCTGTAACAGAGCTTCTATTTGCCTTCACTGTAGACATGCAGTGAAGTGGCTTCAGATTCAAAGTTATTTTTTAATAACCTGTTGGGTCAGAAACAGTTCGACCTCTCTCTTCATAGTTTACAAAAAGAACGCCCAGGCACACACTCTCTTGGTACCATTTTGCAACAAATCCCCTTGCACATACTTTGATAAGTGAACAGATAACTCCTCCAATCCTGCACAGCTGGTTGATCATTTAACTGTAAACAAATGCCCACTTACCACTTAAGCTAATCTGAACACGATGAAAGTCACCAGTCACATAGCTACTCATCTATGCTGTATTTTCTAGGGCATGAAAAACCCCTCAGTTTTGGTCAAGCTTTACAGAAGTCTTTCCCTTGCCATAATAGCCAACTGGCACTTCTTTGCCCTAATCAAAAATTATAATGGGACTAAACTGAAGCTTCTTGTGCAATACAGGTAAACTTAGCTATGAAGACACGTCACAGTTGGATGGACTTTTGCAGAACTGGGTTTATAGGTTACACCACAAACTTTATTGAGAAACAAGAAAGTTTAGTGGGTAAATCTACTAAGTGAGAATATCCATCTCATTTGCCTGGAAAGTACTGGGAGGATTTTGCATTTCTTGTGGGAAGCAGGAACAGACTAAACTTTCCACAAACACCACAAACACCACTGTTCACAAAGCACATCAGTAGTTCCTGGCACAATACACCAATATGACCTTTGTGGGGATGTAGAACAGCTAAGGTGTGACTTATACTAAATTTACACCTAAACTGTAATTTATGAGAAAGAACATAATTAAATACAGTTCATAAGTCAGAACTGGTGAAATCTAAAAGACCCCAAAGAAAGCACAGCAATGACCACAAAAAAGGGACTTTCTAAAAGAACAGCACCTTCCTACACGACACTTCCTGAACACGATCCTTGGGCACCAGAAAACTTTACTAAATAGGGAAGGTATTTTACACAGCTCACATATAACCTTATTACAGCTGAAATGTCTGCACTCAAGGTAAAGCACAAAGTTCTTCTCCAGTGCACCATCAACACTCTGTACAGCCCAAAACACAAAAGGAAGAAAACATATGGTAGTGTTCTCCCTCCTCCAGGAAATGGTTAAACTTCCTCTCCTCTGAAGGCAAGAAAAGTGGAAGGGAGTGTGTGAGAACTTTGCACCATCTTCCACTAGGGATGCATGTCAGAGCACGTGTTCCTTCTCTGCATCATGCATCACATATGCTCTTTACAGTAAGGCAAGCAAATCTCTAGTAATATTTACCCACCCATTTTGCAGCTTCTTAGGAAAACATAAAGAAGTATCGACTGCCTGCAGCAAGAGAGAAGAACTGCCATTGACCCACACGGTCAAGAACAGGGCCAACCACCCCTCATTCAACATAACATCACCAGAGAAGAAATGTATTACAGACAGATGAATTAGATTTAAACTTACACAACTCTCTGTTAAATGATTTCTCAGTTTTCCACAGAAGAGGTGGTGTTCTGTCCTATGGTTGATCCACCACTTGAAGGTGGGTGAGGGGCGTGAAAAGAAAGAAAGAAGTCTTCCAGGTTGTGTGCTACAACACGGAACAAAAGATAAAGTCTGCTGATACTTGCAAACTGTTTCCTTTTTTGATGGGACATTACATAGAGAGAAGCAGAAACTTTGACAATGTATGGTTTTGGCCCAATTTGATTAGCAGATGAAGTTGCAACTTTTCAGAGTCCATTACAATGAAACTGCCAGAAACCACCCCAGCAAACAGAATCAAAACTCTGTCCTACATAGACAGCAGCTGTTGTCTACAAGTTTGCTCAAAGAAACCAGCTGATCATTTCAGTTTATATTCAGCAGATACAACTGGATAAGAAAATCATAAATAGTCCAGACTTTACAAGCACATAAGAAGCATTTTTCTGCCTCTCGTAAGAATTGCACATCTGGGAGCAGGTAAGAGCTAAAGTCAAAGGAAATGAGGAACAAAGTAGGTAAACCAAGAAACCAGTAATCCAGAAAGAAAGTGCATTGAAGGACTGATATTTTACCTCTTCACTTACCCTGGTAAAGCTGAATGAACCTGGGATGTAAGGCAGACGTGATAATCCCATCTGGCAACTCTCTCAAAAATAATTTCAACAGACTGGCTGCCGAGTACACATCACCATCTTTAACAAGTTCCACTTCTTCTCCACGTTCGTACTGCAGACGCAACTGCTCCACCATTTTCATGCTGCCATTTACTCTGAAGAGACCTTCCTGCGTCATACCTGTAATTATATATTGCAGGTAAGACTGATCAGAACTAAGACATCCCAGTGACACGATGAAACAGATATTTAGTGCTAATAATATACATGTAGTAATATAAAAGAGAGCAATTAATACACTACAGTTTAAAAAAAGTACTACTTTGCCCCCAGAAACCCCCTCTAGTCAAGTAGTTGGATTAGGATAAATAACGAATACTAGTGACAAGATCTTGAGGCCTGGGATACTCTTTTGAGAACCCACAAAACTCAGTGGCATTGCTGTAACCTCACGGAGAAACCAATTCAGACAGACATATTTTGTATTGGTATATTTCAAGAGAAAAGGATCCCACAAAGGACTCTATAAAACAGTTCCGTTGTTTCATTTTTGCAAGTAGCCCATTATCTTGAGCAGGACTCTGCCAAACTCACACATGTGACTACTGCCAGCTTCATGTTTCAGGGTAACAGGTTCTTACGCGTGACCATCGTGAAGCAAAAACATCTGAACATATGCTGACTGCAGCAGTAACTCCATTATGAGTACTGCAACTTTATGATAGTAAGAAATCTCAGTGAGCAAATATGTATTTTGGACAGCACAAAGACCAAAGTATTTCACAATGAAAAGAAACGGTATTGATCACCACAGGTTAGACAACTCACACCTAGTGAAGGAGATGGAGAAAGAAGGAGGCTTTGACAGAGCAAATCAGACAAATCATACTATATCTAACATCATTTTCTAGGCATTTGTTGAGATTCATAACCTCCTGTGAAGAGCCTAAAACTGAACTCAGTAAATTAATTTTCCTCTAGAACACTTTCACCACAAACATTCTGCCTTTTCTAATACTGTCTATATTCCTGCTTGTTCTTCTTCAGAAATATAACACTGAAAGGATCAAAATATATATGGTTTTCATCAGTTCAGACTAGATATCATGAAACAGCAATCTTAACAGAATGTTTCCAGTCCAGGAAGTCAATTCTAATGCAGTAGAGTTTGTAGAGAAAAATAATCTCTTTTATTGGACCAGAAGACAAATGGCTCTAGTAAGGGGAAAAAAATGGACAAGCACTCAAACATTTTACTCGACTACTATGAAACAGTGCTGACAGAATTTGTATTCCTGTATTTACAATGAAATCCATTTTTATGCGGCATGCTGTGCTGCCATCTCGAGGGCAGAAAACACCTCATCTCAGTCATGATTTTCATTTTTGCAGCACTGAGTGAGCAAAGAATACAGATCAAACTTCCTTTCCTCTTCCTTAGTCATTTATAGAACTAAAGAGAGGCTAGAAAATCCTGATAACAGCAATCAGACAGTACTGAATACAGTAGAGGGAAATTTCACTTCATCTATAAATTTGGAAATAGGCAGCTTAATGCAAACTTAGTTCAAGGATGTATCTGCCCAACAGTCAGCTCAGACTGGTTCCCTGGCCCTCTGTTAAAAACGTCTTCACAGTTAACTTTGCCATTAATTCACAAAACAAACCTTATACAGGCACAGGACACTCATTTCAAGAACTTCTTCCCATGTAAGAGAATGTCTTTGAGATCTAGCTTGAGCTTTTGAGAAGGAGAATGGATTGTATCTTTATTGGGGCTGGATAATCAACTTGGCATTCAGAAGTCCAGCTAATCTAGCTGCAGAGTAGAAAACTTGGCTTGTTTAGTCCATATTTGGGACACAGTTGTGTGGGATTCTGATCTTTTTATGGAACACAGAGTGCAGCCCACAACTTGCAGTCAAGAGCCTTTGTCAGCTTCTGGTTTTGATTAAATCCTAACTGATGCAAAACTTTTTCCATCCTTGCTCTTTCAGTGTTCTAGCAAACCACTTTAAGGCAAGTTGAAATAGATCAAGCAAGATGCTGCTGTGTAAAGGTAGGACCACGTTTTAAATTTGCACTGTACCCTAATCCAAGCTAACTTTCAAGCCATGATTGCATCTATCAGCTTCTGAGGATCTATCAAGATACTGTCATGGAATCTAAGGCTCTGCAATTGGATTATCATTACTGAGTAGGTAGAAGAAAAACCTTAGGGTAAAACCAGATGCAACTTCTTACAAGATGAAATTATCTCCACAAAACCTTTTCCATTGCTGACCAAGCGCCACAGAATACATCTGTGCATCAGTGGTGCTCTAGATTTCTGCAAGATTTATTTCAACAAGAAGTAAAGTCCCATTAAATGAGTGCAAAGAGGAGCTAAGAATTGAACACCTACCTCCTTGAGGGGATTCATAACTAGAATCTATCTGAAAACCAGTAAGAACATGTACTCCTTTTCAGTAATGTTCTCTGACTGGGGGGAGGAAAGGGGGGTATCTGTGAATACCTCTGTATAGATACCTACATCTTCTCACTGTCAAAAAGTGTTAAAGACAAATGTTTTGCAACTAGAAAACAACACAAACCTTCACAAACGGAATACATTCTATTTATAAACTGAACATCTTGTTTATGAGAGTGTGTTGCTACTTAACACTGTAGTTTACCTTTATAAACATATTAAAAAGTAAATTCAGCATCAAAGCAGGAAAAAAGAAAAAAGGAAGCAAACTATATACAGTAATATTCTTTGTCTGTGGTTAGTACCACAAAAAGAGACATATCTTCCCTTTGAAGAGTCTTACATAAAGAGTGCAACTAAGCAAAAGTGATTCCACTAAGCTTACCATGTTGAGTGAGGTACTCGACTATATTCCACACAACTATTGGGATACCATTTTTGCTCAGTCCCTGTTGCTGGAGCTCCAGAAGACTCACGCCAAACACCTTCGGACAAGTTGAGTCCCTCTGCTTGTTCAGTGGAAGCACAGCTATCTTTTTCATGTCCTCCTTCAATCTCACAGCCGTTTTGCTTTGCTTAAAGGAGTAGAGGAAAAAAAAAGTGGATTAGTCACATTTCCTGTAGAAGGTTGCACAGTCACAACATAAGCACATGTATCAAAACTGGCTTTTACACTCCAGAATAAGATTTTGGTCTTACTTTCTTTTAATCTACAGGAAAAATATCTGTGAAGTAGGAAAAGAAAAATTAACAGAGAAAGAAACTGGAAAAGGAACAAGAAAAGCATGTAGGTAGTCTGTAGTTAACAGAGAAAGACTTCTGTAGGCAAGCTTGTTACTAGAAAACCAAGTAACTACGAGTCACAGGAGACTGCTCCTGTAACTCATGAAATTCACATGGATTACAAAAGCAACCGGACAAACACAAAGAATCCCAACACACCACCATTAGTTCAGCTTGTCTCCAGGATGCCTGTCAGGGAGAGTACTCTGGGGAAGGTTTACTACACCCTTCCAAATGCTATTCATTAGGGATTCATTTTGGCCACCGTTAGGTGAGATGGACCCTTTTGAAAGATTTTACGTTATGTTTAGTATCTGCTAAGTCTAAAATTTAATTACTGAGGTTTTAAGCTTAGAAACGGACTATGTAATCTAATCACACATAATAAGGGGGGTAGAAAAACAACTCCACAATAAATCCTTAATCCCATAGGTTCTTCTGGAGGCACAATGTTCTCAAAAGTTTTGAGTTGCAGTGGCAGGGAAAACACAGGAAGACAGTCAATAAAACCCAGAGGAATAAAATAACACATGATAAATTTATAGGATCCACAATAGGCAGAAATCTAAATCAGCCTACAGCACTGACATTTGGAATGACCGTTCAAGGCAGAGCAGCAGCATCACCCATCACAGTTGGGATCACACTGCAGGAACTGGGGGCCACTGCTACCACAGAGTTCGAGCTCTTTGTCCACCACTTGCATGGTGCTTAAAAATGAACTTATTCCTACTGTGTTTCATTAACAAATCGCTAGTAGAAACATAGAGAATACTGTATGGTAACACAAAAATATGCTCAGACTCTTGACTAAGTCTTGGCATTTTATTGTATTAAGACAGATTTTAGCATGATATACATGTTTTATTTTAAAAAAAACTTTAAAATCTCTTCAGTTGTGAGTCCATATTTTTACTGTAGCCTGTAAGCTACATGAACATCTGCATCGGTGCTGCTATTAAACATGACTGTCCTTCTTTCAGACATAAAATGATATGGCAGTTCACTTTGCTGTGCTTTTTCCATTAAACACAGCTATTTGAAGCACATGTGTGTTCTACAGTCCCAGGTCCTGTGCAACACACCTGATATTTACAAAAGACATTGTTTATATAAACATCATAAATATGTTTTACTATTTGTGAAACAGAATTGCAACACCTTATAAATATTTATGATAAACAGTACACTTACCAGTGTTTGAACTAAAATCTGACCGACATTAAAATACCACATTTCTTTCAAAGAGACACGTTCCCATTCAAGATTAATGAATAATAAATGATTTTTATTCCAGGCAGATACACGCCAAGGGAAAAATCATCTAGCCTAGGTTAAATTCAGAAGACAGCAAAAATCCTTTGAGCAGTTTCTGAGCAGCTGTGATGCTCAGAGAGCTTTTCCAATTAAGGCCTTCAATTAGCCTCACAATCTTGCTCAGTTACAGCATTTCCAGCCTGTTTCAGCATTCGAAAACCTGAATAACTGAGCTGGACTTACTTGGGGAAACTCACTATTTAAATTTGCATGAGAACCAACAGACGTTTCCCATGTTTCTGGAAACATGGGAACTGAGAAAATTTTCGAGCTTGTTTCACGACCTGGAGAGGCTGCGCTAACTAGAGAACAAAAAATTACGCGATTATCCAGAATACACATCTAACCAAAATCAAAATAAAGTCATCCCCTCAAAACAGCTCTGAAACAAAGAGTTCAGTGTTAAGTTGCCTTATAGATGGAAGATCCGGCTTTACACTGTGAAAACGTGTCCAAACATTAATGCCACTGTTAGCGATCACAAGACTGGGAAAGCAACTTAAATCATCCCTGCACGATGCCGCCAAAAAGTGCCGCCCAGACACATGGAGAAAAGCTATTTATACGCCACAGGGACGCACTTTTACAGCTCATCTAGGAACTTTAACGCGGGGAACACGGCAGCGCAGTTGCTCTCTGGCTTAAATAATGGGGGGGTAAGGGGGGGAAATAAGACCGGCTGGAATTGTCTTTATTAATCTTTACCTCTCCCAAACGAGAGAGCTGCCGAGAGGGAGGGAAGGGAGAGGAGGGGAGCGCTCGGGACGAGCAGAAGGCGCAGGGCCCAGGCCCGGGATCTCCTCCTCCAGCCCCGCGACGGACCCGGCGGGGCGGGCGGGCGGAGGCTCCTTCAGCCGCCATCCATCCCCTGCTCCCTGGCCGCGCTCCGCAGCCGCTTCCCCGGCAGCGCCGCCCCGTCCCCGAGCCCGTCCCGCCGCCAGCCCCCTACTCACGCGTACGCCAGCGCCCGGCCCCCATCTCGGCCTCCCGCTCCGCCGCCGGCGCCCTCCCCTCGCTGCTCCGGCGGCCCCTCCGCGGCCCCGGAGGTGCGCCCGCCGGCCCGGCCCGCCCCGCGGACCGCGTGGGGAGCGGGGTCGTTCCCCCCCTCCTCCGGAGCGGCCGGGAGGGCTCGGCGGGGGCGGCTCTGCCTCCTGGAGCCTCCCGGGTCATGCGGCCGGCCACGGCCGGCGGCTGCACCGGGCGGTCCTGGGCATCGCCGAGGGCCCGGGCCGGGAGCTGCCGCTCGGAGCCCGGTGCCGGGCGGGGAGGGAGAGGAGCCGCTCAGCCCGTGTGCGAGCCCGGGCTCGGGCACAGCCGGGCCGCCGCTGGAAGGGTCTCCGCGACGCCGCGTTCAGCCCGGTAACGTTAGCGGGGCTGCGGGAGGAATCGCAGCCGGGCAGCCAGGGAAAACAAACCTTCCTGCGCCATGGCACTGCCGGGGGCCCTGCGGAGCACGGCGCGGGGCAACGCGTGGCCTGAGTTTGGAAGGTGCGAAGCAGTGCAAGCGTAGCCCCCCGTCCCCCCTGTGAGTGTCCATCTAGGGATACATTGGTGAAAGAAGTGAAAAGTTAAAGCAAAAAGTGGAGGGCAGGACACTCTTCACATCTAGCGCCTGCCGGCAGTCACGGCATGGTGGTGGTGGGAAGAAGAATTCACTCCCCCATCGCCCTTCTCCCGGTCACCGCAGCCTGGAAGCAGTGTTTGTCCTAGAAATTAAAAGCGCATTTCAAAACAGAACTGTAGAGTTCTGGTGTTTCAAATGTTCTACTTTTGTTTGTTTGTTTGTTTGTTTGTGGAAGAAAAGCACCCACGTTTTTATTTCTGTATCAGATGCAAGCACTGCTCGGCAGGGCCTTAGCATTGGGATAGGAGCAAAGGTCTTTGGAAAGCGTCTCTCAGGAATACCTGCTTCTGGTACATGGACAAAAGGAAGTCTGTCCAAATAGAGTAAATGGAGAAAAAGAAAATTTTATCAAACCTTCTAGATGAGGAAAATGCTACCTGCAGATCTGAGTTCTCATGCACAATTTCTATTTTATTAAGAACTGTAATCACAGTCTCCTCCATGCTCAGTTTTTGTTTTCCTCTCTAAGGCAGTCTAACCCAAAATGACTAATTTCCAAGTTGGCACATGTACAACAGAAAGTTAGACTTAGTGATAGTTAATTTTGGTGTTTTAATTTCACTTTAGGACTCTTAAAGTGAATTGATGTAACAGCCTCCTCCATCCTCCTCTTTACTGTAAGCCTCTAATGTACTTTTCACATAGATCACAGACTACTCTTTTCTTCTTAGTCCTAATTGCAGCTTCACCATGAAAACCAATGGCATGCTTCAAGCTGTAAGCCAGAGAGGGAATGATGAGAAACTGCAACTCTCTGGAGACTTCACTTGGGAGTGAAGAGTCCAGACATGAACCCACAGTAAACAGAAGCTACGGTGTTAAGGTTTCATCAATATATGTTGAGAGGTAGCAGGAACATCCTATAAAAACCAAGACCAAAAGACAAGCATTACCATCTCTTAATCAGAGCCTTGAAAGTCACGCTTCTGCTGTCACTGGAGCACTTGGGGCTATGATATGCTGGTAACTTTTCTCTGGGTTAATAAAGACACTTCTGGACTTGCTTAAAGTCTTGAGAGAGCTGAAGACCAGCATACTCATCTCCTGTGTGGCAGAAGAATCAAAACCAGACTGAAACTTCCTCAATGCCTTTGTCCCCTCACAACTTTTCCTCATCAGCACCCCACGGGGCCAATCACCCCTGTGCAGGGCAGAGTAAGATTCACCTGAACTTTTCCTAACCCCAGCCTAGGAGTAAATACATTCCTTCTTGCGCCTTTCACCCTTCCCACAGGGACATGTTTCCATATATCCTGATGTTCTTCTCCTCCCTTTACTGAACCACCACCCTTCAGGATGACGATTCAAAAGAAAGGTGTGATGAATGGGGAACAGCAGTATTCTGGCACCACAGAAATCAGCCAAGACCAGCTGTGGTATTTCACTGTAGGTTGCACCCTACTCAGGAAACCTTCACTGTTTTCCTTTAAGCAATTCAGAAAACCCTTAGAAAACAAAAAATCAGAAGCAGCCACGCCTATCACAGAGAAACAAAAAACTCCCAAAACCCAACAATAGAAAAGCATACCTCTGTACCTCTGAAATGCTATTTCCTTTTTTCTGGCTAAGGTGTTGCATCAAACAGCTGTCTCTTCCCTTTTCTACTCCTGAGGAATTTTATACTGCATGAACAGAACAACTGCAGGATGCGTGCATATTTATGCAACTTGTCATAAACTATGTCTAGAGCCACGAGAGCTCAAATCAGAGCAAATGCATTGTGAAAGACTGATGAAAAGTCTGTGAGACCCACCAGTTGTGTATCCCTAGCTTTTGTGACATATCATGCCTACCTTCCTTGGGCCACACAGTTGTTTCCTTTGGTTCTCAACTATGCTGTTATCATATGTGTGCAAGAATAGCTCGATGGCTTTTTAGCATGCCTGTCTTTTTAGGGGAGCCAAGAGAATATATTCTCTACCTGAGATACACACCTCCATCATTTACTCTCTAATTCCACATAACTGCTAAAAGCTAATGTAAAAACATTGCAAAGGACAGGCTAATAAAATCATGCAATGAATCAATAGAGGAAGAAAAATATTTTTTTTCCCCTTCCACTTGTTTACAAATAAGGCATATAACCTCAGATGTTGAAACAACATTCCCGGAGGGAAAGAACAGCTGGGATAGTGTTAGAAGTTCAAAGGAACTCCCTCACACCATTTCTGTGAGTAATGCCTTTGTGTCTGTGATACCATATGTTGCTTAACCTGACTATTATTCATCATTTCCATTGTAACATCAGAATTCAGCACTCATTTCATAACAGCTCACATAAAAGCAGGGTGAAAAGAAGTGAAAGAAGTGTCTACTGCCAGCTCTGGGATCCTTGAACATTACTGTTTCCTCCTGTTTAGCCTAGGTAGCCAGCTGCGGGATATTTGCTGTGACCTTCCAGGGCACTCACGAGAAGGCCAGCCTAGCTAAGCATGAGGCATACTCGAGTGACCTGCATAGTGTAAGACCTGGCAGCTGCAGGTGACAGGAGACAAATCAAGAAATCAAGAAACATGCAAGAGCAGCTCAAAATTGCCAAACTAACACGTTAGAGTAGGTTTAGATTACATATTAGGAAAAAACTCTTTACTGTAGGGGTGGTGATGTGCTGGAACAGGCTGCATACAGTGTTTAGGTCCAGGTTGGGTGGAGCTCTGAGCAACCTGGTCTAGTGGAAGGTGTCCCTGTCCATGGCAGGGGGATTAAAACTAGATGATCTAGAGGTCTTTCCAACCTGGGCTATTCTGTAATTCTATGATCTGTCTGACAGGTTTGTCTGCATCAAGTAACTAACCAGAACTTCTCATCCAAAAAGCAATGACAAGACACCTTTTTTTAAAGAAAATTAAAAGGCATGCAATAAAAAGCATGTGATTTACTTCAATCAAGACGTCTATGTGAAGTATTGAAGTATTACTGAACTGCTTAGACTCTGAAATACAGCTATAATGGTAAGGAACCAAGGAAAAATAAATAGCTATCAAATACCTGAGTCCAAATTAATGTATAGTTTAAGCAGCAGGGTTACCAGCCTACTGAATCAATGAGATGGAGGCAGTCATACTAATTATAAAATTATTTCAAATAATACCAAGTTTCTTCAGGCGTACCTAATTGCAAATTTAAACATGTCTATGTAAATTGACATTTGCAGATTTGGTGATCTCAGCAATTTTTCTGTAAAAACAGTAGCATCGTAAGACTGTGTGATAATTTAGGTTATGATCTGGGAAAAACTGGATTTTTAGAACAGCAATAGAATACTGAGAGCAGGAGCTGCTGCTGCAACACCAGCTTCTGGCTTGCAGCACAACAGAGAAATCTCTCATCTCCCCAAATCAAAACTACAACAAAGCAATCAATTTTTGCCTGGGCAAATTGCTATCCCTTCATGAAGCCATAGTAAAAACCACCATGTTGTTAAACTTATGTGGAAGAGTAAAAGCATAAAGCATGTTACACAATTTCTACCTAAATGCAATGCAAGCTGTCTGACAGCCAGACTGCTCCTGAGGATTTTACTTCTCTGTAATGCAGCCTACGCCTTTGTTGCAAAGAAAGAGGGGAGCAAAGACACACCAGCACTTAGGCTCAGCCTGCCAGTAGTTGGGGCTAGCAGCACGGTCCTGTATCCTGGTCTCCTGGGTAACCAGTGCTGGAGGACACAAAATAAACAAATACTCAAACAAACTAACTCTGCCAGGCAAAATGTGCCTTCTCACCTGGCAGCTGCAATTTGATCAGTTTTCTGTGGACCGTTGCTTCTTAATGATAATGCCTGCCCTTCAGTGGCACTAGACCAAATTACACTGGGTTTTGGAGTCAGAATAAGGATGACTTTCCCCAGGATGTTGTTCTTGTAAGTGGATTAAACATCTTAAATATGTAAAACTAGTATTAATTTTGGAGGGTTTTGTTGCTTTTGTGAAAAAATACGTGTCTACCTTGCATTTCCACCTGAAAATCAGACAGCGAAGGGACTAGAAACTATCTCATTTTCCCTTCATTGTGTTGTCCAAATGAAGAAACACCAAAATCCACTGGGCAGAAGATGGAGGACAGAAAATTAAACCAGCATTTTTGAGCGCTCTTTTACTGAAAGATGGAGCAGGGATTTGTTGTGTGACTCTTTTCCAATGTAAACCCTACAGAAATGGCAGGTTGAATTTTTAATGTCTTCACAGCACCTTTGCCCTTCAAGGCAGGGGAGGATGCAGGAGAAAGAGAAATCTTATATGAAAGTTACGATTCCAAAGTAAAAAACCAAATTGTTGTTCTTGAAACACAATTTTGAGTTTTACCAGCCCTTGAATAATGTTCTGCTGCTCAACATTATCTATGACAACCCATTTTATTAATGCAAAATTTCCTTTAGAAAAAGTCAATATTTTTTGATGGCATTCATTACTACATGTGACTCCTCTGAAAACAGAACACTCTGAATGACAAGTACTTCATCATATAAACAGCACTGCAAAAGAAAGCACAGAAATAATCAGTGGTGATAAATAGGAGAAAGGATTTATAAATAAATTATTTTTTATTGTAGGTCAACAATGAAAAATGTCCAGAACCTACATTTTGATATAACAGTTTCAGGGTAGGAGAGATATTTTTTTTAAGGTTTATGATTTCTGATACTTGAAGTTTCATTTTCTTCCTCTCCTCACTCACCTATTTTGCCTTCCTTCCCCTCCAGGTAACTCTAAACACAAATTTCATCTAAGTGCTGCAGTGTTTGGTCTCTCTAGGCCTCCCACATCCTGGAGCAAACCAGTGAGAGCGATTACAGCTATTCACAAAGACAGCAGTTGTCCCAAACTGGTGATGAAAGGATGTATCACCTCATAACATGGATGATGAAAGATGGGATTTTGTGTGCTCAGGCCCCTTTCATCACCCCTATATGTGTGCAAGGCCTAAGTAAATGCTGGCTAAATGAAGGGCTGAGCCTGCTAAACACTTGCCTTTAGCTCAGAAGGAATGGGAGGCTTCACTACAGTAACTTACAGAAAATAAATATGTGTGTGATGTATTTTCTACCAAAACCTTTCAGAGGCTGTCCATTGCTGTGTTATGAAATGGAGCCTGTTAATCATTTCAGCCAAGCTACCACCACTGCCAGCTAAACATCAGATCTGCAGGGCAAGGACCTGCCCGGGCCATGTTTTAGCCTGAATTTCTTCCCTTGGCCAATTGGGACAGAACCTTTGTGGGTATTTGATGACTCTTGAAGTTAAAAACCAAAAATAAAGCAGGTTGTGTAAGTGTAGAAATGATTTAGTTGACTAAATCAATAGTCAGCTATTGTCTGACTAATCATCAGCACACTAATCTCTACTTAGTGACACACAGGTATTTTTAGAGAGAGGTTTGCCTCTTACTGTTGCTGCAATGTTTTAAAATTAGACATGGAATTGCAAGCAGCTCAAATGGTTTGTGGCAAACTACATTACAGAGATGTTTTAATTTCAACAAAGCTAAGAAGCATTCTTTTTTCAGACCCAAACATCCTTCAATAATAGCAAATTATTTAAAAATTAATGTATCTTGCCAGTATGCAGGCTCCAAACAATAGCAATAAAAGGAGGTCCCTGAGTGGGCAAGGATCATAGAGATTCATTCCTGGAGGAAAAACAGCATTTTCATACCTGGCCTAAACTCGGGCTTACATCTCCATCTTGTGGCAAAAGGGGATGGGTGCAAGGCAGCAAAAGGAAATTACACTTTGTGGCCGAGGGTAATCCGCAGTTTCACAACGAACCAAGCAGCAGGGATGCATAAGGCATGTCCTCTTGCTAAAATCTCAGCAAAACTGCATTCCAAAGAGTTTTGCTTGGTGTAGAAAGTGTCTCCATCCCAGCATTGTGCCAACCAATTAAAGAAATCTGCTTGCCATAGTTCAATCCCATCTTACCAGGGGAAACCTAAATTTCATTTAATTTCATGGACTACTGGTAAGTTTTGGATCAGATCTATTAGTTAAAACCAAGCAAGAAAACCAGAAAAGCACTGCCAGAAGAACTGTACCGTGGACACAGTGCTGCCCTGCCAGGCTCAATATGCTCATTGTTTGTGGGTGTCTGACTTTGAGCACACACATTTTAATACACCTACCCCACTTCTGAGACAGACATATTTCAGTGTGGTTAGTGCTTAGGCTGGGTGATGTATGTGGTCCTCCAACTTAGAGCAAGGAAGAGCAGCATGCTGTGTTCCAAAAGTTATAGTTGTGTTTTTTACCCAATATCAGCTACTAAGGCATTTTATAATGAACTCAGAAACACAGGAAGCAGTTGAAATATGGAGACACGGGAAGATCAGAGTGCCAAAAAACATAACAAGCCTACAGTAGAATAAAAAGACTTCGTTGGAAACCCTGTGAGAATAGTAACGAGCTTTACAAGCAAATAAGAAATGTTCATCCCTTCTTTCTCTTCCCATCTCAGCCCCCACCTCGGGTTGTCAGTCAACCTTAGCAATTAAATTGTTAAAGAACAACATCTGTAAAAGAAAAGAGAATAGCATTTTTATTCTATCCCACAGTGAGCTACATGGTTTTAAAAATTATGCTTGGTGAAACCTGCACACATTTTTAAAACCAGGCAAATCCAGGCAGCAGCTGGCAGGACTGCAGCATGCTTAAAGATATCTAGAATCCCCATGGGACAAGAGTGTGGGAGCTTGTGCTGCTGTTCAGACACAATTCTGAGGATATTAGTGGGATGTCTACACAATTCCAAAGATGTTCAGACACACTTCTAAGGATATTAATGGGATATCTATCCTATGCAAAAACCCTCAAAAATTTCAGCCTGTGTTCCCAGCCTAGAACACCAGCACAATCCAGCCTCTATGTCTGGCTACTTCTCTGTACCCAAAGCAGTCCAGAACCTTAGATTTAGGCAGATTGAGACCCCACTGGAATCTGGCTGTGAACTGGACAACATTGTGTGAGCTCAGCTAACACATGGTAATGAGGCAGCCTTAGCCTAAGATTTAGGCTTAAGTCAATTGAAAAGAGGATCCAAGCTCTTGAATCTGGGCTAAACTTTGAGAAAAGGTTGCAACACAGCCCAGTGTTTGCGATGCTCCTATTTCAAGAGTTCCAGTCACTCCAGGCAATTGTCAGAAAGTAGGCAAGAGTTTCCAGGATTCCCCAGGGAGATAAATAGGAAGGAAAAGAAAAAAGTTTGAGGACAATAAATGTTTTTGCTTTTTTTTTTTTGCTATCATATTTTGGTGAAGGAAATATCTCCAATATTACATATCAAAAACGTTCATCTTTCAGTGACCAACTACATGCAGCAGACCAGGTTAATTTTTTTCCTCCTGGAAATTTCTTTTTTTATGTGTGTGAGCCCAATCTCACAGGTAACAGAAATCACACGTCCCTTATTGCAGGGTAAAATGAACTGTGATCAACAGAAGAGAAATATGTAGGCTGGGCCTAAATAAAACTTCTCTACATTTAGTATTTTGTTGCCTTGACAATACAAGTCTGTGTAAATAACAAATAAAGGCTCTGAGTACCAGACTGGAGAGAGCCACATCTGATGCAGGGAAAGGATCCTGCCCATTAATTTGTATGAGTAGAGAAGCCTACATGACAGGATTTGGACACTAGAGACAATCCACTCATGAGGGAACTTCCACTTAAGCTCTGTGGTGCAAACATATAACACTTGCATTTAATCTGACTCTGCTTTAGGAATCTCTGGTCTATGAGGGGTTTGTCATTGCCCATGAGGAGAGCAAACGTCATCCTGTGTGTTAAATCTCTGAGGCCATATTGTGGCCCCCCAGATGCTCTGCAGAGGATAAGAAGGAAGATCTTGTGGTTGCTGTCATTGCCCTACAAGTTTTTTTAGTTATATTTTTAATTTATCAGGCATTTACCAAGTGTGTAAAATAATCACTATGTGAGTGAATGGCATTTGACAAGTTGATTTACCATAAAAGTCGGCAATCCCAGCTGAAGCCAGCTCAAATGGTCTTCAGAAAGCAACCTGTAAACAAACCTGTTTTGGTTGGAAATTGTGCATCCTGAAGCCAAGCAAAACTCAGTCACAACAGATTTTATAAATTTGTCTTTGTCTGGGTTTTACAGACTTCTTTACTGTTTGTTCAGCATCCTGAAAGCTAGTACCAAGGAGAGATCTAGAGCTCAGCAGAGTCTTAGCAGGAAAAAAAAATTTTTCTTCAGATTTTTTTTTTTTGTAAAATGTTAGCACACACCATTTTGGCTGAAAAACTATTATTTCAAGTCAGAAATTGCCCCACCACAGCACACTGACATTCTGGCCAGATGATCCCTGCTCCTACCCTTTTCTTTAGTGGAAAGGCCAAGATCTGCTTTAGCTGTAGCCTGATAATGAACTGTGATGAAAATACTAGGATCTGTGATGTGGTGTGTTTCCAGCTGAATCAAAGAATCAGTTCTGCTATTTGAGGTATTGGCATAAGCTCACCTGCAGTACTGTGTTCAGTCCTGCTTCATAAGAGGTTAATTTAAATGAAGACAAGTGCGGAAAAGAACTAGCAGGATCAAATAGAGAGGAGAAAATTCAGCTTAATGTTGGAAAACAAAGACTGGAAACAAATATGATTGCTTGCTGCTACAGTATAGGAGACACCAGAGAGAGGAGAGAGTTGTAATGTATGGAACAAATTTGGAAAAAGTCAAACTGGCTTCTGTGGCTTGTGAATAATTTTAGGGTAGAATACAAATATTTAAAACCTGGTCAAGTGCTGGAGTAGCCTTTTGTATGGAGGAGTAAAGGCCAGAAACCTAAATGGTCTGATACTGGATTATGTGACGGGAACATTGTTGCAGCAGGAAGCAGTTCCAGGGACCCAGTAAATTTTTTTCCCCATGTGTGGTCCAAGGGCAGGCTTGATAGGGAAAGCCACATGACATGGCAATTCTGGGTCACACTGTTTTACAGAAACTGAGTTTCAAAACTGAAATCTTTTTGAGTTTGGGACTTTCCCTTTTTCAGCCAAAGAGACTTATCCATGGGAAGCAGACACATTCCACAAACATGCTCATTTAGTCAATAAGCTGTTTTCCACTGAGAAGTCGTTCATCTGGAAATTTTCAAGAAGCCCCAGCTCTAACATCTGCTTAGATGCAAACCCCTTGGGCAATAGCCTCCATTCCTTGTTTCTTCAGTGTCAAAGACCCTTGGTGAGATAGACAAATAAAGGATGACCAGGCAAGGGAAGTAGAGAGTTCGTCCAGCTTCTGCCATCTCGCCTTTCCATGGGCTGTCTGGGAGAGGAGAGGGCAGTGAGTGACTCTGACACATTCAGACAGTGGCTAGGCTGGAGAAGGGAGCGCTGCAAAGATGTAAACCGTGTGATGAATGTGACCATAGAAAACTCAAACACAACTTTGCAGTGCAAAATGTCTTAACAGAATACTGCTGAATGAAAGGGTAAAATAATAAATAACAATAAATTATCATTTTCAGTTAACTAGCCATGGGTTGTATAGATGTCAGGAACACGGGCCACAATAAAAAACACCATGTAAATATTTGAAAAATTCCATTCCAAGAGGAGAAAAAATGGGATTGAAGAGCTTGGATTTATTTTAAAGATTCCAATACAAAATTGTTCTATTTAAGAAGAAATCAAGTTTTATCCACTGCAGCAGAACCCTTCTCTCCTACTTGCTTGCTCACTCATCCTGTGACTCATGCAGAGCTCTGTATATCTTATACATCTGGAATAACAAATTTTCTTCCTGGAGAAGATTAATCCTTTGTCAGGTTTTCCACATTTTTGCCACCTACAAGTGTATTGGGAAATGCCATTCAACAAGCTTGAGTTAGAGAATTCAGCTCAGCTCTTTCACAAAGCTTTTTAAAAGCTTGATTATCAGCAAGATGCACAGGGGATGCTTAGCCACATTCATTTCATGATCTCACACTGCCCACAGCTCAGGAGTTCCAAGTACAATGCATAATTTTGGTTTGTAACCCAGCTTCTTTGCAGTGTCAGCTAGTCAAAAAAAACCCCATGCCCGCATGCATATACACATACACAATATGCTCCCTGCTGCAGAAAGAAAGAGGATTCTCCATGCTTGGGAGTTTCTGTGGGGAAGCAGTGGAGACAGCAGCTCTCCTCCACCCTGGCCAAAAAAAAAAGGATGTGCACAGATCTCACTCAGACATGACTGATTGCTCTGATTTACTCTTGGGTTGGTTTTTTTTTGTTTTGTTTTATTTTTCCCATAACCTTCTTTTCCTGCTATAGCTGACAACTGATTTGGTGCCTTTGCCAGCTCGGAGGCTGTAAGGTAATTTTTACTGTGTCTCTCCCACACAGTAATGATTTGGAGTCACAGCACCCTTGCCTATAAAAGGGAACATAAAGCAGTGGGGATCACTGCCACTTGCTGTACCTGTCCTGAGTGGAAATGGGAAAGTCTGCATGCACAGATAATTGTGTTTATATTTCACAGACCATAGGGGTAGTAAGGGTCATACAGGCAACAGGGAAGGTCAGTGAAAACAACATAGCTTGCATGTAGATGAAACAATTATAAAGTCCAGTTTCCTTGAATAGTTATATTCACCATGACAGGAAAGGAGCACAATCCCCATTTCACAGTGAAGATATAGATGGATCCTGCAGTGCCCCTCTGGCAAGGCCTCCCTATGCTTCATTTGCAACTTGGGGGGGCAAACAGTAAGGAAAGAGTATGCCCTGTGAATACCCAAAACAATAGACACCCGTGGCTCTGGTCCCCCAGGGGATGCTTATCATCAAGGACACCCCAAAACCATGGGCAGTCAAAGACAGGACCACAAATGCCCTTCTGACATTTTGACTCAGCACTCTGAGTTAGCAAAGAGTACCCTTGTTTGTAGCATTAGAGAAATTTTCAAAGACAGTGCTGGAATTACAAGGGAGTTTAGATTCTCCAAGGAATTCTGCTCCCAGAAGTACACAGCATACAGAGGTACATAACAGCACAGGAATACAGCATTGATGTGCACTACTCACTGAAGGACACCTCTGTGCACTCAACCTCTTGGGATCGGTCTTCATGAGATGCCTTAGAGTAGAGTCAGGATTCAGAAGAGGAGAAAACAGCAACAAGGTAATTTTCATAACTCATGTCCTGCTGTGAGTACTTGCTAATAATTGCTTTCACTCTGGATTACAGAACACAACACATGATGGCACACATCCATTCAACCTCATCTGTTTGCCCAATCCATTTTCTATTCTTTCCCTACCCAAGCAACTTCTTCCTTTCCCACTATTCTGAGTCGTATGCAAAAAAAGGTCACTCTTAAGTATCAGCACAGGGATCTCAGAGAAAACCAACAGATCATTGCCAATGGACTGATGACATTTTCACCTGTCCAGTAGCACAGGTGAAGAAGGGGCCTGGAGTTTGCCTTGCAGCAATCCAAGCTGAGCTTTGCTGTCAATTGCTTTTTACAGAGGTTGGCAATGGACAGAAACAGGCACCCATCAGGGCACTGAAAGAAAACGCTCTCCTGAGGAGAGCAGCACCAGGGCTCTGCCTGCCAGCTCAGGGCCACAGGGAGGAAATCCCCTTTATCAAGCCACCCTGATTCATGAGAAGTCAAAATAATGACACGAAGGATAACAAGTCCCAGAATAACTCCAATTAGATGCATTTGTGATTAAGGACCTCAGAAGACAGCAGCAGGGGGACTGGAGAAAGGTACTGACCTGAAGAATACCCTCTGTATGCCAATGGGGAGGAAAGGATGGTGCAGCACAGGGAAGCAGGGGAGATGAGGTCTTGCCCAGCCCAGGAGCTACTCAATGGCAAAATTTCCTCCTGTTGCCTGCAGTGAATGCCCAAGTGCTTTAGCGGTGCTGAAATACTTCACAAGCACTTGTCAGTGGTTTGGACATGTTGAATCATAGGTTAACCAATTAACTGAGGAGCACAAGTAGAACACCTGAGGACTAAGGTGCTTGTTCACACCATCACTGCTACCCCATCTGACTGTTACTACAGTTAGTAACAGCCAACAGAAGCACCTCAGTTTTTAAGTCAGCTTCATAATTTATATTCAGACATGGTGCTGAGTGTCTTGTAAGCACCTGATTTTTTTTCCTCCTGTTTGATATTATCTATGTCTAATCTTTAAATCCAGACAGAACTGGTATGTTCTTCAACTGTTTGGTGGTTTTGCTTCAATTTGCTTTTTCTTCTTTTACTTTTCTGTTGAGCAGATCTTTAAACTGCTGTCACTTACTGACTTCCTTGTGGCATACATTTATACAACACCCCCAAATTCTACTGCAAAAGAACACTGTTTAATCTGCATCACTCAGAACTGAGGAGGAACTGTAACACGGGCTGTCTGTACAGCTTTAACTTGACCCCAAAGGCAGATGCATCAATATACAGCCCTTAATGACACAATCATACAGTGTTTTTCTTCAGAGAACGCCGTGGCAATTTACCACATGAGCAGTGTTTTCATTTCTGTTACTGAGTATCTCACCCTAAGCCTTGTGCTGGACAATCAGGCTGGCATATTTCCTGCAGAAGATTCAGTCAGAGGAACACAAGGGAACAATCCCTCTGTTCATCCCATCCCAGCCCTTGCTCTAACCACAGTTGCTGCTGAACCCAGTCATTTGTTTCTGCCAGAGTCTAGAGAGTCCTAGAGACATTAAGTTCCTATGCTTGGCTGAGGTAGAGGAAATAGGTAATTTTCATGCTTCCTGCAGGGTTGGTAGGCCTGTAGGCTTACTCCTTTGTGGACACCAGTGTCTCCCCCTTAAAATCCATGTCCATACCTCAGGTGTCCTTGGCTCTGCAGTACTGGAAACAACTGCTTTTTTCCTGGTACTCATTCCCATGTCGATGCTGGCCACTTGTGATTATTCTGTTTCCTTGCCTATGATTTTTTTTTTAAAATCTTTCAGTTTCCTGGACCAGAGCAGTGGCTCTGTGAATGCTGGAGAGCAACTAGCAGCAGCATGAGAAATTGATATTCTCTTTAAAAAAAATTAGATTTATAAGTGAAACATCCTGTCCTGGAACAACAAAAAAGGCCAAACAGAGGAACAAGAAAAGTTTGTTCCTTTTAGCATGAGGGTAAAGCTAGAGTGAATAATAAGGTGGTTGCTTTCCAAAATTTGGGGCTGGGGCTGGAGCATCCATGGACCTTCATAATACTCATTTCAGGATAAAACTGCCTTTTCTTGAACTAGATAAGGGATTGTGACTCTGCAGAGCCAGGGGGTCCAAAGTCTTATGGAACCCTGGGAGGGGAAAAGAAATTACAGGTTGCCTAGTAGGCATATTGGCAGGCAGGATGTTCAGGCAGCTCTTCAAAGTGTGGATTGTTATAGCCTCCTATTTAAACATGTAAATTGTATGGTTAATAAAATGCACAATGGCTTTTATCAGCTCATGATTATAGTTTGGGTCAGCTGATCAAGAGGTTACATGCTTGAAGAGATCTATGTCTCTTCATCTGTATTACCTTGCCTGACTTAGACCCAGGTTCAGAAGATCCACGGCCCATATCTTGATGTCAGGGGAAGAAAGGAAATCATGTTTTGATGGTTTTGCAAAGAGGCAGATGCAGTGGATTGGCAACAAGGAAGAGAAGGTGATACTGGCCCCCAGATTGGCATAAGGACTAACAAAGGCATGTGGAGAAGACTAGGCAAAGTGCTGGAAGAAAGAATATGCCTGGTATTTGTTACAAACTCATATGGGATGCTTTGGTGACATGCATCTGAAAAGAGGGCCCCAATAGCTTTGAAACAGATGTGCAGAGCACTGACAAGAGATTTGCCATACAGACTCTGAACAGATTGCTTGCAGTGAGAACAGAGGTGGATGCAGTGGCTCTCCAGCATTGCTGCTGCTGGGAGGTGAGGAGAAAAACCTCTTTAGGTGCCCTCTTTTCATTTCGCTAGTCATCTCTGCTATAAATTATAACACAGATCTTGTGTCCTGCTATCCTGAAGGCAGTAGATGGTGCTATTGATAGCACTATTAATGCATATGCTAATCAAGTAAAAGTTATCCATAGATGAACAATGTTAAATGCTTGTGTATTCCTCATGTTCTTCATCTCAAGGAACCTTGAGACACTTGCAAAAATTTAAAACCTGCATTTTTATGTAAGTTTATGTTCAACCTCAGTGCAGCCACTCTTCTGTGTGTCAACACAGCCCTCCTCCAGAGAGAAGACAGAAGAAGATAGCAGAGTGATTGTAAGTGGCAAAGAACCTCGTTACACCAAGTCTCACTGAGACTTGAGAGATAATTTCAGGACGAAGGGTGCAAACAGCCAGGTTGGAATCTGGCAGTGCTAATTTAAATCAAACTAATCTCTCAGTTTTACATGAGAGCCCTTAACAACTTGAGGTCAGGCTGTCATCTCTATAACCTCTTGGGAAAAGCTGTTCTCAAAAGCCAGCACTGATTACCCTGTTGGCACATGGTAGCTGCTCTGCTGCTTTTCAGAATAGGGACTTGTGATCATTACAATAATTGACGGTTATTAGTCTCAAAGTAGCAGATTAGTCAAAAGCTATGGTTCCCAGTGGGGCAGAGGCAGTGCAAAGACACAGTTCTTACCGGAAACAATTTAGAAAGGCAACTCCTCCACCTCAAAAAATTAAATTACATCATCAGTATGACAAAGTTGAAACCACTAATTTCTGACTCCAGATCAGTCACATTTAGAGGAACTGGCTAACTCCTTTTGTACCCTGTACAAAGTTCGCATTACAATCAAGATCCATGCATCCTAGCAGAGATGCTGACAAAGAAATGGGCCAATACACACAGCAAAGTGTCCCCAAGGATGCTGAACTGGCTGACTCAGCAAGACACTCAGTAGTGTGCTTTATGTTACCAAGCTTTGTGGAAAACATCTGAGGTCCCATAAAACCAAGACTGGAATTTCTATAGCTAAAAGTATCAGTGCTCATAGGAGAGGCAACTCCTTATCTGTGGAAAAGAGGTGCTCAGAGCCGTGATGAGTCTAAGTTTTCCTACATATCTTAAGTCTTATGTGTTTTGAGATCCATGTTTCAGGCTATATACAGCCCTTTTCCAAATGCATCCAAACACACACATCCAGCTCTGCAAAACACATACCAAGTATGAGAACAGCAGTCTGGTCCAGCTCCCAGTCCACCTTAATAATCACCATTATTTTCTATCATTTTCCTTTGCTAGCAGCAATTCTTTAAATTGATCTTTGAATGTGTACAATTTTGTACTCTGTAGATGTCTCAGGCAAGATTTAAATAGCAGCAGATTGTGTTTCAAGCATTTCACATTGATGGAAATTAAAGGCCCATTTCCCAAAGCTTTTAAATACGTGCTTAATTTTGGACACATGAGCAATGCTATTGACAGCAAAAGGATAATTCACATGCTTTGCTGTACTGCTGCACAACAGCTGAATGACAATACAAATTGCTCAAGTGATATTCATGGGATTACTCTACATGTTTTCTTTCAAAAAAAATAAGCCTGCAGGAGGGATATCACTTGGCAACATAATTTAGCAAGGGGAAGAGGACCTGGTGACAAAGTACACATGGGAGCCTGAGGTACAGAGAGTCTCTTTTGTCTCAGTCTTCACAGTTAAGACCACCCTTAAGCAATCCAAGGTCCCTGACACCTGCAAAACTGGAGCAAGGAAGACACAGCCTTGGTGGGAAAGGAGCAGGTTCGAGGATATTTAAACAAATTGGACATACATTAATTCCATGGGCTCTGATGGGATGCACCCACAAGTGCTGAATGAGCTAGCAGGTAGCACAAGACTGGGGCCAGTCTTGGTGATCTTTGGTTGTGTTGCTCAGGGGAGATTTCTGACGATGGAAAAAAGGACACTTCTGTCTTCAAGAAGGACAAGAAAGAGGATCCGAAGTACAAGCTAGTATCCCTCACTTTGATCCCCAGGAAGGTGATAGAGGAAGTAATTTCTAAACACACAAAGGACAAGATGATAGAGTAGTCAGCAGGATTTCTGAAGGGTCAAGCCTGACCAACCTGATAATAATGAGATGACTGGTGAGGGGAAAGAAAAGGATGTTGTTTATTTGTTCAGTGGACTGTAGTAGGCTTTCAATTCTATTTCCCATAACATCCTCTTAGACAAGCTGATGAAGTACAAGTTAAATAAATGGACAGTAGATTGAAAACTGTCTGAACTGCCAGACTCGGAGTCATGATCATGAAATCCAGTTGTGGCATGACCACAACTGGAGACCATTCACTAGTAGTGTACCCAAGGAGAGTATGCTGATGTCAGTACTGTTAGACATCTTCATTAATGATTTTGATGACAGGGTGGAGTCTACCCTCAGCCAGTTTGCTGATGACACAAAACTGAGAGGAGTGGCTGATACTCAGGGGGGCTGTGCTGCCATCCAGGGGGACCTGAACAGGTGAGAAGAGAAAGCCAGGAGAAATGGGCTGACCTAAACCTCATGCAGTTCAACAAGGCCAACTGCAAACTCCTGCATCTGGGGAACAACAACCCTACATCTCAGTACCTTGTGGAGGCCAACTGTTTTTACAGCAAAGGACTTGGCAATCCTGGTGGACACCAAGTTGACCATAAGCTATCATTGTACCCTTGTGACACGGAAGACCACCAGCTTCTTGGGGGGGCATTAGGAGGAGCATTGCCAGCAGAAAGTGATACTTCCTCTAGTGCTCGTGAGACACACATGGAGTGCTGAGTCCAGTCCTGGGCTCCTCATACAAGGAAGATATGGATTTAATGGAGAGAAACCAGAGAATGGGCCAGAAGATTATTAAGGGACTGGACCATCTGTCATACAAGGAGAAACTGAGAACTAGGACAGTACAGCCTTGTAAAGAGACAGCTGAGGGAGGATCTCATCAATGTGCAAAAATATCAGATATGGGGGGAAGGGATAGAGAAAACTGAGCCCTTCTCAGTGCTATCTAGTGACAGGACAAGAGACAATGGCTACAAATGGAAGTACACAAAATCCCATTCAAACATAAAATTAAACATATTCTATTTTTTCCTTCCTGTGAGGGTGGTAAAACAGTGGCACTGGTTTCCCAGAGAGGTTGCGACATCTCCTTCATTGAAGATATTCAAAACTCAACTGGTCATGGCCTTGAGAAACCTGCTCTAGATGACTCTACTTTGAGCTTGGGGGTTGGTCTGGATGAACTCCAGATTCACCTTTCACACCCAACCAGTAAATGGCTGTATGAACTGCATCTAGAGGAAAGGAAAAAAAAAATTCACAAAGTATGAATAGAAAGCTCTTTAACAAAATTTGAAAAAGTACTTATTTGTGATTGACTGAGCAATTTATAAAAGTGAGGGGCAGCTTTACTCAAGGGAAAGAAGTAATTGCCTTGTTTCATCAGCTTCTAATATGCTTAAGTTCATGCTTAATCACATTAAAAAACACCCAAACAACTCTATCATTCCTATTTTGTATTGTTTGTCGCCTTTTGTGGTATAAAAGATATCCCAAAGATAAATCTATGGATTGCAAACTGGCTTTGAAAATTTGCCTTGTGATAAATCATTGTTTTGACCAAAAATGTTTAGTCCCATTTGTTCTCAGATAATCCAGCAGCAGCTGCCACAGATGCAGTGCTAAATTTAGATTTACATTAAGATTTTTCATTTTACTTTTCCTGGTGGGTAAAATATAACTTTTAAAGTACAGCAGTAGAGCTGCCTTATTCAGCTCAATCATGAAATAATGGTCATTGCAATATACTCAAGCTGAAGGCAGTAAAAGCCCATTATCCTGCAAGTGGTGATTTTTGAAGAGCTAACCTTCTAGCTACATCTTTACTATGTCTTTTCCAAAGCTGCCAATGCTACTGTGTTTACATCACAGTCTAAATGGACAGTACTTATTAAGGTTTAAATTGTCTAAAGAAAAAGTACAGCCTAGCACAACAGTTATATCCAGTTTGCTTTCTCTTTTTATCTTCTGCCTGCAAGGTTCCAGGAATGCTTTAAAAACACAGCTGCTCTCCTGCAAAAGTCCTTTCTGTTGTCAGCTGTGCTAAGGGGTGCTCTGTAGTTTCCTCTTTTGACACAAAAACAGCAAATGCATTTCAAACTTGCAGAAAATGCCAGTGAAACTCCTGGAATACTTATGGTTTCTCTAGTGCAGGCTGAGTCATATTAGCACCAAGATGCTGGGAAGCCTGAAATGCTCTTAGAAATATTGTCTCTGTTGGTCAAGCAAAGACTGAGTTCTCTAGGTCTGACTAATTGTCAACTTTCTGCAGACCTTGGAGATTTGCTGGCCTCCTTCACCATCCAGGGGAAGTATTAAGCTGATGAAGCTGCCCAGAACTGTGGCAAAGAAAACAAGGAAGGCTGCTATGGAAAAGAACTGAGTATTAGTATTTGACAGACTTTAATGACTATCCTCAAACTCATCTCAGCCTGATGCCAGTCATACCCATTCAGTTCAGTCCTTAATTCTAACATTTTCATGGTTTAGAGGTGGACTAGGAAATACTATGTTTATGGTTGGACTCTATGATCTTAAGAGTGTTTTCTAACCTAAATGACTCCATTATCTATAGTCTACTAAGTACATGCATACACTCTTATTGTGAGTGCTAAAATTTGCAGCAAACCTTCCCAAAGCAGAAGCATCAAGCCAGTACCCAGGCAAGACCTGCATTAGCAACAAATTACTTGAATCAATATTTGCTTCTCCAAGAATCAAAACTAGGAACTTTCCCAGGCAAAGGCAAAAAAAAAAAATATTGCTAACAGGTATACAGAAAAAACAGTCACAAGAGAACTGTAAGAACAGCCTTATTTTCCCATTAGGAGCTAACACAGGGATGGTCCACCACTATTTACTGCAGAGTTACTCATGATTTTGCTATACTACGACAGAAAATAGATACTATAAACAGCAACTCTCACTCAACACTGTAAATAACTATCCTACAAGGAGGAGATTTTATTCAGTACTGACACCATTGGTTTCTTGTTTGGAATCTCAAGCACTGTTGAGACAGAAGTCAGTAAAATTGGTTCTCAGGCTTTGGAGTTTTCAGGCCAAAACCTTAGTTGCAGTTTTAAGCTACCTTTCACTTTAGAAGATATTTATAGTTACGAACACTGCTGAGCATTGTCCTCATTTTCCACTTAGTTCAAAAGAGGTGAAAATCTTGGAAAATTTCTGCCAAGGTTTTGTGGTTTTTGTTTTGTTTTTTGTGGTTTTTGTTGTTGTTGTTGTTTTGGTGTGGGTTTTTTTTTTTTTTTTTTTTTTTTTTTGTGGGTTTTTTTTTTTTTTTGGTTGGTTGTTGTTTTTTTTTTTTCTTTTTCCTTCTGCATTCCCAGCAATGGAAACAAACCAGAACAAAAGGAAGGGCCAGTGTGAGCCCAACTTGAATCACGATGCTTGCAACTGGCACACAAACATGCTCATTAACCAAATGTATTGTAGCCTGACTGCTGACAACACAGAGCAGGAGCTGAATCACAGCTAAGCAGGGCTAGACAGAGCCTGGGTTTGATGTAGCAGACTTTTGTGGAGCCAGTCCAGCAACAGAAAACCTGTTTTCTAACTTTGCATGTCATGAGTGAGTGAAGTAACCCAACAAGTACTTAAATGAGAGCACTACTGAGACTCATGAGAGGAAACCAGCAAAATTTCTGCTCAGTACAAAAATACCCTCAGTGGCTTTTTTTTTTCTCCTTGTTGATTTGCCCTAGAAAGTTTTTACCTAATTTTCAGCTTGTCATTTCTATAGAAAGAAGAGTAGGACCAAAGTTTGCTACACTGATTGAAGGAGAATTTAGAAAAGTGTTACAGAGCACATGTGTTGCTCTTTCACAGAACACAAACCTGTTTTTGATTATTTGACAGGATTTGAAATGTTCAAAGTGGCTATGCTGTTACATACTGTATTTTACCATCTCCTAATTACAAGTTTCTGAATCACTTAGCTATGGTAAAAAATCCTAGAGGCATAAAATTAAGAAAACAGAGATAATTAGTTTACATGTGCTGTCATGAAGATCATGGCATTTCTGATGATGTTTTAAATATTTGGGATAGTACTGACACAAAGTAACTCAATGGAAAACAGTACACAAATAGCTCAGATTATTATTTTATATACACACTGGACACACTTTCCACTGAACCATGAAGTTGATCTCTACACAGCTATTGTATCTCTTCTTATCAATGCTGATTTATTACCATTTTTGCCTACAAGAGCATATGCATCAAACATTAAATCACAGTAATTTTTGCCTCTTTGACAGCCAAACCAAGGGCCAAAATACCAGGTTTGGATGACACTGACCTCCCACAGCGGCTCTCAGGTATTGATATTATGTGAAAAAAAAAAAGGCAGCAAGTGGGGAGTGAGCAGAAACTCTATAACCTTGAAGAAGCTTTTGCATCAATCACTTCACAATTTTAAATGCCAGATGTTTAAAAATCAGCAATGAAGGTGTTTACACTTCAGCACACTGTAGGCAGTGTCTCTGTGGCAGGGTAACTAGGAAGAGCTCAGTATAAAAGTGCTTGGAATGTATATGTAAAAACTGACAGTATTTAATGAAGTTAAAATGTTGCCTCAAAATGCTGCTGGAATAGCATAGCTTGTTTCCAGGAGTGAAGGGAAAATTGAAGCACCACAAAGCAACACTTGTAGAAAATTTCAGCAGTTCTGGATATCTTGTTTCTGTAACTCATTTGCCCATAACTAGAAAGAAGAGTTTTTAACCACCTACCAGCTATTCAATGTTTTCCTGGACTCATTGGTTTGGTAGCATTTGTATTCTGTAGCCAAATCATACTTCTTGCAGTAAGAAACCAAGGAATTTCTGTCTACTTGGTTTGTGTAAGAGATTCTATTGCTATCATATATATTCTATTGCTAACATGCTGTCCAGCTCAAATGAAAGTAAAAGGACTTCTAAGTTCTGCATAGCTTTGCATTAGAGCTAAATACGTTTTAACATGCTTCTTGGACAAGACTTGGAAATGATGAAAAGATTTAGGAAAATCGTGTCAGTAGTGAAACCTAAATTGTCAGGAAGGAGTGAAGAATCTGATTTGGTGATAATAAGATAAGGTCTGAGCTCTGTTTGTAATGAAAATGTACTGAGTTCAAATCAAAGGCATTTTTAATTGTGCTCTGGGTTCTTCTGTCAGAATAAAATATTTTCCTAGTTTCAAAGGCACTCCAGATACCCTGTAATAGATAGCACAGGAGTCATCTATCAGCACTGCCTGTCCACTATTGCATCTGTCACACATATTCCTGGACTGTTTTTCAGTGCTGTTATTTTAAAGATGACAGACATGTTTTCAATTAGAAAGGTTGTCCCCTTGACACAGTTCCTTTCACTGTTCTGTAGAAGCTTTATCCAAATAGGAAGGATAGTGTAGTCTGAAGGATGCTCTTCCCATTGAAATTATGTATACAGGCATGTCTGCCTGGGAAGGCACAGGGGGCAAAGAGGAGATTAGGGCTAATCCATGAATACTGGTCCCAGTTAGCTTAGCCATGCAGTTTTTAGCTGGGGCCACACATTCACTTTGCTAGAAACAATGCACGAAACGTAGCATCTGTGTACCCAATGGTTTAAATACATGTTTCAAGAAATTAACACTAAGAGGGAAGATTCCACTGGTGACCTGCCCAGTGGTGTCTGGAAGGTTGCAGTGAAGAAAGAGGATAGAGTGAACAGCAGATAGCCTTCTTGATTCAAGTGATCCCACTGTCCCAGTTGCAAGAGGGGATGTGTGCATGACCCATCTACAGACAAGCACTTCACAACATGCCCAGTCACCAGAATAACCCCTTATTTGTTAGTTGGGGCTGTTGCCCCAGTCTGAGCTTCATGCTGGACATCGAGCTGTCTGAGGGGTCCTCAAGGACCACAGTGATGGCTTTTTGCTCTGGACCTCAAATGTTCTGAACTTGTGCCAAAGGCTTCCTACAGGGAAGCCTGCTGCTGGAGGAATGTTACCCAGACGATGTGTTGCTGCCCACCAGCTCGTCCTGCAAACCCAACAGGACAGACACCTGAAGACTGTCCCTATAGAATGGCACTTACAAGGTATCCTGGTTTTCAACTGGGCCTCCAGCTGGCACAAACTTGTTTCTGAAGTTTATTTTCTGCAGGGAGCATGTTCACCAAGAAAAAAAAAAAAACAATTTCCAGTATCTGTGGAAATTTTGCCAGTGATTTCAAAAAGGCCAGGATTTTGCAGTGGTCTGATGGTATCCAAGAAAAATGGTTGGGTCACCCCTTTTGTATCCATTTCTGGTCTTTTCAGGCCCCATCTACCAGAAAGAGTAATATTACAAATTAATCTAAATGCAGTTGAGACCTCAGTTTCAGCATAGTGAAACACTGCCTGGTGAAAATGATGGCCTTACTGTTACTTTTGCCCTCCTCAAAATTATTACTTTAGTAATAAAGTCTCACTGCAAGACATCCTTTAAAAAGATTCAGCAAAAGAGAATCTAACTAGGTATTAAAGCACTGGGATAACTTAATTAATTAATTGCACGGAATGGTGTGGAGGAGACTCTCATGCTTTAAACCCAACACTAAACAGTCTCAGCTTCTCCATTAAAAAAACCCAAACCAACAACAACCAAACCAAACCAACCAAACAAAAAAACCTAATCCACAATGACCTGTCAAGATTCACTGAACTTCTGTTCTCCTTATATATCCCTGAATATGGATATATCTGAGGTAGGTTAAAGATATGCTATTAATGCCTTAAACCAACGTAAGGTGCAGTTAGTAAATCTAAGGAGAACTGAAGATATTGCTTACAGCTAAGGCAGCAGAGCACTTTTTCCTTCTCATTTAAAGAAACTGCAAAAAATGGACATTGATGATCAAGTAATGGTTGCTGTAGCATGGCAATATAGTTCAGCCACAGAAACACTCTTCCACACACTATCACAGACCACAGCCACTTTCTCTCCAACAAGCTGAAGACCCTCAGCAAAAGGCAGAAAGCTTTAGAAATCAGAAGAGAGAAGCTAGGAGATACTGAAAGAAGTGCGAAGAAACGCTTGCCCTTGAAACAAGGGTGACTTCGCCAGATGAGTTCTCTTGCTTTCATGTGCACAATCCTCTGATTGCTTTAACATTCAGACTTTGAGCACTCATCCCCTCAGGGTTTAGGGCTGCCAGTAGAGCCTGTTATTCCCTATATCTCAAGTTCCATGTAAAAATACCCAGGAGAGAAGATTATAGCTTTAGCATCTCCTGATCACTGTTGCATTCACAGACACAAAAGCCACATTGATGTAAACTGAATATTTGCCCCACTCCCCCATCTGTTTCAAGTGACTATACAGGCTATGCCAGCTCCGCCTCCACGGCCAGGCTGTTTCCTATCAGCCCAGATGCCTCAAGCTGTTATTAGCTATTATGCTATTGATCATCGTTATCTCTCAGACACATCTTCAGAGATAAGCTTGAATTTGCAGATGCTCTCTGCCTCCCAAACCTTCTCTGCTTGAACAGACCCATGAAATCTGGAATGTGAAATGCTTATTACCATAGACTTTCACTACAGCAGCATGCAATGAACCCCCTGATGACACTTGGTGAACAGAAGGAGCTGTCCTCAAAGCACTGCTGGAGTTGCAGTGTGCTCACCCACAGCCACACACTGCCAGCTGAAAAATTAACCTAATACAAATTCATGGGAATGGGATTAAAAGGTCACTTGATGGTGATTAGCAACCCCCCAAGCCTTCTGTTTAGTGTTGTTAGCAACCCCAGATATATATATAGTAGCTATGAGATACTTCCTGTGCCTTCCTGGTAGAGACACATTGTTGCATGGCTTTAGACAAAGAAGTACACATATCAACCAGACACAAAACTGCCATCAGGCCTGCAGGTGGGACTGCAGCCTTTCCCAAAGCAGAGGGGAAGCAACAGGATCTGTGGCACAGCCATGGGGCCACAGCAGTGTTTTCAGGCCCTACATGTGGCAAGGAAGGAAACCCCCATGAGGCTGCAGGGATTAGGGGGAGCTCAGGGACCAGGCTCTCATTCCGCCAGCTGGGGTTGGGAAGATTATATGCAGATGTGGGAACAGCCACAGCAAACAAGAGCACTTTCCCCCTCAGTCACTTCTGAATATAAACACTATGACAAGCAAATTACTAACTAAATCAAGGGCACTTCAGTGGAGGGGCTGAATCCCCTACAGGTAGCATTAACAGCCTCGTCAGCCTCTCACAAGTGTTCAGTGACTCCATATTCAGGTAACAGCAAGAAAGCCATTCAGGAGGCGAGAGCCCTTTGACACCAGGCACTGTAGAGCTTGGGATAGTTTCCCTCCCCTGTGAGTCTGCAGTCCCAGGAGGGCTGGAACAAAACAGAACAGCAAAACAAAACGATTTGGGACTAGGAGGTGGAAAAATAGTCAATAAACTGTGCTCTGTCAACTCTGAACATTGAATTTCTGACAAAAGCTCAATTAAGTTAAACCTCAAAAAGTAACAGTGTAGTATGTGTAACCTCCCCAAAATGTGCAAAGTTCAGTCTCACTATCTACAGGACAGCGAGTTGTGCAAGTCAGATTCAGATCTTAGGTGTATGGAGTTATTCAGATTCAAAGTTAGTTCAGCAGCAGCTATTAAGTGACTTATGGCTTTGTTGCAGTCAATAGCACTATGTTCATTAACTCCAGCTGATAATCTGGCCCTTGGGGTTTGATTCAGATACAAATCTTTAATCAACTAAACACCAACATAAGAAGCTGCAGATGCATTTGCGGACAGTCCATTGATTAGAACAGGAAGAAAGAGGTGATTTTTTCCATGTATGTTTAACAGCTATGCTTTGAATTGTTTTTAAATCTAACATCAATCAGACCCAATATGTCTCTTTAGAGGAAGCTACATAAACCAGAGTCCCTGCCCTTTTATATGAAAGAACAACGCAGTGCAGCTGAGGGGTATGATGGGCATTATTATTCTCAATACACTGCAGTCTCATTACATTCCAGGGCAGTCGTCCGAGTCGATTGCAATGCCCAGAGCACTGGTGATTGCAGTCCAGGGGCTGGCTGAACTAAAAGCCAACTAGGATGCTGAAAGAATAGGTAAATGCAGATTCCCTCTGCCTTTCAGAAGGAAATTGAAGCTTTTAATTTTGTTTCCTAGTAAGAATCTCCCTGCTGAGCAATGCTGTGCTCTGGTGCCCAAGATTCTCCTGGAGGCCCCACAGCTCAGGAATTTCTTTAGTCTGATCAATGCTTAAGCCTAAGGAGTGGTAAGACTTCCAGAGGGAATTCTTACTGAAAAGGTAGGGTAGGGTGGGATTAAGCCAAAGAGAAATCCTTTCTCTACAACCCCTGCATGTGATCCTAGGAAGAAGACAGCATTAATATAACATTATACTTGGTCTGGACAAGAGGAAGCTGTGGCCTCTGGGGTGAAGTGAAGGTCACAGGCAGAGCTGGCTGCTGGCTAGCTACCAAGCTGTGTCCATCTTGCAGGGACAGTTTGGCCCAAAGCCCAACATGAAGGTAACAGGACATTTGCTCCAGTGGGCTTCCCACAACCTCACCCTCCATCAAAAAATGCCTTGGCTGCCTCCTTTCCTTTGATCCAGGTACGACTGTAAGTAGTAATCACAGGACTTCAGAGGTGGCATTGAAGAGTAACCAAAGCATGTACTGCCTGAGGGCAGCCTGGGCTGCACAGAGAAAATGGTGTGGATACTGTGCCTTATTCACCCTTCTGCAGAGGGCATGCTGTGAAGTGTCCCTACATAACATGAGAGATGGAGAGGTGCCATGGGCAGCACTGAGATGTGTCATTGGTCTGTTAGTGATGCTACTGCAGGTTTGTATGGCAGGTGCTTGGGCAGATGGACAGACAAGCATTGATTTACAAATTCTTCCAGGAAGCAGCATTATTTAATGCATTTAATTAGCAGAGCTTCTCCACTAATTTTGTCTGCTTAGCAAAGGGATGCAAAGGCTGCCAGCCTCCACTTACTGGAGACCAGCCTGGAGACCTTTGCTTCCTGTTGAGCCCTGTGGGAGGTGAGTAAACTCAGCTTCTGGAAGGCACTATTTTTCTGCAAGATTATGTCCTTTGCCATGGAAAACCCCGTTGATGAACAGGTCTTCTGCAGGTTTTATTATCAGAAGAGACCCTCCTTGTTACCCGAACAGATTGTCTATTATATGCCAGAGAAACATTTTAACTAATTTTTGCACCCAGCTGACTGAGCTGAAGCTTACTGGTCTTGCATGAAACAGTCCTAAGTGATTTAGTTGGAGAACATTAGTAGACTCTGCTACTGACACTGTTTGATACTTGTCAGCCAGCACTGTCTCACTATGGCCTCCATACATTGCACCCTGTCCAGGCCATGAGCTGATGACCAGCTGGGTGGCTTTAAAAAACCCAAACCTGAGCACTTTGCACATTGAAGGGAAGAGGGGTTTAATGCTTGGGCTCAGCACAGAAACTATAAAGCATCCTGCAGTGTGACTGCAGCATTTTCTGCTTCTCAGCAGAAAATCAACATATCCTAGAGAAAAATGTTCTCTTAGACTAGAGGAACAAATGCTTGCACCCTCAGTTACAAGCGACATGGAAGGAAAGACTTTCTCTAAATATGGCAGGTACTTAGAAGATTAAGCCTCTCTCTCTCTCTCAGACATTAAGGCCAAGGCTTTAAATACCAGTGCTAAGGTGCCTAGATCACCGGCTGAAACCTACCTATGCAGCAGTGCCCAAGATTCCCTGTTGCCCAATGGCTTTGGGATAGCCTACAATAAAAGTGTCGTCTACGTAAGTAAGAGTTAAAGTTGCCTCCACAATTGACAGTTTGGACATTTTGATGGCAATTTATACAAAGTGACACAGTCATGAGTCTAACCCCTCTCTTGGTGGTTCAGTAGGCAGAGACAGCACTACTCACTGAAATGAGATGTGGAAACTAAACCTTGGCCCAACACAGTTGCCCTCTTCACTGTATATTTGCTGCTCTTGTGAGGAACAGGCTGTATACAATCACTTTGTCACAACAATCTCAGAAGTCGTGCTGGGTAGATGCTTCCCTTTGGTTTCCTTAATACAGGGTCATCCATTTAGAGAATTCTTCAAAAAGGTCATCTCAGGAAAAGGGAGAGCTGAGACACTGAATGTGCCAGCCCCAGGCCACGGCAGCAGGCACTATGAAGGCATTTCCTTTGCTAAAAAAAACCATTTACCAGGGTGTGATGTTTTGCTACTTGTAACATGAAAATTTTACTTTATGTGACACTTCTGATTCCCCTGGGTTTAAAATACAGTTTAGTCTACAGTTAGCTGAAACAGTTTATCAAGGAGAATATAAGGCATTGGATAGCTATATAGACATAGAGACGGTCACTGTCTCCAGAGGGGACAATTAACTTTGCAGTGCAAGAATCCTGCCAAGATCAGCTGCTTTCTCTAGATGTCTGTCAAGCTTTGACAGCTCATTAAAAGTTAGGAGAGAAAAATATATTATTTGCTTCACTTAGAAGCAAAGCATAGAGGCTTACCCTTTTGCTCAAACAATGCAGTAAAAATGACCTTCACTCTTCCCAGCTTGTCTATGCTACACCACAGCTAGCAGCAGGGGAGGACCCAATTCTGTGCACAATTATTGCCAACAGTCTTTTACTGCTTTAGAATTGATTCTTCAGTCAGATATTAATTTGCACTGCAAGAAATGATTTAGAGCTACCTGCAGGTTTAAGGCATACAGCTGCATCGATTATGCTGAAGACACAATTTCAAGATAATCTTTGCAGCTTGGACAGATAAACTTCAGATTCTTATTTTTTTCCCCCACTGAGTAGAAACAGAGACTCTGCAAGGTCAGATCCACTTTCAGGCCCTGCATGCCAAAGGCACAGTGTGAGAAAGAGTTAAATATCCATGTGGCACCATGGCTAGTGCTGCTCCTGAGAACCATCATGGTGTTTGTGTGCAGTGTGTTAGCGTGACATTAAAATCAATGCGTGCTGTGTATACCTGCAGGCAATGCTTGGTCCCTGGTAAACAAGGAAGGCAGGGCTGGCATGAGAGCTACACGACAGAGGACTCAATAATTTCCCTCTATTCAAAAGATATCTCACTTGAAATACATGGCAATCCCACATAACTTGCCAAGAACATCCAAAATACCAGAGCACATTTTCATTCTTCTTTGGAGTTCTAAGGCTAAAAAAGTGCTGACAGTGCTTTTTCATACATGAAAAAGCTTTTGTGTCATGTTTCTCTATTACTCCAGTAGGTTACACAATCAATCTATATCTGCCTTTTCTGTTTAATCAAACCTCAGTCAACATATTTTTCTCCCACTAAAACCAACGAAAACTTAGGGTAAGCAATCTACCAGGGACTTCTTATTTCTTTTTGCAGCTATGTGTCTCACGGCAAGAAAAAGAGAGGGAAACACTAAAACTTCCAGAGGAAAGCCTGGCCTTACAGAGTTTTGTGTGTCTCTCTGGTAAGTCCACACAGTTGTGCCACTTTGCACCCCCGGGGCTGCCCTGGCTGGTGGGAGTACAGGCACACCTGCTGCAGCCTTAGCTCTTTTGTCCTTCTTTTCTTTGGATCTAACTCTATCTGTTCTTAGTCTCGACTTACAAAGTGGGAACCATAAGTTCAGCCAAGCATCTCAAACTGCCTTATTTCTCTGCTGAGAATCAAAACTTCTCCACAAAGCTGTACCTTTTCCTTGCTATGCATTAATAACATCACACACTCCGTGTAGTGCAATACCCCAACCCTGAGTCCCTCCTCTCAACCCAGGCCTCCATCCCCTCCACTTGACCGATTTAAATTTCACAATGCTTTGGAACCAACCTTGAATAAAGGCACCACAATTAGCAAGAATTCCATGTTGCATCTTACCTGCGGATTCCCTAATTGCCTCAGCTATTCTGCAGGATAAACAGTCTTCTCAAGCTGTCACTGGAGGCTTTCCTATCTCTCCTGAGAAAGGACCCTTACCCAGTGTTATACCTAGGTGTCTGTTACAACTTACTGCATCTTCATCAAATGCCTTCAGGCTCTTGGCTCCCTGCTCACTGAGCTTAAGTAATGAAGAGCACTTGTGCCTCTGCCCTCTTCCCACCTGTCAGAACCTCTACTGCCTCCTGAGCTTAATGCACATCACCAATACACCTGATGTTTGCAAAGGTGGCGAGAGAAGGGAGCCTCCTTTCTCACTGTCCTCCCTGCAAGGTTCAACCTGCCAAGACCACTGGTTAGAAACCGGTCTTACAGGAAAACTGCTCAGAGACTTTTCATCTAAATGAGTATTTTTCTTTTAATGAGCTCATTTTCATCCACATTGCAGCACTTGGGAAAACATGTCAATCACTTGATTTTTGAAAGCCAAACTGAACTCTTGTAACAGTGCTGAAATGCCTTTTCAAAATATAGTTTGTTCAACTGGAAAGGTGTGGAGCATCCCCGGAAAAGGAGCATTTAAACTAGCCCATCCCTTCCTCTACAGACCTTTCTCTTCACTATCAAAGCAAAGTTCTGCACTGTGGTGTTCTTCCCACTTGTTTGTTGCACATGCTACATTCTCAGACAGGGACACCAAACGTCTTTTTCCTCCCAGCATTTGGAAATGTAGGATTTTTTTTTGTTTTGGTTGGGCATATGACCTGTTAAGGAAATAAGCCACAGCACTGAAAGACTCAGATAATTTATTCAAGCAGAACTTGCCAAACAAGTTAAAGAAGTATGAAAGCTCTTCTGGAGCTGGTATTGAATGCCTCTCAGTGTTAGCAAAGTGTGTGATCGGAGCAGACTGCCAGGAAAGAGCAATGTGTACATTGTGCCACTACATGTGCTCAGACAAATAGAACAGAGGAGTGTGCCCTGGTACAGGGAGGCTTCGATGTCAGTTTTTTTCTTTTTCAGCTTGCATTGGAGACAGAAAAGATCAGCTATGCTGAAGCTGGACACAACCTCCATATGTGTAGCTATCAAAAAAGCTGTTAAGCTATACCATATACCTCTCCTTTTGTCAGGGGTTGGTTCTAAAAAGCTCCAGCTTCTGTTTTGGCAGAAATTAGGACCATTTAGGGACTGCCTTCAATTAGGTAGGCTCTCTCTAGAGTGCCGTCAATTAGTTTGCAGTAGCTCTTCCAGCCAGTATGTGAGCCAGGCTAGAAAGAAAATGTACAAAAAAAAAAAAAAAAAAAAGCACAGATTTATAGGAGTGGACATTATGATATCGTTACTGCAGCTCTGTGCCTGTGGAAAGTGTGCCATCTCAGGAAAATATCCTGTGGAGAAAATATGACTGCTTTCTGCTCCACCTGTGCTGCCACAGGGGAACAGGCCAGAGAACCTGTCTTTGGCTTTGCAAGGGCAGAGACATAAATGACAGATGGGGAAGAGGGTACTCACCCACATCCAGCCCAGGAAGCAGAAGCCATGTACTGACTGTGTTTGCACTCAGTTTAATGATCTCAGGACATGTCCCCAAAGGATGGGAATGCACGTTAGGAAACACAAGACGGTTGCCAGTATCAATCACGGCAACATCCAAAAAGTGAAGAGCAAATGAGAGTGACCGACCAACTGCTTCATTCTTCAACTGTCCATCATCAACTGAGCCAAGCTGAAAAGGTGGGTGAGTTTGGGAGGAGAGAGTGCACTGTCAGCTACTAGGAAAATAAAGCCCAAGGTGACAATGCAGAGGATAGCACTTTGCAGAGAGCCTCAGTTACAGTAAGTGCATCATTCTTCTCTGAAAGAAGATGGGTGCTATAGTCTGTTGTAGCATAAGCTGTGCAGCGGGGAAGTTAGGGTGTATACCAGGAAAACTTTCCTAGCAGAGAAATATATTAGCATGCAGAGCCATGTCAGTGAAGGCAAAGAGATAAATGTGTAATAAAGAGTATTTCATGTAATGAACCAAAATTGGAGCATATTTTGCATTTGCATTTGCCTCGTATAGTTTGCAGGACTCATTACAGGGTCGTACCTAAGCTGCTGTACAGCTCTCAGCTTTCTTAGCCAGCGTTTCTCCTTTAAATAGCTGAAGAAGTTAATGCTGGGTGCAGGGAGATATTTGGATATGACCTGAGCAACCATCAGCCCTATTTATTCCCCATTTCTTCTCTCCTGCAGCCAGGAAAAAACAGAGAAACCTGTCCACCAGCCTCTGCCTACAGAGCAGGCGCTGCAAGTGTCCAAAACCTAAGGGGAGCCCAGGAGTTTCAGAAGGGTAAGTAACAATGCATGGAGACAGCATCTCCCTAGAAGCTTTTCCCTAGCTTGAGACTTACTAAACCTAGGCAATTTGTCTCATTAATCAGTAGATCAGTAACTATCCTTGAAAAAGGAAGAGACACAAATCTTGAGGGAAGAAACATGAGGAACTCCCAAATCCCAGGGGGAGTAGCTTCATGGATGGCCTCACCTCTGCCGGTTCCCAGGCAGACCTCGTCCCTCCCGCTTCTTGAGGCCAGGGTGACACAGTCCAGTGGTTCCTGGCTCAGCACAGATGTGGGGGCTCTGCAGAACCCAGCAGACATTCCTGCACACCAGCCATTTTCTACCAGGCGCCGAGGAAAAGGTGGGTGCCGAGTGGTTGTGCTCTAGCTGCCAGCGTGTTTTGCACCAGCCCGTGAGAAAAATGTCCTTAACTGCTCAGCTCACTGATGTTATGTAAGTGGATTTAGAGAAAAAGCACTGCCATGAGCAGGTTTCTAATTAGGAAAAGAAATAAAAAGAATTATGGAATTAAGGCAGAACCTCAGCATGAATGACCCAAATCCCTTCCTTGTGCTGCAGTCCACAGCAGGCTATTAGAAAACTTTTTTTTTTTTAAAGTTAATTCATCACAAAGATGGCACAGCAAAGGCGAATTCTTTTGTAGGCTGGCACCCGCTCTTCCAAGCTGCTGATCCCACTTAATTTGTCTGTTGTAAGTGCAAAGGACACTTTAGGAAGAGGTGTGCAAGCACTCCTATAGATACTGCTGAAATATGACCAGCAATGGGGCATATCATAGAACCACAGAATCATCATGGTTGGAGGAGACCTTTAAGATCATCATCCAACCGTCCACCCAGCACTACCACTGTAACCCCTAAACCACTAAACCATTTCACCCAGTGCCAGATCCAGATGCCTCTTAACACCTCCAGGGATGGTGACTCCACCACCTCCCTGGGCCACCTATTCCACTGCCTGACCACCCTAACAAAAAACTTTTTCTAAGCTAACCCTAACCTAACCCTAACCTTTTTTTTTCCTTAATCTCCACCATCACACCTTAAGGTCATTTCATCTGGTCCCCTCACTGCAAGCACAGCAGAAAAGACTGCACCCCCCTCATTACAACCTCCTTTCAGGTAGTTGTAGAGACCAATGAGGTCCTCTCTGAGCCTCCCCTTCTTTAGACTGAACAAACCCAGCTCCCTCAGCTGTTTTTCATGACACCTTTTCCAGACCTTTCACGAGCCTTATTGCCATTCACTGGACATGCTCCAGCACCTCAATGTCCTTTTTGAAGTCAGTGCACAGTACCCAAGGTGCAGCCTCACCAATACCGAGTACAGGGGGATGATCACTTCCCTAGTTCTGCTGACTATCCATACAACCACCATACAATTAGCATTTCCTAATCTGCACTGGTAGCTTTTTGTAGGTTGTGTGCACTATCATTACAACTCAGAGTTGCCTACAATGAGTTACTTACTATGGCACTGGGTATAGGTATCTCATTAACAGTGGAGATGTCAAGCATCCACAGGTATCCATGATCTGACCTCAACAAGAGATAAGAGCACCCTACACTTCTCACAAATGAGGTCATATTTGTCTAAATACTAAATTGCAGATTTAAGTGCCTATGCTTTAAAACATTGGCTAGCCAAACTGGTCATTTATGGTTCTCAAAGGAGTAAGCCATTTGAAATTTGATGAGGAAATTTTAACTTTTCCATTCACAATACTGCCTATTGTGAGTGGAAACACTCACCTAGCAGAGTCATTTTGATGTCATTTGAATCCCTGAAGGCATGGTGGTTTCTTTAGCAGGTTAAAGAAGCGAAGCAGATACCCCAGGATGTAGTGCTGCTGGTTGTAAAGCTCACATCCTCAGTAAATCAGCTGATGTATGAACAAGAAGCCAGACTTATTCTTTATATATGAAGGCACTATCTCCCTGAAACTGCCACATTATATGATACAAAATCTGCATCAGATAGAAAATGTGCACTGGTCATTATTGGTTTGATACAATGATAGCTTATCTTCTGCACTGGTCCTTTTTCTGCTCCATCAGTCCCTTAGGGGGAAGGGATCTTTAGGCTTTTTCCTTTCTGCAGCAAGACTACGGGGATGAAGTACAAAAGGGAGACCTCAGCTTTCTGACCTACAAAGAGACCTTGCCAATTGTAGCACACAGCTGAATGAATCCAGGTACTGCAGGGAAGCACCTTGCTCCTGGAAATTTGGGTTCAGGACTAATGTTTGGCAGCCACTAGCATGCAGGAACCTGCACCTGACAAGGAACCCAGCAAAGCTCATTAATAAAATACCCTCTGCAACTGCACAAAGGAATGGGCAGTTAGTTGAAGCACCCTGAGCCCTTGCAGCCAAGACACAAGTACAGAAACACAGTGAAGGAAACAACTCTTTTTGGGGGAGAGACTCCAGCTCAGGGTGAGCAGACAGAAATTCACTTATAGCAGAGGCACCATGCAACCACATTATCTGTCTGTTCTGCTCCTTTCCCCTCACCATAGGAAAGTGCGTGCCGAGGTGGGGTCTTCCTGCCCTCTAGTAAAAGTCAGGTACATGGAAATACCATGCCTGTAACACTGCTGGATCAAAATACATTACTGCCACAGTTATCTTATGCTCTTTTGTACTCTGAGATAAAACTTTCTCTTTTTTAGGGGAGGAAAATGATTACTGTGATGCTGATGCTCTCAGCTTTATGTGTGTTGTGTGCTGGTGGATGGTGGTGACAATTTGCTACAGCAGTGACACAGCAGGGTTAAAACACTGCGTTTTCCACCTCGGCTCCTGGGTTGCTGAGCTGAATGAGTAATGTGTTGTTGTGTGGCAATGGACTGCTGAAAGGCTGAGCGAATTCATGCAGAAGGGTAAAGTAGCAGCTGATGCAGAAAAGCCTGTGCTCATAGACAGCTGTGCAAAGGCAACTGCACTTACACAGAAGGAAGCAGACAGGTCTCTTCTTCAGCTGGGACAGTGTGTGGAAGCTTCACCATGCTGAGCTTTCAAGGTGCCAGGTCTCAGGCCTGAATTCAGAAAGCCTTTCATAGCAGCTTTGACTTACAGACATCCACAGATTTAGCCAGAAGGTCCACCCTTAAAAGTCCTTTCTTTTCCCATGTCAGCCTACAAACAGAGACCCAGAGTAATTAAGACAGTGCTCATTTTATTGTACTCAGCATGGAAACCAGATGTAAAACAGCAAAACATTAAATTCCTAAGGGACTCAATCAAGTGGGTAACATTGCTTTAGTATCACTGTAAGACTTCTTCACATGCAAACTTCTGTTGGTATGTCTCAAATGAATGCCACGGTACACCTGGAAGCCTAATACTAGCTTTATTTTGTACAGTACATCACGTTCAATCAGTGTAACTATAAAATGAATAACGCCACAATAATATTATTTGTTGTTAGAAGCCCCAAAGTTAGTTTTCTTCTGCTGCTGACTGATCCATGGCCATAGGTTTTTGGAATTAAAAGTCCAGCTATGCTCCCTCCCTTTAACTCTGTGTAGAAACTCCCAGTATTTTTCAGTGTGCCACTGAGATCTTTATTTCACAACTCAGATGTGATTTTATGTGCCACAAACATAGGGATCTTTCTCTTCCATTTTATGGAAATTCCTCAGGGCAGTGTCTAAACTTGCTTTTGATGTACTTGAAATTATTGACTGTGAACTGGGCTAAGGGAAGTGCTGTCAGGAGGACACTGCAGCAGAAGGGTCACCTGTTGTAGCAGAGCTGCTGAGAAGCATCTGAGAGACTCATATTCTGCAGCAGACAACCTCTGGAAACTTTGCAGATGTCATTTATTTCTACTCAAAAGAGTGTCAGTCTAAGCAGAAAACTAACAAAAACTCATGGTCTATTATTTCAAATGGGGCTCAGTTGATGTGATTCTATTTCTAATGAACTCCAATGCTTGCTGTCACCCATAGTCTGTTTTTTAGAGACCAGATAAGGAGAAAATCCTTGTTTCTGTATTGCAGAGTGATTTAAACTTGCCTCAAGGTTGTAGAAAATGCTAAGCCTCCAGCATTCAATCAGAAGGGCAAACAGAAAAAGTCATATTAGAGCATGAGTGATGCATGAGACCTGCACACATGTACTCCCCTTTTAAATAGGGACACAATGTACACAAAAGCTTACCTACAGCAAACATTCTCCTAGAGGAAAAAATATTTCCTCTCTGTGTGATTTGGCTCAGTAGTAACATTATTTTTTCTTTAAAGCAGCCTGAATGGTGAAAGGTAGATTTCACTTCGCAAGATCTTCTTTGCCAGGTTTTGATGCAAAATCCACATTATAAATTCTAAGAAGGAAGGGCTGCTCAGAAAATCAAAAAGCAGAAAAAAACAGTAAATCTCAAGAGTTTAAAAAAAACCCCAGATGACAGTAATTTCAGTTTGGGTCAATTCAGCTGTAATACTTCATTCTTTTAAACATCTACACTAACTCAAGTGGGATAATTTAGGCCCCTAAGAGAACACTGCAGCCAGTTCAAGGTACAGGACCTGACCTTCAGATCCATGAACCACTGCAGCAGCCAGTGATCCCAGAGATACTTGGTAGTGTGCAGTATTTGGATAAGGATCTATGTGCACATCTTTCGGACAACTGAAAATACTGATCACTCATAGAGGCATTACAGAGACACCAAAAAAACCCAAACAGCTGAGGTTGGTTACTAAAACTGTATCTGTAAGTTTTTAAGCCCATGGAGTCTGACAGTCAGTTGTCTCTTTCAGAGCAGCTTTTCCCATAAGCTGTCTGTGAAAGACTTACTCTGTCTTGGTAACATTTTGCATTAATTTTTAAAAGGTGTAGAAGGATAGACACAGAACAAGATAATGGAGCTAACAAGCTAATAAAATTTGTACTTTCACACAAACCTTGCATACACTGAGCTAAGTAATGAAACACTGGAATGGTATATTCCATCAAGTTTCCAAACTGAAAACCAGCGGCAGCCAATTTGAATTTTCCTTCAACACTGATCTTCATTTGGATTTCCACTTTTACCTTTAACACTTCAACACAGTAATGAAATTCAAGAGAAAAGCTAGTGTTATCTTTAGAGCATACATTCACCTTTTCTGAATCCCTTGAATATGCTTCTCCAAACAGTGCATTTTACAATTGCGGTAGCAGTAATAAACTGACGTTGTTTGCCTAGAGGTTTTATTTGATCAAATTTGGATATATCCATAAATACTAGCAAAATATACAGCCTTTGGAAATGTTAATTTTCCTAAAAGTCACAGGATACCACCAACAATATGAAAAATGTGTGAGGTCAGAATGAAGAAATGGGTAGAACTTAAGCAAAACACTGGCTTCACACACACAGGAATGGGAATTCCTTGTGAAGCACCTACATCAACTTTATTTTACATGTCTTTTGGTCGCTCCCTTCCCATGTTTCTCAGCAATTCCTTCTTGTATATTCAAAAGAAGGTTTTTTTCCTCTGAAACGAAGAAGACAGATATTCCCCTTCTTGTCTATTCAGCTACTTCCTCACTCTTCTTTTCTCCAAACCAAGTCAGTAGAAATGAGGAAGAACTTCAGAACTTGTGCCCAAAGCAACACAAAGCTGGCTGATACCAACCAAGTGCACATAGACATGTCACAGCTTCACGTGAAATCCAGGACTATACTGCAAATTGCCTGCACCAACATACTCTTTTAACTCAGGTTTTGTATTGGTAACACTGAAATGTGCTTATTCTCATCTTTTCCTAGTGGAAAGCTCCTGAAGTGAAACTAGAAGTAAATATTCCGTTCTCATTCACTGCTTTTATAAATGCAACCAACAGGAAATAGTTTCCTGACAGTAAGCTTGTTTCCCAAAATTTCTCATCTTGCAAAAAAAATGAATTTAAAAGTTACTTCAGCTGGCTAAGCTGCGATACAGGTATTTTTCTCCTTTTTTTTTCCATATTGATTTACTCTTGGAAATGACAAAGTATTTTCTGTTTTGAACCCTCTTTTTATTAGCCCAAATGGATTTCCTTGGTTTTTAACCATCCAACCATCAGCAATGTGATTCTGAGTCACTGGGCAGAGAAAAAGAATGGGGTGGTGGCACACAGATCATCTGCCCCTACTCTCTGCCATACCACTACTCCAGGCACACTTTCATTTCTGACAAATGAAGACACCAAGAACAGTCTTTCTTGGCTGCTACAAGCCCACTCACATGCATAATATTTGCTAATTGCTACCCAAAACATGGTTCTGTTTTGCTGCTGGTGAAACGTGTGTCATCCACATGAGGATTCATATTTTCATCTAGACACTGTATGGAGGAGTAAGCATAAATCACCAGTGTTAAAACTAGCAGCTTGCCTACAGTCTGCCCTAGCAAGGCAGAGTCAAAACCTAAAATATTTTCCATGAGATGTGCTGGTGATTATCAACTCATTTTTGTGTGTTGGCTTTTGGCACTTTATTGCTTGACTTCAAACACACATCTGCAGGACTTCTGCCCTCACCAGACAGTGTCACGGACACTTTGTGTCTTTGCACTGGTATTTTCCCAGAATATGTGCTGAACACTACATTTTTTTCAGTTATGCCCATGCAGTTGTTCAGATGCATCCACTCAGTAAGCTGTCCATCAGCGCTTTGCGGTACGTATGCATTGGTGAAATTTTCCTAGAAGAAAGGTCATTTGGCGTGGGGAAGAGAGGTGTAGGTGCACTGGCTAGTGAAAACACAGCTGAAAGAAGCTGCAGGGAACCAGGGGAGATCTCCTCTTCCTCACAAAGAAGAATTAATTCCAGTGCTGGCCCAGCACCCTGGTCATTCATTGCCAAGCCCAGTTTGGTCTCAATAAAGCCACCCACATGCTGGAAATATTTTGCAGAGCTTAAGCTAAAGGATAAAGTTCATAGAAATTGGTGAATGCGCGATAGCCATTTATTCTCCTCTGGAAAAAAATATGACAATCCATTTGTATATTCAGACTGAGGATAAAAAGGGACAGTTCAGAGTAAGCTGGCTCACAGCGCTACAGGAAGGGGGACAGCAGAGAGAGGGACGCAAGCTGAGCCAAGGGACACGGTTTCACAAGAAGACAGGCTGGGCAACAGCTAGTGAGGGAAGGGGCAGAAGGGAGGCAAAAGGAGCAGCACAAAGCCTTGGACCTGGACAGGAGACAGCAAAAAACACAGACAGCTCAGGGAACCTCGTCAGGGCTGACATGGGCACAATGTGGGAAGAGACACTGAACTTGTCAACTAACCTGACCTAATGATACTGCCAATATGAATGCCACACAAAATTTCACATGAAACTCACATCTCAGACACTGCTAGGAAGGGGATGGAAACAGCAGTACTAACAGAAAAAAGGCTGGAGACTTTCCTCCTGGTAGGCAGAGGTGGGAAGACACTCTCTAATGTGGTGTTTCAGAATGAGCAATTCAGCATCACAAGTGGGAGAGGACTTGAAATAACGTACAGAAATTGAACAAAGACATGACATAAAGCCCCCAGATATGCACCAGAGGAAAACTGGGAGTCAATTCAGTACTACGCCTAGAGGTAACACCTTTCATTGAACTGAGTTAAAATATTGTATATTACAGTATTTTACTCCTCTGTTGGGGAAAAATTGCCCCAAAACAGCTACTATGAAGGGTTGTCAGTTGATATACTCAGAAAATCTGGCCTCCTAAATAAAATGGGACTACCTCATGTTCACTTCACAGAAAAAAAACCAAAAAAAACCCCATTAATACTCATTTACACTGCGTAAACCTGTAAGATTTAGAGTAAGTTGTAAGATCTACAGAGTAAGTCAGGCATGTGGTACTACAGATGGAAAAAAAAATTATCATCATGATTCATGAAAAATCTTTAATGGAATAAAAGTAACTCCTATTTAACTCTTGTACTCTGCAGGATTACAGCATCCAAATCCTCAGTGCTTTGCAGGATTGATAACTAAATTTCCTACAAACTGCAGGAGTTCCCCAGCCTCCCATTAAGAACTCTAGTGGACAGAATAAAAAGCTAGTGGGAAACATATTTCCCAGGCTGAAAAATATTATGTTGAGAAATGTGACCAACATACATTTGAGACATTATTGTATATCACAATTCTGGAGAAACAGTCACTAAGCTACTTTTTATTAGCAGTTTCTATAACTTTTCTAACTTCAGAAATACAGCAAAGATTGTCTCAAGATTTCAGTACTGCTATAAAGTAAATTTTTCAAGTTAACAATATAATGGTTTATAATATAGAGAGTGTTAGGTAAAACAAAATACACACAGGCTAAATAAATGGTATTGGTTTTATGAAAGGCAGCAAGAAAAGCACCAAAATACTGAAAAGTAGAGTTTGCTAAGGACTTAAAAGGGAAAAAGACCCACACTAGACATGGAGGCTCATGGACAGGACAGCCTGCTCGTATGGGAGAACATCTCTGGAGAGAGAAGAAAGATCCACATCACTTTAAAGAGTGATTTAGAGGAGAGGTGCTCAGCACCGTGGGAGGCGGGGAGCAGGGGCTGCCCACCCCAGCTGAGGAGCCAGAATGGGCTCACTGCTTTTGAAAGACTTGGCAGGAACACCCCAGCAGGCACCATCCCACTGGATGCAGGTACATTTACCAATGTGCTCTCCTGTGCCTCACCTGCTTATACATTAAGCATGGCTGATGCAGGGGACAAAAAGCCCCTCTTTCACCTCCCCTTCTGGCCATCAAAATCCCATTGATTTAGCTTCTCCCAAAGAGACAGTCCTTCAGTCTTGATCCTCACTCTTTTCCTCATTCTCCATTTCAACAGGAGGGGAAGACCTGGCTCCCTGGGGCTAACCTGAAAACAGTGACCCACAGTATGAGCAGAAGTGAGACTGCTCAGTGATCAATGTCCATAGCCTGTTCATGGATTTGCCTCAGCGTAGGTAACTTACACACCAGGAAAGTTGTCTTGTGTTATATCTTGACAGCTGTTAAACCTTAGTTCCACCTCCCTCAGCTTCCCCCAGTCCACCCCTTTGTATAAGACCTCATGATGCACACAAATAATTTCCCATAATAATTCTGATAATCTCTCTGCTTCCTACTTTAACAGAAGGTGATGCTCTCCCTGCAACAAGGTGGCAATTGAAATTTGTGCTTTTGCTAAGTGCCTAGCTTTTCATCTGACAGTAGTTGGGATGGGGACATAATGTGGGAGTACACCAGCTGTGACAATAATAATGGCACGATGGAGCATGTGGCTAGTCAGAAAACAAAGGGGAATAATTTTCCACTGTTGCTGCATCACAACCTCAGTAACACAACCGAACAGCAGGACTTGAGACTTGAGGAGAGGGATTCTCTCTACCACTGCAGAGATCCAGACACCCCTGCAAACCACGTCAGTCTAACACAGAAGAGGGAGCAGGTCGGACACAGCAGTTAGGACGCCTAAAATTCTGCAGCATGGACTGGAACATGTTGTGCTGCCTCCCTTTCAGTTTTTTATTTGAGGATGTATCCGAGGAAATGGATTTCCGTGTCTGACTGTTCTGGGCCCGGATCAGTTTCTCATGTTCCCGTATTTGTCTCTGTAAGTGGTTCTGGATGGCAATTCCCAGGGATTCTGGATCAAGGGAAGCACCGTAAACTTCCCATGTCATTCCCTGCTCGTCCCAAACAACATCCCTGACGTGTTTGGACTGCTTCACTTGCACTTTTGCCTCCATGGCTGGGGTGTGCTGCTTTTTGTTTTCCCCCAGGTTTGGCAAGGCCTGAGCTGAAGCAGGAATTGCTGCTGTGTGAAGCTCGTGTCTGCACTCCCTGGCCTGGAAGCCTTGCTGCTGGAGAGCTGCAGATGCCGCCACAGGATGGGCAAGACCTGGAGAACTCCCACTCAACTTAGGTGTCAGTCCTGCCTGCAGGTTCTGGCTGCTGGCTGTCTGAGACTGGCCAGTGTCTCCCTGGCCTCTGCTCTCCTTCTCACCTACATCCTCCAAGCACGCCTTTACATGGACAGTGGTAGGCTGGCTGCTAACGTTCATCCCTCCTTTAGGATCAAGCACCATTGAGTTTTCTTCCTTTGGTTTTACCACAGATTGATAAGGAATGGCCTCCCCTTGACCTGCACCCTTACTTTGCGCAGGCTTTTGCTCAGAGCTACCTGGGACCTCCTTCTGCTTGACTTCACTGTCTGTGCTACAGAGTAAAGCTAACGGGCTGCTTCCTGCAACACGGACAAGATCTCGCCCGTTGTTCTCGGTTCCTGGGACAGCATCAGGGGAAGTGTTGCTTGGTTCATCAGTGCCAGTCCCAGACTGTGATGGAGTTTGATTGCTGGAGTCAAGAGCAAGCTGCTCGACTGGGACAGGCTTTGGTGGGACTGGAGCATCCACTGGCAGCTGAGCAGCATCCTTGCCATCATGGGCTTCACTGGTCATTCCAGCATTACGCACAGGTGTCCCTTGGGAGGTAACGGCTGCAGGGGAGAAGGGGACAACAGGTTTTGCATTATCTGCTGACACTGGAGACACCATGTCAGACGGCACCCCAGGCAGTTTGACAGGCTGGGTTTGGGCTGAAGCAGTCACAGCCATAACAGTCGATTTTGATGTGATACCAAGAGAACACGGGGACTTTTGTGGTGGGGATAAACTGTCAGTACGTTCAGCCTGGCTCAGCCCCATACCTCCTTGGTAAATTATGTGCAGTTCTTCCTTCTCCTCTGGAGGAGGATTTCCTTTCAAGAAGGCAACAAGGATGCTGGGACTGGTGGAAGCTGATTTGCTCTCCACGGCAGCCACAGCCTGAACCTCAGCATCTCGCCATGTCCTACTTTCAGCTTCCTGAGTCAAACAGCTGCTCTCTGGCTGAACGGTCATTGTACCTGTTTCTCTGAATTTGGAGAGCTGGGTGGGACCTGGACTTCCTGGCCTGGGGTCTGTGTTGTGTACAAGATGTGGACTCCTGTGGCTGAACTGGGCTGGTGCCTTGTTGCTCTGCGCCGCTTCAGCTTTATCTGTGGGCTGCAACTGCGCCAAGTCTGCAGGCCCGCTCTTCGCCTCCAAACTGGTCTGTGGGTCTCTCCCCAGGTCAGTTTCGGTTTGCCTTGCTGGCAAGGCTGACTGACATGCAGCAGAACCGGTTTTTTCTGCTCCCCTGTCTTTTTCCCCTCTTTGCAGAAGGTTTGCCTGAGAAGTATGACAGGATTCATCACCCCTGACAGGATCACCTGGGGAAGAATAATTTAACACCTCAAGTGCCGGCTGATCATTGGTCCCCTGAGGTTTCAAGGCAGAGTCATCTATTTGTGTCAGGGAGCTCGTTTTCACCTGGCTTCCTTGCACGAACTGCCGGGAGCTCTGGGGGGCTGGCATCATCTCTGGCCCTTGCCCTGCCAAGAGGGCTCCTGCTGCAGGAAGGGTTGGTGCTGCTGGTGTTCGGCTGCCCGCTGGCTGGGAGCAACCAGCAGGATTTACAGCTGCAGGATGCCCCTCTGCAGCTGTGCTGGCAAGCCCAGGAGGAAAGGCTTCCTGCCGGCTCTCATTGTCCTTGTGGCACTGCTCACACCCCTGAGTGCCGGCAGCACCTGTGCATTTCAGGTCAGACAAGCAAACTGCAGCTGAGCTGGATGGTGTGCAAGGGAAGCCATTGCTGGTCCTCTGGCCACTGGGTAGTTGGGGCTGGTGCTTAGCAGACTGCAGGTCTCCCAGGTGCTCTTCCTCTGCAGAAGCTGAGACCACGGAAAGCTTGGCAGATCTCAGAGGATCTGGTACAGTCCCCATGGACTGTCTCCGAGACGTTGTTTGCGTTCAACTTGTCCTTGGAGTTTTCTTGCTGTTGGTGATGGGTTTCCTGTGAAGCTAACCTGTTAATGAAACAAACACAGTGTTAGCAGCAGTCAGATTTAAGTAAAAGCACACAGAACAAATTGATTTTACAGCACGAAAAGAAATACTTGCAGGTAAAGGGGAAAGTAAAGCACCCGGCTGCCTAAAAGTCATGGAAAAGACAGATTTTAATGATCTCCCAGTTCTGAAGTCTGGATGGAGAAACCAATATTAGAGACAAAGCAAAGACATCTGCTCTGCTGTCAATACATTACTGAAAACAATGACATACCAAGAGGGAGGAAAAAAAAAGAAATTTGAAGTTAAAGAAGAGGTACAGACTTTGTAGAGGTGTTTGAGGTCACAAAATAAACTCACTGTGATAACATTCTCTGACAAGCCACACATGGAAGGAAAGGCCCTACCTTGCCTGTTGCACCTATGTGAAGAACAGACGCGATTTCCACCCCTAGACCTGAGTGGATCCCAAACCTGCAATAAGCACCAGTTCCCCCTTCTTCTCAAGAATAGCCCTTCTAGCTCCATTACCAACAAGGACGTGGTCACAGGGGCAACACGTCAATTGAGACTAACGTGGATGAACCCAAGCCTCACTGTAAAAGGAATATGCAAGGATCACAACCTGCTGGGTGATGCAGATAAACAACAAGAGAAGCTACTGCACAGAACAGCACAAGGGTTGTGCACGCACTTACTGCTTTCACGCTTAGATCCTTTGAAATAATTACAAGGAAGCCAGCTTGATTAATAAATGGAGGTACAAGTGATCTAGAAATCAATTTAGGAGCAGGTGGTATGAAATTGGAAGGGGAACACTGAAGCACTGCAGAACAGGAGGGGCCCATGCCATACCCAGGGAAACATGAGGGAGGGATTTTAAGCAGGTGCAGCAGAGTTACTGAGGTTGAAATCCTGCCAGGACTGCAGAGAAACCATCGCTTCAAACAGGAGGCGATCTCCAAATGTGGCTGTTGGCTGGGCATTCCAAAGGGGCTTAGCCCAAATTGGATTCTGTTAGAGGTCAAGGACTGGATCCCTGTCAGTGTCAGCAGTGTGGTGGTGGCCAGTGATAAAATCCCAACCCACTCTTCTTTTAAACTGCAGGCTACATGTGCTTGTCTAAAAAGTTTTCCCTGTCTTATGCTGCCAGGAAAACACAAGTATGAGACTTGGGAGACACCCTGAACATTTAGTTTTGTTAACCAGAGGGATGACGCCAGGAAAATTACCGTACCTTTTTGTGTGCCTCCATCTCTGCAGGCACACAGTAGGATCTCCTTTGCTACATTCCTAGGGAGATGCTGCTGGAAGCAGCTGTGCAATCACTCAGCTGTTCCAGACCCTCCCTCCCTACTAGCAAAATCAACAAAAGCTCTTTTCAGAAAACATCTCTCCTTCTCTTTCTCAGCCTGAATGGCAGCGGTATAACTTTCTTAGTTTTTGTAAAATTAATCCTAAGTTTCAGCACCTTAGGATACTTAGAAAGAGCAACAGAAGAAACATGTTCAATGAAAGGAAAATTTAAAAAGTACAGCCAGTCTATTTTTCTAAGAAAAGTGCTGCAACTTATTACTTATTCATTAAGCTTTACATCTTCCAGATATTAATAATTTATTATTTTTATGCTGTCTCTTTGGGCTCTGTCCAACCACAGATATACAGTCTGCTGGGTTAAGCCAGTCCTGAGAAACTGTGATCCTGCCCCTGAAGGATCCTGAGTTCCTTAGCTATAATCTGTGACAGCAGCTTGGCATCATCCCACAGTGGCTTTCCAGGAAGGCTAAGGATTGCTAAGATTTTTGAGAAGTATGTAAATAGGACTGGAAATCAGTGGGAGTTTGTGGCTGCCTACAAGACATCTTCACTCTATTATGTGCTCACTTTACAGACAGCCAACGTAGTCCTGAAGGAAAGGAGAGCCATTCCATGTTCTACTGTTGTACTGTAAACATCTAATGTCTGCAAGGAGAGGAGCAGATGGCTTCGGGAATCTTTTTGTCTAATTCTGTTACTGTCTTCTCTCCTTTTCCAAATAGTGATGCAAACCAAACCAGTACATACCACTAGGCAGGTCACATATTTTTTCTATTTTTTAGATCCAGAGTTTATTTAAGAACAATTAAACAAATAATGGAACAAAACCAATCCATATTTTTAGGATGAGATGTACTTAGTAGTTTCAGAAGAAATAAAGATTTCAGAGAAAATCTGTTCAGTTCTTCACTATACAGAACCTGGAGCACCATCTTTTAACTCATACCCTCTCAAAAGGGGAATGATTCCTAGTTTGTCAATTAAATTAACTAGTTCTACTCTGAACCCCTGCATGAATTCTCATCTGTTTAGTGGCTCTTCCTCAGCATCACCTGAAACACACATTTAAACATGTGCTTCATGTGCTAGTTAAAAGAGATTCTGCTACAGAGCCCTCGACATATGACATCAACAGAGAAAATTCTGCCCCAGAAAATCCACCTGGACCTATTCTCGGATGTGGGACAACAGAGTATAACCAGACATTTTGCTTGACCCTTGAACACAGGTTGGGGACATGGGTGATTCTACTGCCTGGAATGACTCTGAAAATGAGTTAGTTTATGAGAATAAGGTTTTTATAAAGACTGTTGTCAAAGTCATGGGAGCTATTTCCTAGACTCCTCACTGAGCCATCCTAATGACAGGAGCCAAAGGCACTGTAGTAGTCTAAATAAACACAGTAATTTTTGATAATGTTCTTACTGAAGAATAAATAAAAATCAGAAAGAAAGGTAAGTCTTAAGAAAGAGAACAACAAGCAAACCCAATAGATTACAGAATTGGAAAGGCATTTCTGTTATTGAAATCTCATTTATGATTATTGTCTCATTTTTATTATTTGAGTCCTGTTACATAGGAATGAAGAACAATGCTGGGACCTTTGGGCAATACTGTTCAACTGCCAAGACAGTGAGGATTCAAACAAACAAGCAACGCTGCCTGCAAGCAAATACTTAGGAGAAACAGATATACAAAACTCAGTAGTAGGCCAAAAAACATGTCAAAACAAATCAAGATTGCTGATGAATTTTTCAAGTCTTGTACCAGACCTGAAGCAATCATCCAAAATTTTCTGTTATTAGGAGGTGAAATTAGTATCTCCACAAAGGTCAAAATCAATTTTTAGTAATAAGAACAGATTTGCTACACCAACACAGTTCTTCTTCCCCTTATTCTTGCAGGCCAAATTAGCCTGCCTGAGTGTGTCACTCTCATCTCAACAAAGAATTATTCTATACCTTTTGCAACAAGAGGTTTCTACCTTTGACAATGTCTGTGTTTGGCTTATATGGTCTGGGAGGGTCCCTGCATGGCCAGCAGACCTTCACAGACTCTTGTGACTGAGTAGGTCTTTTTTATGTGCTGTAAAAAAAAATGCAGAAACACCACTAACTCCCAAACCAAGAAGTTTCCAGGCAACTCAATGCTGACAATGTAAAGAAACTCCTAGTTATTTCAGTAACACCCAACCCCCAATTAAACAACACTAAAATTTTTCCTCTTGCTGCTTATGAGAAAGTCTGCATGCTTCATAATACAAACCCATAAATTTGCAGGAAATTCCTACATAAGACTCTGCCTCCCATTCCCTCTTGAAAAAAAATGTGAAAATGTGCAAAAGCACAAATAAGACTACCAGCATCTCCACCTGCCCTCAACTGTAAAAATAAAAACAATTAAAAAGAAGCTCCCAAACTAATCAAGCACTCCTTCCCCAACTCTATTCTCATTAGGTTTCTATTTTTTGAGCCCCCCACTGTTGGAGTCCTCTCTTCACCCTTGTCTCTGCAAATAGAAGAGCCGAGCATTTGCTCTTAACAGTTCTAATCTTATATGATCTCTCAGAGCATCACAAAAATCATTATGCAACCACACGGGTTAAGGACAGAGATAAACATATGCTGAACTGAGAATTCAGTCTCCATTCTCTTTTCTTGATCTGAGAAAAAAGATAACGGCTCACCCAAACTCATATTAGACCACTGAATATAAAAAGCACAAAGCGCACTTCTTTAAATTTTAAACATAAATATGCACATGCGTCCTTCTAATTCTGTACCCAGTGGGGTTTTTTCCCCACATCATTAAGTTGTTGTTCTCTGTAAATGCTGTAACTTTCTTTTTTTAATGTCAAAGGGTGTTTGTTATTCTTTTTATTTGTGAAAAATTTGCTTTACGGGTTATTTTCTCCTAATTATCTGTGGGATTGAAAACTGGCAGTACAAATAAAGGGCAGCTCAAACCAAGGACATATTCATTAAAATACAAAAGAGGTTGCCCGAAGAGGTAAGATACAAGATGCAGAGCTTCCACCTTCCAGTGTGCTTTGGGATGTTGACAGGAGATAGATTATCACACTATGACCACAGGGAAGCAAGAGGCGGCAGGGGATGCCCACAGATACCTTGCATACCTGCGGTTCCCAGCAGAGACAGGGCTGGCATTTCAAGGATATGGTGCCTGAAGTCCCATTTTGCCTTCTACACCTGGGGACTGCACATGTTATTGAGGGACAGACCTGCAAACACAGCATGAACTGGTTCCAGAGACAGACAGGGAGGTGGACAGCAGAAGCAACAAGTGCAACACCACAGGGCTGCAGGACCTTCCTTGCAGACATTAAGCAAAGCAGGTTGTATGTGGTGGTTTGCTTTTGACTGGCCTCTGCTGACTCAGTAGAACTTCTGTAACACTTCAGCATATACTGCTAAATAGCTGTTTACTTCCTCGCTATCCAGTGAATTGACAGGACTTTACTCAGCACAGATGGACAACAGCCTATTGCTAGACTGCTTTTAGTCCCTCCTAAAACCCTTCCCAGCACCTGCCCTAGAAGCACTTTTGAATCACGTGTGACGCCCCAATACTAGATCAGCTGGAACTACCAACTGAGCCACATGAACAGCCCTGAGGAAAACTCTGCTCCACCCAGGGCTCCCAGGGTGCAGCGGCTCCTCACTGGGTCTCACAGCTCTTTCTCCCAAATGCTGACACTCAACTCCCACTGCCTAGCCAGTCTGCTCACAAAGGTGTCAAGACACAATGAATGATGGAAACAGTGGAGTGAAAAATGGGAAATAAGTCCAAAAGAAAAACAGGGATAAGTGCTTGTCCCTGCTTTGTAACGGTAATAAACCAAGGAAAATCATGTGAGAAATCAAGGGCAAGATGCACTGCCATTTTCTGCCAAAAGGAGATGGCTGCCAATCAGCCTGACAGCTACTGAAGATTTACCTAGCAATATTTTGTACATGCTGAAGAAACATATTTTTCTGGTTGTTGACTCCTCTCATCTTGCATCTCCATGCTTCAGAATGCAGAGCACGGGAACTCCCCTTTAGAAGGACAAAGCTCAGCTTAACCTGCTGCCCAAAACCTGCAGATGAAAAAATGGGTAAAGCTAGTCCTACCAAATGGTACAGTGGCTTCTGGGACTAATCCAAAGCAAAGCAAACTGCTCTGCACCTTCTTTCATTTCTTTCAGCTTCTGACAAACCTTAAATACACCCTGAAAAGAGGCCACAGTAACCTTACTGTGAACGACATAGTCTACTGAACTAGATGCAAAGGCATTTCTGATTAATATTAAATACATTTTAAAATCTAATATTTACAGTATTTTCTCACTGAAGCATGCAGATACTATTGGTGGATTTTGTTTCTGCAGGTACATGCTCTCTTTAAATATATGTTCTCTGTGCTCCCTAGACTCTTAATTCCTTAGAGTCCAGAAAGTGCAGTGTCCAGCAGGCTGTAGAAGAGCCTCTCCAAAACCAGATCTCTCGAGTGCTCTCAGGTACTTAGCAGTGAGCACAGGGGATTGTCTAGCTATAATTTTGGTACTGCAGTGCTTATCCTAGTTTGGAAACAAGCATCAGTCACTCCATCCCTACCATAACCTCAGGGTTGCCCGAAGTCAGTGCTGGTCTAAGCAGCTTTAGATTGGTATACAAAGAGTGCACCCAAGCAGAGCCGAACCAGATTTGGGGCACACCTCTGCTCCAGCTTCAGACAAAAGGGTGCAAACCAGTCCAAGTCCCATGGCTTGGGAGTGCAGGATGGTGCTGAGAGTCTGGGCACGTGACCTTGAGTAGAACCTTGCCCTGACACTTCAAAATGGTCCAAGGACACATGTGTACCTCAGCAGTTGCTCAGGGACAGATGTATGAGAATATATGCAATGGGCTTTTAATAGGCAGGCACACAGAACAAAAACTGTGTGGTGATCAAGCATGATTCAGTTCTACCATCCTGCTGGCAGTTACCCTACAATTAGAAAGATGTCCATCTAAAAAGGAAGTACAGCTCTGCTCTGATACAGCATGTTCTAGCCCGTGTCCCCATCTGTTCCCTGTGGGCAGCACCCATCTCGCCCTGGCCAGGAGACAAGCAGCAACCCCCACATCCAACTCCAGCACCTGTTCCCACCATCCAACTCCAGCACCTGGTATTTAGAAGTGGGAGAAAATACAGTATTGAGAAGATTGCTAGAAGCCAACATTTAGAGAGGAGATTGAAAATCTTGGTTTAAATTAAGAATTGTGGTATCATCTGTTGCCATTGAAGGTTTAAGCCTTCAAAGTTCACTTCTTTCTCACAGATTAAAAGCCTTTTCCAGGAGAAGCGCAGATCCTCACATAATCACAGCCTCTAGAATCTCTCAAAAGAGCCCCCCACATGGTCAAAGGGCAGTGGCATGGGAAGGAACTACAGGAGGGCTGGATGACAGCCTGAACATGCACCACCTCCACACCCTTCTCCCCATACCATCCCTTCCTCTGACCCCCATCCCCATCCTGCCCCTCTACTCCCCCACTCAGCCCATGCTCCCAAGCATCCTCCCTGCTGGCAGACAGAGGCCCTGGGCAGCAAAGACAGGCACACCTCCTCCCAGGGCTACAGCACCCAGTAAAAAGGCTTTCTTCAGCAAGCTGTGTAAGTATGCAAAAGTCCCTGCTGAACATTGGGCTTACTGCAGAACACCGCCAAGAGCCCGTCAGTCTTTCTCCTCCAAAGTGAAAGGGAAGGATAAATGGCTTTATGAAAACAGCTAAATCAAAGAACAACTACACTGACCAACAGCCACATTTAACAGCTGCATAAGCTACAGTGACATTCCTTCCTCATATCCTAGGCCACCAAGGAGGGGATGTGACATGCAGGTAAAACCCAAAATAAACAGATGTTTATTTTACTTTTTTTTTTTTTAATTGCATGTTATTATGTTTAGCCTCATTTTTTTATCAACAGGTTTTTCTTATTTCAATATCTGACACTGGAAGTCATTTTTAAGGAAACACAGCCTGACTTCAAGGGTAAGCCATGTTTCAGGAGGAACATCTGCATGCCGCATCTCTGACAAGCACACAAGAGGAAAGCAGCAACCTGCTGTCCACATCAGGTGACTCCTTTTAACATAGCTCACTGCCACAGTATTTTTTTCCAGCTTACTACTGAGTAAAAACAAGACATGATGTTTGAGGGATGTGAACAGGAGGCTTTCAAACACCATTTTCATGTTTGATGTTGAAAGCAACAGAATTTCTAGCAGACCAAGTGGGAATTCACTCCTTATCTATCCTGCTATCTTCTCCTGTCTGATAAAAGTATGGTGAAATCTAACCTCTCATTAACGCATTTCGTGCAGCTGAAAGCTTTTGAATGTTGACAGCTGACAAACAAAAGACCTGGTTTTTGTGAGAGCAGTTTAACAGTAGCCAACAATACATACCTTTTTCCTAAACAGCAATGCCAACGTGACTTCATTATAAAGCAGAGTGATCATCTTTAGGGATGAAAGCATAATGCTGGCTTAGTGCCCATGCAGTTCTTGCTTTTTCTGCTATGACTCTCGGATAACTAGCAACAACCAGGATGACAAGGTTTACGTGGACATCCATCTCTTGTAAGCTGGACCAAGGCCAAAATCACATTTCTGTGGTCAGGAGAATGTAACTACTGCTGAGTAGGTGTGTCTTGGAAAGGATGGCTCTAGGGACAAAGGATGTTATATACTTCTAACATGCTTTCAGATGCTTAAAAGGAAGGTTCCTGAATTTCATTATGACCTCCTTAAGAGTATTCCCCAGTGCACTGAATACAAATACTCATCTCATGGCTGAAGCATCCCCAGCAGAGGTGCCTAGGTAATTAGGCCTGATTTGCTGCTGAATAATCATATTATTAGTGCCCAAAGAAATGTATTGTAGCAGCACTTCTTGTTTTAAAACCAACCTTGTAAGTGAGGAAGTTTTGCCTTTGAAGAGCTGATAGCAGGATCAATGTCTTTTGCATAAAGTAAAACCCAATGATAATGTTTAACTCTCATGTGCTGTCTGAGAAAATTAAGTTCTCCTCATATATCATTTTAATGAAGATGCTGGGCTTAGTATTAGAGAAGGGAAGAGATCTTTACATAACAGGCACCTGGCAAAGGACATATCCATTGTCATTTACAGGCGTTATCCCAACGGAAAAGAACTACTCCAAATGGCATGTAATTAGGGAAGAAGGATGTAGTGCCTAACCAGTCATTACTGTAACAGAAATTTGCCGTACTGTGTGATTAACCTAAGAAAGGCATGATGATGATCTCACCACGTCTGCTCTTGTCTCCTGGCTATCAGAAAACACAACTAATGTGAATAAAGGCTGGCAGCTGAAACTGTGGCTTTTTTTTTTTTTTAGAAAAAAACCCCCAACAGTTAAAAATATCTTGCCTTCTTCCTGCTGCCACCTCAGCAGTTGCTTCCTGCTTTTTCACGTTGTCACTTTGCTCTGCTGTTGTCTGTCATTGACATAAGAGCAGCAAAAAGAACAAAATAATCTCCTTAGTAAACCGCCTCCTGCTAAACACCTTCTCAAAAAAACACGAGAGGAAGCACCATGTGCTGGGCCACTTTCTGTCTGATGTATTGAGGCTCTGCAGGAAACCAAATGGCTGCAGGTTGGAGGCCTTCGCTGTTCAGGGATAAAAATCGGAGCAATTCTATGGTATCTTTACAATGCTGGTAAATGCTCTTTTGAGGGCAATGACTCAAACCTGTATGATCAGCTAAGGCCTCTAACCTGCTCACCTCAGCCACTCAAGCTTTCAGTATGACTTCAGTGAGACCATTACATGGAAAACTGCCACCTCAGTCTCAGACTCTTCTTTTTTTTTTTTACTTGAGGCTATACACTTTATTTGGTTGAACATTGACCCTGCTGGAATTGGGCGAAACCAGAGATCAGTGCCTCATTCATTATTTTTTTGACTGATGAAGTACTGCATGTGGGACATGAGGAAAGTGGGATGTGCTAACTGAGCAGGGATAGGATGACACACCCTAAATGGTACCTTGCAAAGCCAGGAAAACCAACATGTCATGTACTGCAGATAATCAGTGACACCATTGCTCTTTATATTGAGAAATGATGGAACAGCCTGATGGTGTACAAAGCACTGTAGGCATGTGAGGGCTTCTAGTCACCTGGCTCTAATGAAGGTCAATGCTAGATATGAACATTTTTGTAAAATATTACACCTATAAACCACAGCATGTCTTCTTTGGTCTCCACCCAGTGCTCACAGAAGGTGTTGAAAGACACATCTGAGGAACCTTCTATATGACAGTGACTGCCACTGTGGCGGATCTGACCAGGTAAAATTGAGAGCAACCTGCTATTCTGGCTCTCAGCTTAAGTAAAAGGAGGTGCTGGCAGTGACACCAACTCAGTGGTGGTAAAAATCAACCCCTCAAACTTTACATCCCTAACTTGGAGTCCTGAAATTCGCTATACAGCCAGAGAGCTCCTCAGGATAAAGAGAGCCTCTTAAGTCTTCTCCATCCATCACTTACATGTGCTTGAACAGAGAGACTGCAGTGCTTCCTCGGAGTGAAGAAGCCAACTCAGTCACCAAGTCACTCTCTCAACACCTCCACTTTCCTGCGGCAAAGAAAAACACCAACAGCTGTGCTGTATGACGGCTTATTTTAGGAACAATTCATTATTTGCAGTCTATCCCACAGGTGTCTGATAGCAATGGCTTTTTAGAGTTGCCCTTGCAGGCAGCCGAGGCGTATAAAAATCACTCAACACTAACAATCGCAGGAACCATCCTCACTTCTGTTAGAATTGTTTCCTAACAATGGCTTATTCAAAACCTGCATTTTTATCCATAGATTCATTGTGCTTCTATCCTTCCAGCCCCAACAAGGGGGGGCTAAGGTACCCAACTGTCTGCAGCATTTTACACTATGCTTTAAATATGATTTTCACAGGCTTAAGGATAATTACATTCTCTGCTTCTGAATTCTTAAAAATCTGAGTGCTCTTAAAACAAATCCTTATTTAGCATCTGAGACCTGGGAAGTCCCATCTGTGTCAGAACCAAACTAAACCCAGAAACACTCCCCCAAAACAGACAATATTTAAGATATAGCAATGCAAAATCTGGAGACTAGTTCAATAAAACATGCTGGAAACAGAGACACAGCATGTCTTGTTCTGTAAACCCTCCCAAAGCTAATAATAGTATTGGGAGTCACTTACTGGAGGTGTCATAAGCCAAAGCTTTGCCTGTTGCAGCATGGCACAGCTATATGCATACCCTGGACCTCTGCCTTATCCATGCCAGATGTACACTCTGGTCTGTACCCTGGAACTCTGCAAGGTCATGATGGCTTATAGCAGGCTAATGTGACATTCTCACTCCTGTCAAAGGGAGCTAGAGTTTAAGATTTACACTGACCCTATTGCTGAGCATACCTCTTCTCCTCATTTCTTCTACATTAAAGACAGGCATATTTACACATTTACATTTATCAGGTGACTGAAGCAACTGAAGCACACTGTGATGGAGGCAGTGGTAAAACACATTGACTTGAACAACTGTCCTTCAGGATGATTGCCAAATTGGTTAATGACTATAATTAGCATTAATTAAAATGACAGCTCAAACAAGATATATCACATCTGAGTTTAACAGTCTCAGCTTTACTGAAGCTGGCTACCTCGACCACCTGGCCAAGCCCAAACCAGACATCCCCACAGGCAGCTATCCCTCCAGCTCACATTCCAGCTTCTCAAGCTACACACAGCAAGCAAAACATGCCCTCAAGCATTCAGAAAGAGATTTGGCAGCCCCAAGGAATCACTGAGTTTATCACCAAAAGCCCAGCACCTCCCATCAGGCTACACTCTTTTCTCCTCTTTGGAGCAGTTTTAGCTGCCCTTGCTTGAGCTGCAAGTATATGTAATCTGCAAATCTTAGAAGTGAGCTGAGGGCAGGTTATACCTTGCTAGAGCACAGCTGTGAGCAAGCAGGGCTGTGTGACAGCTTTGTCCTTGTTTCTAAGTCAGCTGGAGTGGAAGCTGGCAGGGTGTGAAAAAGGATCATTCACAGCTTAGCGTTTAATTACTGGACTTGCATTGAACATCAATGCCTCATGCACAGAGGCATACTTGAAAGAGCAAGAAAACACATGCAACCTTGGAGCCAGCATGAAAATCCAGACAAGATGGTTTATTTTCACACAAGACCTTCTTGAAGATAAGTACTAGATACTTCAACCAGTCATCTGACAGCTGTGAATGCACAGAGGCTTCCTACCACAATTTATTTTTATTGACATCCTATTTATGGATACAATTTATATTATCACAAAGTATGCATACTTACATGATTGCAGGCAGACATACACATACATATACACTTTGATATATGCTAACATAAAGATAGTCATCTAGCCTAATCTGGGTGATTAAAGCCAGGCACTGAAATCAAAGAAGTCTGATGCTCAGAAGTGCTGAATAATCAGAAATACCAGTAAAGCCAGTAGAATTCAAAAGTTGTTCAATATTTTTGAAAACACAATTTCTTTTATTCCTGTTCTTATCCAAGAAACGCCAGAAGGCTCTGACATACTCTGCTGTTTTGTTGGATGCCACATGTAAGCATAGAGATACTAAACATTCATCGCTTAAGCAGGCAAGATAGTGAACAGAGGTAGGAACCGGTACATTTTCTGCCTCTTCCTTAGAAGCTAACACAGCTGAAGATCACAGAGAAAACTATGCAACAGTCAGTGTCTAATGCCAATGATTTAACTACAGAACACCCATCTCTTACATCTCATCATCTACTACTAAAACCTGTGTAATCATGAGCACTGGAATCTGGCTTTAGCAATCCAGCTCTGCAACACCAGAAAAATTCTCAAATGGGTGTTTCCCTCTGCTAGACTGCCATATAGCAAGCCCTGAATCTATGAAGAGGGAAAGCAGACTGGTACCTCTGTTAAAGCAAAATCCAGAAAACCAAACAAGTGCAAAGAATATGCTGCTGCTAGCATTTGCAAAGAAAACACCCAAAACCCACAAAGCCACCACCTTAAAGCTGAATAAGCAAAGGATGTTACAGACTAGGAACGCCATTCACCCAAGAAAACTACCTGCAAACACTGCAGATCCACAAGTGTTCATACAAGGAGATAAGCACTTTTGGAAAGGGCTCTGTTAATGCTCTTGCTCTTCAGAAAGCTCAGGCAGGGCATGGGATCAGATGGGATATGAACGTAAGACAAGCGAGAAGTCCAAACCGTCTAAACAGGGCAGCAGTCAATGAGACACTGAGCAAGCAATTCTACTCAGTTGTCTTTTCTTCTTCTTACAGATGAGTTGCTTCTCTTGTAGAGAGCAAGTCTTGCAACTGGTTCTGAAAGACCTTTCCTATAAACCTCCAGCCTGAGTGCTTAAGCAAGGGGACTCAGGGGCAACCAAGAAAAAATGGAAGAAGTATGTGGACAGAGGCAGATTGCACCAGAGGACCAAGTAAGTCCAGGCTACAGAGCTATGACAGTAAGAGCAATTTATCAAGTATTCATTGTATAACCATATGATCAAATGCCCAGGCCACACTCCAAGCAACTTGGCTGTCAGTAAGGTGACAAGCCTGCACCTTCATCCCTGCTCAGCTGCTGGTCAGCACAGTCCAGGTAATTACCATAGCCTGATTTTCATTCTCTCAGCTCTCTTCACTCCGCTCCCTAATCTATTTATTAACAACCCTAAACCACAGGTGTGGGCAGCCACAGGGAAACTGTTGGGTTTGTTCTACTCAAAGTCAGCAGGAGAAAAACATTTTTGCAAATGCAGACTGCCACGGGAGGTGGTTTGAGAGAGACAGATGTCTGGTTAGTACTGTAGATGGGCTGGAAAATCCCCTATTACCACTTCAAAACTCTCATCCTTTTCCTTGCCCAGGAGGATAGAAAACACATTTTCTCCCCTCATGTGTGGGGGCTTTTATTTTAAGGGAAAAACTGCAACATCTGGAAATTCATTAGCCAGCTGGCCTTCTCTCTGGACAGCAACTAGGTGAAATGGCTCAGTTGTTGAATTTCAAGGTTAGCATGCCTCAGTTTCTCCCACAAAACTAGAGTGTTAATGCTGACCTTGGGGACACCAACCTTCTCCCATGTGAACTCAGTAACTTCATTCCATTTATGAGGCTGACAGATCTCTACAACTGCTGATTGAATTCTGTCCAGGTAAGAAGGCAGGAGAAGATAAAGGGTGAAGGGGAGACCTGCTCTTTCAGAAAACAAATGAGGATGTGTAGGAGAAAGTAAGTTGGTTGGTTCTTGTGATAGAGAAATTTTTGGCCCTCTGCCTCCTGGACCTAGGCTTGAATGCTCCTCCAGCACAGATTCCCCATCTGCCTCTTACTGTGTGCTCCTTGCCAGACCATTTCACAGCTTCATATAGCTCAAGGCCAGGAAACTGTTCATAAATGGATGTTTTAAAATAATCTTTTGCACCATGGTATAGCATCATTTTTGAAAGACAGTTTTAACACTGCTTAAATATTTGTGGTGTTGACCATGTTCCTATATCTTGCTACCTCATGTTGCATGCTCAACTTGAACATTGTGAGCATTGTTCTGTCTTTCTAAGCCTCTGAAGAGTATTTTTCCCCATTTTTTTTTGGTAATCTATCAGGTCTCTTTCTTTTAATGCTTGACCAAACACTATGCGGAAAGCTGCTCTGTGATCATACAGAAAGTATTTTTCTGTGTATTAGTAAATAAAAGGAAAAAAAGAAAGGAAAACAAATAGACTAAATAGACTTAACTAAAAACAAATGTGTACGTGCATAAAGCCTGCCCCCTTTTCAGTCAGAAACAGGAAACCCTCTCAAGAAAGGCAGAATTAGTCAGGAAGTGTATATAACCAATTAACCATTTCAACAGTCAAGAGTGAAGCAGTTAAAATCAGGACCAGGTGACTACAAGAGATTTATCCCAGCTAAATTCTGGTCACAGAGGTCAGCTCAAGAGCCCATGGATGAAATTTCACAGGCAACACACAAAGCCTTCAAGAGGGGAGAGATGGAAAAATACTGCATTAATTCAAGGGGGAATATATATTGTCACATGCATTTCTTCTTCAAAATACTCTCCAAAACCAGGGGGAATATATATTGTCACATGCATTTCTTCTTCAAAATACTCTCCAAAACTAAGCTAATGGGTCTAACCCAAACCACTTCTAATCGTGTCTTTAACCCCATGGTGCAAAAGCTTAGTGAGAGCCATCATATGGTCTGCTACAAAACAGGCACTTTTACACACATGTTTCCATTCAAGATATGAGATGGTCAACCATTAACCCAGCCAGAAAAAGGTTCAAAGAAGCATCAGGAAAACTGCAGGAAGCAATCAGAACAGTCCTTTCTGAAACCAGACACAGAACTCAGAAGGTGTGTCACAAGACCTGCTCAGTGTCTTTTTCTCTGCAAATTTTCTACCACTATGGTCTTTCTTAAGTTCAATGATAGAAAGCTACTGCAACAAACCATTGCACAGGAAACTTTGGGTTTGGAACCTTCTGCTCAGCACACTGCATCCAGCACACTGGATATGGGTTCCAGATTTGCAGGAGTCCTGGTACAATTAAACTTTTTACTCTTGAGAGTTCATTATCATCATTATCTGCTGTTTAGGGTGCACCATTGCTCTGTTCACTGTTCAAGCCAATAGTATTTCAGGACTATCACTAAAGACTGTAGAGGACAAGGATTTCAAAGTGCACGTCACTGGCTGGCTGAAGTATCACAGCTGAATATTATGTCCATTCATTTTTACCTCATCTGCTCTACATTCACTATGAATCAGCTAAGATAGGATGACTGAAAGGATGATGTTGTTTGGCTTCCTGTCAGAATGGCAACTATGGTGTTTGGAACAGTTTCATATTAATTTAATAACTCTGGTTATATACCTCTGGTAAAAGGCCAGATTTATACCTCAAATGAACTACAGCAGGTCCATTAATGGGGTTTGCATCAAAGGAATTACAGCCTTTAACTTCAAGGTCAAATTTCACCTATCTAATTAAGTTTCTTTTTCTGAGCAGCATGTTAGCTACAGACTCCGATGTGATTTTTAGAATAACAGGTGTGGCTTTGATTGCCAACTAGTTGAACTTGTGGTCATTAAAGACTCGTTTGATTGCTGAAATTGAGATTATAAATCACACTGAAAAAGAAAAGTTTCAACAGACAAATATGAGACAAACTGAGGCTGAGTAGGTGGGATTCATTAGTCACCAGAAGGCAGGCTCTGCTCATGGAGGAACAACACCACATGGGTTGTGTTGGAGCATCCATACAGATGGAAGTGATGAGTAACAGCAAATAACACTTCTTTTATGGAGCTCATTACTAGGGATCATAGTATTAGAAATGTAATGTAATTGAAGCTTGTTTTCTTGGTAGATACTTGAAACTATTATTAGCTTTGTTGTCCTTTTACTTCACTTTTCTTCTCCTAAAGCTTTTCAAGGAATGGCTCAGACATTTTGTGGGTTTTCTCCCTGTCATCCACATGTTTGAGTTGGCTGCTAGTAGGAAGCTCTGCTCACATTCCTGCAGGCATGCCAATCTGGATACAGCAGACACATACAAATAGCCTGTATGCAGTAATCTAGCTAAAAAAAACCAAAAAAAAACCCACCAAAAAAACCCTCAAAACAAAAAAAACCCCACAAACAAACAAAAAAACCCAAAGAAAAACCCACACAAAAAACCCCACAAAACTAAACAACAACAAAACAAAAAACCCACACAAAAAACACCCCAAAAAACAAAGAAACAAAACCCCAAAAAAACCCAAAACAAAACAGGGTGCTATCTTATTAATATATTTATATATATATATATACATATAAAAATATAACAGTCCATGCATCTTCTCATTCAGAGCAAGTGTGAGTGTGCTTATTATCCATTTCTTTGGCAAGCCTCCTCCCACCTTCCTGTCCCCTCCAGCATGGAAAACTGTAATTCTAAAATAGGTCATTTTATTATGAAAATATGTTTTCCAAGCAATATTCCCCTGAGGCCCTTCATATTAAGAGCATCCTTTGAACTGGATAAATACTGTTCTCCTATTTCCCAATATCATCTGCACATGTCTCTCTGATAATGGCCAAGCACAGTCCAGCTGCAAGCAATTCTCAAACAGACCATTTAATAGATGAGTATTTCTGAGGGAAGGCTCCCAGGCCTTACAGGATATTTATTGCACTGTCGCCCCATGACTTGAGGTTTGGATTGTTCCCTTTAAGTTGATGTGAACACTGAACCCAGACAGGAGTCAAAGACCCCTCTTCTCACCAAAGGCAAGACTATCTCTGTTAGTTTCTGTGCTTGCCAAATGCAGGAGGAAGCTGCTTGTCCCTTCCCCTTCCATCAAGCTAATTGAGACTCAAACAATCAATAAAGGCTGGATTAATTCCCGAGTGCCAAAAGCACAAGCAACTAAATTAATGAAGCTAATCCTTTTGTAATACCCATTTGTTAAAACTTTTGTCTGCGTCTCCTGATGGAGCTTGCTTGACTTGAAAGCTCCAAAATGAATGAACAGCTTTTATTCCTCAGTCATAGTCTGCAATGCATCCTCATGCATTTTTTGCACAATTAGCGCATGGCCAAAACTACAGGCTGAATTTAGCTGATGAACCCTATGTTCTCAGGCATGAGATAAACAGCACAAATTCTGCACAGTCCTGACCCAAAGTCATCACATGCTGGTATGGTCTTCCAAGTCTAATCAGCTCTTGGCTGAGGTAGGTGAAAGCACATTTGCAGCCACTAATGCTTGTGCTTATGGCATGAACAGGTTTATTTGAAGAACTAGACAGCAGGCAGGGACCCGAAAGCCTGGTCACTTTATTCTGCCATACCATGGACTTGAGATGACTCTTTGAAATGCCATACCATGGACTTGAGATGACTCTTTGAAATACCACTTGCCCTTTCTGTGAAAATGCCTTTGGTGCTGCAACTAAGAATTGTCAAACCATAGCTGAATTTGTAATTTGGATACCTGTCCCTATGGACTGAATGAAAACTATGTTGTTTTTATACAGTACTGAAATGGGAGATCTTGTAAGGCTACTGTTTAGCTTGAGCAGAAATCTGGGTTCTTGAACTCATGCAAACCTTCATAGCCTCTTTACTGGCTTTTAACAGATATTCCCAAATTATTAACCTCAAGGGCAGGATTAACATATTTTAATAAATATGGAGATGTTGTGGTATGCTGCAGTATTATAAAGAGTTGTAAAATACCAGCCTTTCAGAGTAGAATAATTCTGTCATCTTGTTTCCATACAGCTCTTCTCAAGAGCATCATCTTTCTGACAAGTATTTTATCACATTACTTCTACCTCTTACCACACTCCCTAGCAAGCTTATTATATTTAATAATTTTCCTAATGATTCATCTCAAGCTTAATCTTTCAACTGTGTGAAGTTTTTCATGAAACTGATGTTTCAGAGGAAGGAGAGGGACATGAATGAAAGTGACTCTTTAGTTTATTAAATACTAAGGGGTGATTATCCTTCAATATTTTCTAGCCAAAGGACTAGCTAACTCCAACAGCCAGACTGCTTCTAGGAGAGCTGAGCTGGGAAGATATATAGGACTTTTACATCTCTCTGCTTTATGAAGTTGGGACCTGGTGATATCTAATTCATTTCTCTGTGCCCAAAGGCCATCCTAAAAGCTGCTCTGAATTGTAGCTCCAGCAGTCTAAGAAAATGGGAGCTTGCTAAAATGCAAGTGCCCTGTCCATATCATCTTCTTCACTAGAAGCTTTCTTATCTAGTCCATTATACCAATTTTCCAGATTTACTCTGTTGTTTGATCCTGTCTTTGGCAAAACTCCACAGTCAGAGTCCTGGAGCCCTATGGAAGGGGAGGGACTGTTCCCTGAGCACTGAACAGACAAGCTACTTTGCGAACTAAGATCTCACTGGCAGCACACCTTCACCACTCCAGGACTTCAAAATGTTTTACAATTTCTTTACTATGACAAAATGACTGCCTGTGAGTAGAAAATCCTTTTCAGTCAGGCTGGCTTTCAGTTAAGGGACTATGCTCACCCCAAAGCTGCCAGACATCATCTTTCCCTGACCAGAGAAACCACACAGCAGCTCTACCTGCTACCAACAGGAACACTCATCTCTTCCCAAACCCATGTAAAATCAGATTAGTAACCAGTCTACTGTTCTTTTCCTTCTCTGTTTCACCCAGGAAAGGAAAAACCATCCATCTGAAACTTATGCCTAACCACATAATTTTTTTTTCCCACATAAATGTTAATGAATTGACTCCTGTTTATCAAACGTAAGGTAAACATCAGAACCTTTGTTATCCTGTGTTGGAAATTCCTGCTGTTTCCATGATAACATCTTGACTGATTTTCTTAGCTTTCTAGTGATTATAGCATGGAGCAGCAGGTATAGTCTTGCATGTAAAAAGGGGTCCTGGAGTCACTGGAAAATTTCTGAATTAATTCTTCACCGACTTGACTGTCATCACTCGAGATAAGCCATTGCTTTTTACAGTATACTTTTAAGATTAGTCATAATGTAGCATAGTATTCATGACCTCTATTTGAATTTGTTGGGGTTTTTGCATGAAAAGCAGTAAAAATAATTGCACAGCTCCTTGTTTCATTTTACCCTTTTTCTTTTTTCAAATTCCATTCTAAAAACGGAGATTTTTGTTTGTTTGCACATTAGCATCACTGGGAAAGATTTTCACCACTAGAATGCAATCTGGGATGCCGATCACAATAGCCAATATTTGTTCAACTTTCTCAAAAAGAAGAAGAAAGCCACATGGGCATAAAGAAAGCCATCCTCCTTTTCAGGACAAAGTGCCAACTGGTGATAACTGCATGATGACTTTGAAGAGCTGACAATATTCATTACCACCACTGAGCTACAGCAGAATCTCAAGATACAGATGTCACAGAGAGAATTCAAGCAAATATTACTTCTGAAATTTTTAGAAACACCTTGTCCATTTAGAAGAAAAAAAAAGGTCAGAAAGAGAGCAAATAGTAAGATCTGCCTGAACGTTTCGTCACTACATTCTGCTTATGTTTGGTATATATTTTTTTCAAACAATAACAATACTTCTGGTTGCAGGTAATCTTCAAGCAACCTTTCCTACACTAGTTACTTCAGTCCTAATCTATGCTTTAGTTGAACAAATATATAGTTGTAGCTGACTGAAGCACTGAGATAGCCTTATTAGCTCTTGCCGGAATTTGCCAGACTACCAATGCTTCAGGAAACTCTGCTCTTCCCCCCATTTGTGTGTGCATTAATGTATAGGCACACAAATGAGAGGGCATAAGTTATTCCTGTGTAACTCTGATCAATCTATAGACAATATGAATAATTTCAGACATAGCAATACTGCTGCTCCCTGGATCAGAAGGTCACCAGACCACAGTGAAGATTCCTATCTAGCAATGTGCTTCATATCTATTTTATCATAGTTGAGTTTGTTTCCTTAGTAGTGACTGTGAGGGTTGAATTGAGGCAGAGATGATAAATATCTCAGAATACATTCTTCTTATGATCCTCTTCTAACAAACTTTTTCTCCACTCCCTCGGCAGAATATTTCTTATCCAAAACTAGACATGAATGATATAACTTAGCTTGGGAAATGAATTGTTATCATTTGCCAAGTGATACAAGCTTTTTGTCTCAGCTCAGAGCTGGTCTCCCCTATGTTAGACACAGATACTAATATTACATAGAGATGCTGATAGCACAGATGCTAATAGTTTAACAAAAGGGTGTCTGTCTCCCCCTTGATTAATTCTCTCTTGTTCTAAGAAAACTACTGTCAGATGGAGGAAAACAGGCAAGGAAACAAGCAAATGCAACTGTCAGTACAACATTTTACTAATGTATAATAAATACAATAAAATAAACAGTAGAAGTAATGGGTGTTGCTAACACAGTCACAGATATAACAGATACACTCTTTTTCCTGGATCATTCAGTATATAACTGTACCTTCCTGGATGTCTGGTTGATATTGGCTGTTGTAATAGCTTCCATACCTGCCACCAAGTTCTGTCACACAGGATCATGGAGTCAGAAATGGGGGGCAGGGGAAAGAATTCAATATCTGCCCTCTGTGGACACACCTGCAGCACCCTACCACAACTCACTGTAATATTTGTGATTGTTGGCATTCTTCCCTCGGCTTAATTACTTTCCTCATGTATACGTGTCCACTGACAGAGGACAAATAGGGGCAAAATTGTATTAAGGCTGATTTCTGGTCATTTGGTGCCCACCTTTCCCTTCATCTCTCTCCTCCACACCCCACATGGAGTTCCAAGTGTTGGCATTGCAATTTTTCCCTACTTACTCAGCACCATGCTGACACCTCTACCCTCTAGGATCTGCTGCCAGTTTACAAATGCAAACTCTTAGCCCTGGACTCCCAAGAGACAAATCGCTCAACGTTAATAAGTAACTGATCATGTGTGATTAAATTTTTAATCGGCACCAGCCTTTGTTTCTATAGAACTGAAACCGAGTTCAAAGTCCACGTATATAATAAAAGAGATATATGTAGACCTTTACTATTTTTACTATTTGCAAAAGTTAACTATACTCAGATATGCTCTCAAAAGGTTTTCCTACTGGACAGTAATTTAATTTCATTCAGAACATGTCCAGAAATTGTTTTCCCCCAGTAAAATTACCAGTCTTTTTTTGTTCTCTCAAAAAGGTTATGTTTACCTAAATGATCCAATGTGTAAGACCAAATATGGGATCAGTTTAGACATCCTGTCATGTAGGACTGAGGCTTACAATGAGGGCACCCAATTCATATCCAAGGTTAATACAGAAACAACTACAGGAGGCTTTTGTTACATTGCTAACCTGCCATAATAATATGAAAATACTGCCAGTAGCAACACAACTAATTTTAAAGAATTTTGCACTAATAGAACCAGTTCATAACACTGTGCAGCAGTTATGAAAGTTTTATCAGCTATGAAGTCGTTACATACCCTTAGATAATGTCAGTTCTTAATCCAGGATTGCTCTTAAATCCACAAAGGCATCAGATTTAGCCTATATCCCAACTCTGCCTTTAATGTGGGAGTTATAAATTAAGAAGTGATGCGCTGCTAGAAGCGCAATCATGAGTTACGAAATGTCGCTCTGTAGCTGTGAGACTGGAAGCAGCTTGCTTGTACTCCCACATCAGTGACAATTTCACAAACTGGAGGCAGGATGTTGTTCTCCTTAGCTCTGGCTGTGTCTGACAGAGAGAGTTTATATCGTTAAAAATAAAGGTGGCAGTAACAGCTGCAGGACCCAAATCTGACAAGGTTTACTACTGCCAACACATTTTGCTAAAGAAATCTGTCTAACTCTAACCTAGCACTTTCTGGAGAGACTTCAGCAAGTCTGAGACTCAAAAATACTATCTTCTGTCTGTTTGTCTGTCCTGGTCCTGTAGGATTAATTAACAGTCACTAATCTTAATGCTGGGCTAACCCTGGGCAGACATCATAACTTAGAAATTTATACCTTTTGGGACCAGCCACCCTATAGAAACATACAAATGCTCTTCTGATTGTGAAAGGAATTGAAGACAAGGCGTGACCTTGAGAAGAGGAAGCCTATGTTGAAAAAACTCAGATATCCCCTAATTTGGGGCACAGAAGCTGAGTTTGAATGGGTGAGGGAAAGATACCTCTCAGGTATCTCAAAATTTCATATATACAATTGTATAAACAATTGATAAACAATTCCTAAGATGCTGACACCAGCCTGTAGAAAATTCACCATAATTCTAGAGCTCAGTGGTACTTTATTCAATCAGATGTGATATCTAAGCTCTGTAATGACTTTTCAGACCTTTTAAGAGTCTACCACTATTTATACTTAGGGAAATCTTCTAAAGAGACATTTTCAGGGACTTGTAATGAAAAAATCTTCGTGAAATTCAAGAATCCTCATTGTCCTGACATTTAAGTCATTACACAATCAGAATATATTTTCCTGAATTCTAGCACTTTGAAGACAGTTAGATCATTCTAAAGGCTGAAACCTGGTACCTTAATTCATGCAAACCAACCTTACATATAAGCATCATCATGTCACTTACTGCATGGGATGGTCTGCATGTACAGGTCTATAACTTTTGGACCTTACACTGTGCACTAAGCTTGTAGACAGGGTAAATCAAGGTAGTTACTAACACACCATCCCCAGAAACAAAAAAGTCCCAACCCAAAGAGTCCATTTCAAAGAACTTTATTTTATATTCTCTCCCACAGCAGGTGCTTTCAGACTACTCAGTCTCATCCTTTCATGGAGATGCTACACGCTACTGGAACAACTGACAATATCCTGTCAAAACCACCTACGTCCAGCCCGTACTTTCAGATACTGTTCTTTCTAGAGAGAGCTATAAATCCAGGCTTAAGCATACTTCAGACCAAGTAAAACTCACAACATTCAAGCTCAAGACTTGCAACATAATGAAACTGTATGTGTTAGCCTAGACATTATACCCAGTAGTGGTATTTACAGCTCTCCAAGACAGGAAAGCAATTCTCTTTCTCTCCCACCAACACTTGGAGGCACAGCTGAACAAAAGCAGTTACAAAAATAAGTCACTGTAGTGGGCACTTTCAGTTTGCAGCTTGTATATTACTAGGTATAACTTCTCCTCCAGTAAATTTCAAATAACTTTAGGGTCACCTAGAGCACTACCAAGAAGAAGACAGACTTTTTAGGATGGAGGTCCTAAATTCTTTTGACTTCTAGAGGACACCAGAGGTCTCTTGTGATTCCTGAGCTGCAGATTCCCTAGAACTGAAGTGACAGGAAGAGGGAAAAATCTCTTTAATATAGGTAGATCCAAAGTTATACATATAGGAAGATTTAATCTAAATGCCCCTTACAGGACAGACAACCAGCTTCTGAGAAAACCCTGGCTCAGAAGGAAATGCAAGGATCACTGCCTGTAACTAACGGAACAGCAGTTCCCACCATGTAGTCGTGGGAAAGGAAAGTTTGTACCGTTGGGTGAATAGACAGGGGAATACTGAGCACGAGGTTATTATCTCCACACGTGACATTAACAAGAGCCTTTCTGGAATCCACAGTGCAGCACTCGGTGGCCAACAAGGACAGTGGTGGGGGCTCAGAGAAGACCAGCCCAGACATTTCTCCTGGGGAGCATCTGCATTCCAGGGAGAGACCAAAGGAGTCAGGTCTATTTATCTCAGAGACAACATTAAGTAGCTATTTAATTACTGCCCTTAAACACTTGAGCAGACAGAGATGATCTGAAACTAGATAGCTATTTAATCTGACAGACAAGACAAGATCCAGTAGCTGGAAGATGAAGTCAGAAAAGTTCAAAGTAGAAAAGAGATGTAACCGTTTAACAAAGAGATTAACAACTGGAGCCAATTATCCAGGAATGTAGTCAACTCCAATCGTTGGAAGTCATTCAATCAAAACTGTTTAAAGAGGCTGGTTGGCCAGACCTTGGAATCACTGGGGAATAGCCCTTAGAGTGCTTTATATTATAGAAGAGGTTAGACTACAGGATCATAATAATTCCTTATGAGTCTAATAAATCCACCACCAGCATTGTTATCTTGAGCAAAAAAGGAGAATGATGGAATAAAGCACTAACAAAGCCACGGCCTATGTGGGGCACAAAACACAGGCTGAATGAGAACACCACAAGACAGACCAGGAGATGGCAAGACCATCAGTAGTTTTGTCACCAACTTCAGCAGGATAAAGAAAAGGCCCGTGAAGGATCCGTTCCCAGCCACAAGGCCCTGATCCAGACGGGCGGCGAGGCTCTCACACGGGGGGCATCACCCGGCCAGAGCTCACGGTGCGATGCTACTTGACCGCGACATCCCAGCTCGGACCATCCTCCCCCTCCCTGCCCGGCGCCCCCACAGCCCCCTGGGGAGCCCTGGGCCACGCAGACCCCCGCCCGGGGGCACATCGGCACCCCCGCACCGCTGCGTCCACCCGACCTCGCCCCGGGGAGGGCCCCGGGGACGCCCCCTCGCCCGGGCGGCCGAAGGCGGGGGACTGGGGTTGCCTCTGGGGCACCTTCCGCGCTGCGACACCACGGGCACGTTGCCGTGGCGACCGCGCCGCGCATCCCTCCGGCCCGTCCCGGCGGTGGTGGGGGGCACCTGATCGTTTTTCCTTCCTTTTTATTTTTTTTTCCTTAAGTTTTCCGCGCTCCCAGACCACGCGGGAGTCAAAGCCGCTTCCAAGCGCCAGTATAAACGAGCAGAGGCAAAAAGAGACGCCCTCGGCGTTGGCCCGGCCGTC